>NW_026948187.1:526076-866076 GCF_963921235.1 Mobula hypostoma | reverse complement strand
ATGGAACACATACGAAATGCTGGCGGAAAGCAGCAGGCCAGGCAGCATCTACAGGAAGAAATACAGTCGACGTTTCAGGCCGAGACCCTTCCTGAGGACTTACGGAAAAAAGAGATAGTAAGAGATTGAAAGTGAGAGGGGGAGAGGGATATCTGAAATGATAGGAGAAGACAGGATGGGGAGGGATAAGGCTAACAGCTGGAAAGTTGATTTGCAAAAGGGATACAGAGCTGAAGAAGGGGGAGGATCATGGAACAGGAGGCCCAGGGAGAAAGAAAGAGGGAGGGGAACCCAGAGGAAGATGGAGGCAGGCAAGAACTGATTGTGAGAGCGACAGAGAGAGAAAAGGGGGAGGGAATAATAAATTAATAAATAAGGGAATGGGTAAGAAGGGGAGGAGAGGCATTAACGGAAGTTAGAGAAATCAATGATCATGCCATTAAGCTGGAGGCTACCCAGATGGAATATAAGATGTTGTTCCTCCAACCTGAGGGTGGCTTCATATTGACAGTAGAGGAGGCCGTCGATAGACATATCAGAATGGGAATGGGACGTGGAATTAAAATTTGTGGCCACTGTAAGATCCTGCTTTCTCTGGCGAACTGAGCGTAGATGTTCAGCGAAACGGTCTCTCAGCCTGCGTCGGGTCTCGCCAATATATAGAAGGCAGCATCGGGAGCACCGCAAGCATTATATCACCCCAGCCGACAAACATATGTCCATACGCTCACCCACCACTCATATGCGTTGTCTGCATATGATTTCAGCCTGAAGTACCGGCCGGGGAGTCGGAATATGGATGCGGATGCTTTGTCCCGACGGATGCATGAAGGACTGGACTAGGACGAGGAGTCGGGGAGCGTTCCTGCCCCTGGGTGGGTGAAGGCCATATGTCAGTTTGCGATCGCCGCGTAGGCCGAGGACGAGGTGAGGCCGGATCGAGCAGTGGATCAATTGGGTGTTTCTGCTGACGCTCTGTCCACTGTTTATTGCAATCTGACTGCTCTGGAGACCAAACAGTTTCCCGAATTGAGCTCTGAGGAAGCGGCAACTGCACAGCGAGATGACCCGGGCGTTGGCACTATTTGGCACGCTGTTAAAAAAGCGGCATACTGATTCGGAGGATGATAATTCGGATGTGTGGTCCCTGCTGCCGTTCACTAACTCCCCCGTGAAGGAGGAAGACTCTCCTCGTCCTTCTCCCACTGAGCCAGGTGAGGCGGGAGCGGGGGGGGGGAGTTGTTATTGGTGGGCAGCCTAGGGTACAGC
The DNA here is from genome assembly GCF_963921235.1 of Mobula hypostoma. Classification (NCBI taxonomy): domain Eukaryota; kingdom Metazoa; phylum Chordata; class Chondrichthyes; order Myliobatiformes; family Myliobatidae; genus Mobula; species Mobula hypostoma. The sequence continues at coordinate 864,807 of NW_026948187.1, read as the reverse complement.
AGGACTCTGATCGAGAGGAGGTGGGGCCTGAACACGAGACAGGGCGCTCCGAGTTTCCGAGGGGCTTGAGTGATAGATGGCGGGAGGTTTCTCCATGTGGCCCTGAGAGTCTCCAGTGGTGTTTGAGCCAGAAGAATAACGAGAGGAGGTCCAGAAGACTCAGGGAATTAGGAACCCTCAGGATAGGTTGGCCTATGTAGCGCCCGGGCAACAGAGTGTGATCTCTACTGTTCTGGGGAGTTTTGTCACTGCTTTCTGCACTTGGATTGGGCTCTGTGTTTTGCAGGAAGAGTTGGAGAATTATCTTAAAATCATGAAGGCATGACTAAATTTGGTGGGGAGAGGCTGCAAGTGGGTTCTCTGTAATGCTAACTATGCTAACAGCTCAGGATGATAAAATGGCTTCTCCTTAATGCTATCTGCTGAAATAATAGGTTTTTCTGTAGCTGCGATGTTTGGGTTATAACTACAGATAACGGTGAACTAACCAACGTGGGGACATGTTATTCTATCTTGTATGTCTGGGAACTAAGCTGGTTCGCCGTCTTTTCGTCGAGGAGAGGAGAAGAGGAAGGCCTCGCTCGAAGCACTCTGATAGACCACCGGGAGTTGTCTCAGCCGACGGTGTTCGGGGTTCGGGGGGATCGATTGGTGGAATGGAGACCCGGATCGGTGAGATCCAGCGAATTTATTTGTGCACAGACTGTACAGAACCAAGTATAAGTGGCGTCTTTTTTTATATATATTTGCTCCTCTACTCACCACATAGTCGCACAAAGGTTTATAAAGTGTAATTATTTAATCCCCTCCTGTGTACCGTCTGATTTTTGCATTGTGGGTCTGTACTGGGTACATTACACAACAGCCACACCAACTTGATGAGGCAGTTTGGCGGGGCTGAAGGCCGCTTCCCCTGGACGCACACCAGCTGAGCGAGCCTGAGGCTGACATATGGAAAGACTTAGAGAGATTAAGAGAATGTGCAATGATGTGGCAGATGGAACACAGTGTCAGGAAAGTCATGGCCATGCACCTTGGTAAAAGAAATGAAAAATGTTACTATTTCTTAAAATGGAGAGAAAATACGGAGACGCGAAGGGGCTTGGGTGACCTTGCACAAGTTTCTCTAAAAGTTAATTTTCTGATTGGGTCTGTGATGAGGAAGGCAAATGCAATGTTAACCTATTTCAAGCGGACGAGTACATAACAGCAAAACATGTAATGTTGAGACATCATAAAGCACTAGTGAGGCCTCACTTGGAGTATTGTGCACAGTTCTGGGCCACTTATCTTAGATTGGATGTGCTGAGACTGGAGATGTTTCAGCGGAGGTTCTCAAATATTATTCCAGGATTCAGCAGCTTGTCAAATAAAGAGCGCTTGACGACTTTGGGTCAATAATTCACTAGAATTCAGAAGACTAGGGGGTGACCTAATGAAACAGATCGAATGATGAAAAGCCTTGATAGATTGGACGTGGAGAGGACGCTCCCTCTTCTGGAAGAGTCTAAGACCAGACGTCACTGATTCAGATTAGAGAGGCGCCCTGTTAGAATGGAGATGAACTCAAATCTCTCTAATCAGAGAGCGGTGAATCTGTGGAATTCTTTGCGCAGGCTGTGCGGAGGCCGTTTTTATGTATATTTAAGGTAAATGTCAATGAATTATTGATTAATCAGGGCTTACCTGGAGGAAGGAGAAGACTGGGGCGAAGAAAAATTGACCCAACACGACGAAATGGCGGGATTCCGTTTGGTGGCCGAGACTTGATGCGGACATCGAGCACTTAGTTGGTGCACGCGACCCCTGCCAGCAGTCTCGAACTGTAAACGCTCCCGTCCAAACGAGATGGGGGAGATTTTGAACAATTTCTTTTCTTCGGTATTCACTAAGGAGAAGGATATTGAATTGTGTAAGGGTACGGAAACAGGTAGGGAAGTTATGGAAACTATGATGATAAAAGAAGAGGAAGTATTGGTGCTTTTACGGAACATAAAAGTGGATAAGTCTGCGGGTCCTGACAGGATATCCCCTAGGACCTTGAGGGAAGTTAGCGTAGAAAGAGCAGGGGCTCTGACAGAAATATTTCAAATGTCATTACAAACAGAGATGGTGCCGGAGTATTGGCGTATTGTTTACGTTGTTCCATTGTTAAAAAAGGTTCTCAGAGTAAACCTAGCAATTATCGGCCTGTAAGTTTGACGTCAGTGTTGGCTAAGTTAATGGAAAGCATTTTTAGAGATGGAATATATAATTATCTGGACAGACAGTGTCTGATTAGGAACAGTCAACATGGATTTGTGAGTGGAAGGTCATGTTTGACAAATCTTATTGAATTTTGTGGAGATGTTACTAGGAAAGCTGACGAGGGTAAAGAGGTGGCTGTTGTCTATCTGGATTTCAGTAAGGCCTTTGACAAGGTTCCACACGGAAGGTTAGTTAGGAAGGTTCAATCGTTAGGTATTAATATTGAAGTATTAAAAAGGATTCAACAGTGGCTGGATGCGAGAAGTGACATTCTCCAATCTAGGACCCTGAGATTGCCGCTGTTTAGGCATCGGTTTAAATAATAAAAGTAACAAGGAATCACTGAGCCTATCAAAATAAACTTAACAGAAGGCTCCAGGAAACAGTTTACAAAGAGTGAGTCCCTTGAGAAAACCACAAGGGAGCTGAACGATTAACACTTCATTAAACAGCGATGGACCAATCAGGTGCTCTGAAAAACTCACAGCCCAACGCTCTCCAGCGCCTCTACCAGGCCTTGAGCACTCATAACAGGAATTTTGTGTTCAGTTCTATGTCCCTCATTATTGGACAGATATGCAAGCTTTAAAGAGGGTGTAGTGATGGTTTCACTGCACTCCCGTAGAAGAGAAGATTTAAACTTCTTCAGTGTAGGCATAACCGGAAGAGGCTTCGCAGTAGTGAATTTAAAAACGCACACGAGAAATTCTGCAGATGCTGGAAATTCAAGCAACACACATCACAGTTGCTGGTGAACGCAGCAGGTCAGGCAGCATCTCTAGGAAGAGGTACAGTCGACTGTTCGGGCCTTCTCGTCGACAGGAGTTCAGTGAAACCATCTCTCACCGCTCCCTACCTGTAGTTTCCTCGGCTCTTCAATTTTTCGACCACATTTTGACTCAGACTTGTTATCAGCTCTTGGCTCCATCCCTCCCCCTTCGGTCGTCTCCGATCATTTTGGATCTCCCCCTTCCCCTCCCACTTTCAAATCTCTTAATAGTTCTTCCTTCAGTTAGTCCTGACGAAGGGTCTCGGCCTGAAACGTCGACTGTGCCTCTTCCTAGAGATGCTGCCTGGCCTGCTGCGTTCACCAGCAACTTTGATGTGTGTTGCTTGAATTTCCAGCATCTGCAGAATTCTTCGCGTTAGAGTATTAATGGATTGGACACGCTGAAGGCAGGAGGCATGTTCCTGCTGATGGGTGAATCTAGAACCAGAGGCCGCAGTTTAAGAATAAGTAGGTCATTTAGAAAGAAGTTGAGGAAAAACTTTTTCATCCAGAGAGTGGTGGATATATGGAATGCTCTGCCCCAGAAGGCAGTGGAGGCCAAGTCTCTAGATGCTTTCAAGAAACAGATGGAGAGAGCTCTTAAAGATAGCGGAATCAAAGGTTATGGGGATAATACAGGAACTGGTTACAGATTGTGGAAGATCAGCATGATCACAGTGAATGGCGGTGCTGGCTCGAGGGGCCGAATGGCCTACTCCTGCACCTGTTTCCTATTGTCTAAGGTCTATTGAGAGCTGCCATCAGCAGAAACAGTAGAGCTGTTTATTTTACTACCGGGAGATAAGCTCCATTTACCGGAAGATATCATTCCAAATTACTAGTTGGTATGTTGATGCACGCCTCCAGGAAATTATACATTTATTAATTGAACTCGTTACCCATAGCTAATTTACAACATGAGAGAAAAGAAGAAGAAGAAGAGGTTTTGTTGAATTTATCAGATTGGGATACCGTGATGCAGCTTTCCTTTTCCCGTAAGTGCACTAGATACTGCTCTGGTAAACGTTCAGATGAATCATTGGAAAGGAACAAATGAAATGATTTTTTAAGATATGACGAGGACATGGGACACGTTCGGTAAGCAAAAAGCGATTGCCGTATCTGAATTCGGCATATTTTACAACCCCTGGGGAATATAATAATCTGAATTATAGACCGGTTAGCCCAACGTCGGTGGTGGGGAAACTGCTGGAGTCAGTTATCAAAGATGTGATAACAGCACATTTGGAAAGCGGTGAAATCATCGGACAAAGTCAGCATGGATTTGTGAAAGGAAAATCATGTCTGACGAATCTCATAGAATTTTTTGAGGATGTAACTAGTAGAGTGGATAGGGGAGAACCAGTGGATGTGGTATATTTGGATTTTCAAAAGGCTTTTGACAAGGTCCCACACAGGAGATTAGTGTGCAAATTTAAAGCACACGGTATTGAGGGTAAGGTATTGATGTGGATGGAGAATTGGTTAGCAGACAGGAAGCAAAGACAGGGAATAAACAGGACCTTTTCAGAATGGCAGGCGGTGACTAGTGGGGTACCGCAAGGCTCAGTGCTGGGACCCCAGTTGTTTACAATATATATTAATGACTTGGATGAGGGAATTAAATGCAGCATCTCCAAGTTTGCAGATGACACGAAGCTGGGTGGCAGTGTTAGCAGTGAGGAGGATGCTAAGTGGACGCAGGGTGACTTGGATAGGTTGGGTGAGTGGGCAAATTCATGGCAGATGCAATTTAATGTGGATAAATGTGAAGTTATCCACTTTGGTGGCAAAAATAGGAAAACAGATTATTATCTGAATGGTGGCCGATTAGGAAAAGGGGAGGTGCAACGAGACCTGGGTGTCATTATACACCAGTCATTGAAAGTGGGCATGCAGGTACAGCAGGCGGTGAAAAAGGCGAATGGTATGCTGCCATTTCCAGCGAGAGGATTCGAGTACAGGAGCAGGGACGTACTACTGCAGTTGTACAAGGCCTTGGTGAGACCACATCTGGAGTATTGTGTGCAGTTTTGGCCCCCTAATCTGAGGAAAGACATATTTGCCATAGAGGGAGTACAAAGAAGGTTCACCAGATTGATTCCTGGGATGGCAGGACTTTCATATGAAGAAAGATTGGATGACCTGGGCTTGTACTCGTTGGAATTTAGAAGATTGAGGCGGGATCTGATTGAAACGTATAAAATCCTAAAAGGATTGGACAGGCTAGATGCAGGAAGATTGTTCCAGATGTTGAGGAAGTCCAGAGCGAGGGGTCACAGTTTGAGGATAAAGGGGAAGCCTTTTAGGACCGAGATTAGGAAAAACTTCTTCACACAGAGAGTGGTGAATCTATGGAATTCTCTGCCATAAGAAACAATTGAGGCCAGTTCATTGGCTATATTTAAGAGGGAGTTAGATATGGCCCTTGTGACGACGGGGATCGGGGGTATGGAGGGAAGGCTGGGGCGGGGTTCTGAGTTGGATGATCAGCCATGATCATAATAAATGGCGGCGCAGGCTCGAAGGGCCGAATGGCCTACTCCTGCACATATTTTCTATGTTTCTATGAATTATTAACAGAGTTAACAACGAAACTGCTCAAACCACGAAGGTGCTGTTTCTGTAATTGACAACCTCACGGTTACATTGTGTATTTGAGAATAATAAGGTAGATTTGGAGATTCAGAGATTTCCCGATTGGATTTCAGATGAACAATTGAAGAAATTGATAGGTACTACTACCACAAGATGCCACATCATGAATTCACCTTGACAAATTCCTCCCTGCAAATTGTAAGAATATGTTGGGACTACTGTTTGTTGCAGCATATTTCTTACCAGAGTGACAACCGAACGTGCCCACCGTAAATGTTCATAATGTGGCGAAACAGAAGGAATGAGTTTGGATTTCACTCACTAACCCACCGATTTATGCTATCAAATGGGTAAAATCTACAAGAGTACATTAGGATTCCTTTCATCAAAAGCGAAAATATTAGGATGTCCGGCGCAATTGTTAAAGAAATGGGTAAAACTTTGCGGGCTTTTCACATGATAATGGCTATCCATATATGTTGCCTGTCAATAGCAAAGCATTCCTAAAATTAGTGATTTATGCCAATTACAATGCTACTTCAAGCGAGCATTAGAGGAGGAAATTTCAATTTTGGCGGTTGCTTCACTCTAATGTTGCGGTTTCCAATATATCGAGGAAAGCGGTGGGGCGAAGTAGGTCTACCTTTGGTGAGATCGAAAACTGCAGTCCGTGTCTTACTCGAGTAACCCGAACTGAACGTCCTACTTTGAATCAGAGCATGCAAAGAAATATTAATTGCAAGTCGTTAGTTGCTACCTTCGACCAGAGTCAATGGGAACACCTGAAACAGGTGGACAAGACTGGCCAGGTACACCGAGATCGAACAACATTTCTAACTGACAGGAAAAGGATGAGATGGTTCGAGCGCAAAGCAGCGCGAACTCTGGAGAATAAATACCGCAATGCCAGGAGCTGCTTGAAGAGGGACCAAATCCCCCATTTTAGTGTCTGGAGTTTGGCGAAGTATTCTGAGTAAATATTGGTACAAAAGGTACAATAGAATTTTGATTTAATTTGCTGCCTTGAGGTCACCGAAGTTCCAATGATGCTTGTTCAGAGACAATAAATTGCAAACTTTGAATAATTTAAGAGCTGTACAGGGAATTGCCGTCCCTAGATCAAATGGCGGTTGGCCACCGCCGGGAACCATCACAAGGCACGACGGCTCTGCTCCAGCTATTCAAATCTGTGTTAATAGTTTGTTTGAGAGGCTCAATTGCAGTACTTCAATAAATTTCGCAGAAAGCAGGAAATTAAATTGAAGTTTATTTAATGCGTAGTATTACGGGGAACACAGCTTGAATATACCGTCTGAATGTGGTGGCATATTATGGAAAGATGTAAAATAGGTGATTATTTTAGAGATTCTAGGCAACTGAGATGTGTTGTTGCAGTAACGTGGAAATGTAGCCGACAACTACAAAGCGACATTTGCGTGCTAATGTTTTATTTTGGAATATGTGATTAAACGAAAAGACATACCCTATGAAATTAACATCGACTTGTTGAGATCACATCTGCACTATCATATAGTCTTTTCAGGTAAGTCGCTATAGTGGATCGGGGTGGATCTGATTAGTTCCATCAGAACACTGGCTGGGCTGGGACAGCGAGTCTGCCATCTGAGGAAGGGCTGAGTAGGCCTGGTTTCGGTTTCAGGAACAACAGAATGAGGTCTTGATATGATTATGCAGGATATGTATAGGCTTGAACAGGAGCGTGGCAGCGAGTTTTCTTACCTAATATGAGGAGGGCGTAATTGGCGATGCCCTGAAATGACTGAAACTTCCTTTGAAAGGGTTTCCCGTCTGCCTACAGGTATGCTTTCCAATCGGCGTGGGACAGCATTCAGTATCTCTTTTTACATTCAAACCTGTCATGGTCAGATGCTGCCGCATCTCTCCAGTCTCTGGTGACACAATGTCGCATCCATCTTGAGGAACCTCAGGGGTTTCAAACATATCCGTCTATCAGTAATCTGGAATGAAAATTATAAATCTAACGACTGTTACCATGAAACTGTGGGAGTTTTGCATCGACTGTTGAGGTAACTTTGTAGATCGGTAGCAGTGATTGATAAATATAAATCCGTGAACGCCGGCATTTGCGAATCAGTGAAACCTTGTCTGCGCCTTGCGAGCAGAAATACACTGACAGCGGTCATTCTGGGTAGGTTTCTACAAGCATCGGTAATTGGTGATAACGAATGCTGTTTGGAAGGAGATATTCTCATTGGATCGAAATTCAGGTGCTGGTCGCTGATTGCATATCTAAAGGTGGAGTCTGGTCGATTGCAGCACGGATTTCGGGAACTGGAGACTGAACGCAAAACTGCAGAGGCCGCTGGTCTCCACTCAACAGTTGGTTTTCTTAATGAGCACACAAACTGAGGTGACGTGTTTTTTCACTTGCTCCCTGAATTTGGACTGAGTGGCCACGTAAATAAATGTGTTCGTGCAGCAGCTTAAGGTACTCAGTAAAAATCCGACTTCATAAAATATATATTCAGAATCATTCCATTCGCCTCCTGTTGCTGTTGTCTGATAATAGAGGAACTGTGTAACAGTTTTCAGCCACAGGAGGATGAAGCTGCCGGAGAGAGTGAAGAGTAAAACCACCGATCTCCTCCTGCTCTCCATCTCCGGGTCACTGCGATTCTCCCCTTTGCTCTGACCCCTCAGCCCCTTACGGACCCGACTGGTCACTAAAATATGTCTGACTGTCAGAGCGTTGAGCATCAGAATTACAGCGAAAGGCAGTAATGGAGTTAGTACCGTATCAAGCCAGTCAAATCCTTTCCACCCCAGATCCGTGTAGTAACTTATTTTTATAACGATGAACCACGGTACATTGTTAATGATCTCTCGCGGTTCAAGTGCGAAGTAGAAGGAACATTATTCATGCAGAATAGCACGCCAGTTGCTGTCAGAACCGTGGCCGTAGTTTTCCCGGTGCAATACTTCGCCTCCAGCTTATGGCAACAAATGGCGACGAAACGATCAAATGTAAATACGACAGTCAACCAGACAGAACAGTCGAGGGCGATACGAGACAAGACAATTCTAATACTCTCCACGGGAATAATGTTCAGGACAGTCACTGGGAAATAATGAATGCTAATTCGATACAAAATTACCTCAATGATAATTGCCATCAGATCTGCCGTTGCCATGGCCACCAAGTAGCGATTTGTGCAAGTGGCCGGACCGCACTTCCCCTTGGACAGGATTGTAATCGCCAATAAATTCACTGGAGAAACAGACGTGAGAGATATTATGGAATACAATATATACTTTTGAGGCAAAGCGCTTGAGTGAATACAGTTTTGAGAGGAGTAAACGTGTCTCTAGATACCAACGACTCAAAGAATTCGGGATAAGATGACGGAGAAAGATTCGATGAAAGATGTGAAAAAATCAACGATAGTATCCTCAGCAAGAGGATACTTTATTGTTCTAAACTTTCTGGCAATCCCTGGTCAAGCCCGATTTACAGGTTACACCCGCACCGGGAGTGTAAACAACGCAATTGGACACCCAGGGAAAGCGAGAATACGTTCACAGGGAAGACACAGTCAGTCTATACTTCAGAAGAAAAGGGTTTTATTACAGGACTAGTGTCGCAGTGAGCACATATCTGTTTTTATATTCCAGTAACATGGCCTCTCTGTTATATGTCCCGTGGTCAGGGCTCACATTCTATGGTTGACGCAGCTCTCAGTTAATGGTAGGTGTCAATGTCATAAAAACGTTGCGAATCTCTGTTGTAAGTAAACTTCCTAATGTAATCCCTGTTAGTAAAGCATTCCAGTAAGCTCTTGTTCACCTGTGCAGAACCTGTCAGGGAAGGGTCTGTTTACAGAAACAAGGTCACCGTAAGTTCCATGGAGACGTTTGACTCCTGTGCATTAAAGTAATATGGAAACTACGGTATGCACACTGTAAATGAACGAAGTGGTATCATAGCACATAGCTCTGGATGCTGGTCCCCGATCTACTAACCTGTCATCTTACAAAGCAAATAAAACTCACAATTAGCTACACAAAGACGGCTCACTCACGGAGTTCCTGTGTTCTTGGATTCGCCTACCTGGAACGCCAATCAAGGCAATGATAACGTACAATATTTTCTCGACACGGTAATGCGCTTCAAGCATTATTCTCGGTCACCTTACTTTGTAGGCAGTCTCCCTGATTGAAGATTTTAGTCGATGTAATTTATAGCCTTTATGATCTCTACTGGGACAATGGTTCACATCGACAACCACAGATATCTAAAAATGTAAGCAAATAGGTGATGCCATCTCAGTTACATTCCCAACCTGGCAGATTTTGCTCATCTCTGAAATCAAATTAGCAGCTCCAAAAACGGTCAATCTCGCCTTATCATTTGGTTAACTTGCAGCAGTTTTCTTACAGTAATTGGGATACTTTTTTTCAAATGCCAGGAGCGCGTCACCAATTTTCGTATTATTAGAATGGTATTTCTTCTCCTTAACATAACAAATTCGTTTTAGCCACCGACGTCGGTGCATCACTTATTTACAAATATTTTATTCAAGTATGCCAGGACCCATTCCAGACCTAACTATGGACAGAGCGGTGGACTGATAGCGGCAATAAAAATGTGTGATTGTTCCTTATCACGTTTGTTGTATGCGTCCAGGAGTACTCTTGATTCTAGTGAAAATAGCACGACCTCTATAGAGGAAGAAATCTACGTTTGTAAGAGATCATTAGATCCAGGATATTACTCCATCGATTCCGAGAGAAAGTGCCCCAAGATCAGTCACCCTATGGCGGGCACGCCCTTGATGCGGGGACTGTGCCCGAACGGTTAACTGTGTATTAATTTCCACAGATCTGCCTGATCTGCTGTATTCATCGAACATCTTGTGTGTGTTGCTTTGATTTCCAGCATCTGCAGAATTTCTTGTGTTTATGATTTGCTACTCCACAGCCGTCACTTCCAGGAATGCCTACAGTAATAAAAAAAATAAATCTTTTCAGATATATATTAAAAAAATCCTCCCCATCCCCTCTTCTTCTGTTCGCCTTTCTCGCATCCTGCGCCGCCGTGTAACCTAGGGCTTCTGCAGCTCGGGCCTCACCAGTACACCAGCAGGAAAACCCGACTACCCCTCGTGGTCTTCCGGAGCGTCCACTAAGAGTGCCACGCCCGCAGACACTCCAGGAAGCTTCCCCGGGACGTACCATCTTTGGGTTCGCTTGGGTGAACCACACAGTCCCTCCTTTAAATTCGGTTTCCGGCTCAATGCAGCCCCGCACTTCCTGAAAAGCTGTTCGAAACATCGGGTTCAAGGACAATGTCTCCAGAAAGCTCTCACCAACCTTCTCCTTGCAGGCTCCCATGAGCCACATCAGAAGAGGGGTGTCGGTCCCCACCAGAATTGAACGCCGCTCTCTTCAGCGGGGTCCGGACAAACCAGCACTCATGTATCAAAGACCTCAGACACTCCCATATAGGCCTCCGAGAAATCCAGTTTCACTGACAAGTAACCGTCCTATGGATTAACACAGCATTGAGACCCCGATCTCCAGTGCGCCGAATGGTGTCAATAGTAAATGCTTCAGATACCGGTTATACAACGAACCGTACAGTAATGTGGCCTGCGACCCGGTGTCGAGTATGGCTTTAGCATAAATACCATCTATTCGTAGTGACATAGTGGAGCATGGTCCTACTAAGGCTTCAGGAATAGTGTCGCTTGCTTTCGGGAGTTCCTTGGTACATTGCTGGGAACGTGTTCCCCCAGAGACACCAGGCCGTTCCCTCACTGGGTCTCCTCTAAGCTTCCCGACACCTCTCCCTGCTTAGGTACCCGGGGGCTCACTCTCCGTGGGGCTTCCTGCCGCTTACGTTCCCGCTTGAATTAGCCTTCTTCCCCACAGTTATCGCAGATGATACCGGCTGCCTCTCTTGTCGTGGAGCCCCGGCCGCCCGCACCCCTCTGCGTAGCCCGCCCCCTTAGGGCAGCCTCCTCTGCTAATACCTGGGACATCTCAGTTCTCAGCTCTGCTACAATCTCCATCACCACTCCTTGGGTTGGGCTGGCCGCGGTCACTTTCCCGCAAGGGGCTACTACCGAGGACTGTACCTTGCTGACGGACGCGATCGCCTCCTCCTGCACCTCTCTGATTAGCTCAACAAAGTAGGGAGGGGGTGCGTTTTATGGGACTGTCGGAAACCCTAAACAATTATGTCTTTGAACTGAGCGCCCTTGGCTATCTGGTCCATCCTTAACTTATCCACCTCAGCAGCATTAATGACCCCTCTGCGCCTCAAACAATTTAGCTGCCTCTCTAGCCAAAAATTGTAATCAGAAAGCTTCTCCCCTTTCTCCAGACACATATTCTGAAACCCCACCATGAGCTCTCTAATGTATCTAGATACTGGGTGAGAGTAGCTGAGGGTTGGCGAGTTTTCACAACCCTCACCACATCAGCTGACAACCCCTTCAAACTTTCAAACAATGTCTGTCGCCTTACGTCATGAGAGCACTGCCACGCATCTAACAACTGATATGTCTGCTCCGCCAACATCTCATATTCCTTTTCCCACTCGGGAGTGGGCGTTATTCCAGAGAATATTCTTCATTTCTAGTGGGGTCTCAGTTCCTGTGCACTGGGCCAGTTATTCGCCTGGGAGGTAAGGGCTGATGTCAACTCAGAGCCCTCACTCTTCACTGGGGGACAGGAACTAATCAAACTTTCCAAATCCGACCACTCTTTCCCCTCACTCATCAGAAACGATTGGACCCTGTCTCTGAAATCCCCGGCCCAAATTACGGATAGCTTAGCCTGTGGCTCAGCCCGCTCGACTACCTTCTCCTCCTCCCTGACAGTATAGACAGGCCATGGCCCCTCCTCACCTGGGGAACCGATACACGCTGACAGTCCCACCGCCGTTACGTCTGGGCTAGTCTGAATTAAACCGAGGTCTAATCCCGTCATTTTATCAAAACTTCTTGCTACAATCTCAATTTTGCCAACAGCTTTAAAAGTACTCAAAACTCTTAAAGACGTGTACAAAATGATAAAAGATATTCTACTACGACTACTATTAGTACTATGACGACTTAGGCCTAGGGGCCGGCGTCGGGCACGATGACGGATTCTCCACTTCTCCCTCTCCCTCATCAGTGTGTTCAGTTCATCTACATTAGCCGCGCCGCTGTCTTCTAGGAGCGTGTTGGCCATAGTCTTGGGAGGGCGCCCAGGGTTCATCCTCCCATGTTTGGGCTCCCATATGACTAGACTGGGAGGTAGCTCGGGGTGTCGTAGACAGTGCCCCGCTAGTTGCAGACTTCTCGCCTCTCTTTTAGTGGTGAGCATCGGTATGTCGTCATCGAGCTCGACGTTTGTCATCTGCTGTTGCCAACTCATGTCAAGAGCCATCCGGAGCATTCGTGTATGGTAACCATCTAGAGACTTTCGCATAGTCTCGGTGAGTGTCCACGTCTCGCACCCGTACATGAGAATGGACTCTATGACTGCTATGAAGATCCTCTTTTTAAGCCCTCTGGTCAGGTTCAGGAGATATATGGTCAGTAGATATAGGTAGGGTGAATGTATGCACGCTTTTTTCACCTCAGATTGTGTGAGACTCGGATTAAACGTCAAATGCTTAGTGTGAAAGTCAAAGTATTCATGGGGAAACTGAGGGGTGTGGATCATCTTCTTCACTTAGAGCTGGGGAACTAACTGCCAGTGGAAGTGGTGAATGCAGGTTTGATTGCTCTATTTAAGAGAAGTATTTATTTAGATTTCCAGAGGCCTTCGATAGGTGTCTTTTAAATGACATATCCATAAGAAAATGATGCATAGAGATGGGGATCATGTATTAGCATGGATCGAGGATTGGTTAACTGACAGAAAACTGAGAGTTAGGATACATAGGTGTCACTCTGGTTGGCAATCAGTGATGAATGGTGTGTCGCAGGGATCAGCGCTGGACCACAACTGTTCACGATATAGATTCGTGATCTGGAAGAGAGGTCGAGAGTAATATATCTAAGTGTGCTGGTGATGCTAAATTGAGTGGAAAATCAAATTGTGTAGAATATACGGAAAGTCTGCAGAGAGGTTAAGTGATTGGACAAGGGTTTGGCAGACAGAGTACAATATTGGTAAATGCGAGATCATCTACTTTGGGAGGAAAAATGGAAGAGCAGATTATTATTCAGCATGCGTCTGTGCAAAGGGACTTTGGAGTGCCTGTGTATGAATCACAAAAGGTTGGTTTGCAAGGTGGAGAAAGCTATACAGCTGGCAAATGGAAGGTCGGCCTTCATTGGTAGAGGGATTGAATTTAAGAGCAGGGAGGTTATGCTGGAACTGTGTAGGGTACTGGTGAGGCCGCACCTGGATACTGCGTGCTGTTCTGGCTTCCTTACTTGAACGATATCCTGGTTTTAGAGGCGGGACAGAAGATGTTCACCCAGATTGACACCAGAGATGAGGGAGTTATTAGGAGAGATTGAGTCGCCTGTGACTTACTTGCTGGAATCCGGAAGAATGAGAGGAGATCTTATAGAAACATACCAAATTATGAAAAGGGTAGTTAAACTTTGAGGAGAGATTACTTACGACTGCCTGCGAGTTACTTGCTGGAATCCGGAAGAATGAGAGGAGATCTTATAGAAACATACCAAATTATGAAAGAAGTAGATGAGATGGACGCAGGAGACGTGTCTGCAGTGGTAGGTAAGACTAGAACTAGGCGGCATAGCCTCGAGAGTCAGGTGAGTAGATTTGGGACGGATGTGAGGAGGAACTGCTTTTCCCGATAATGGGGGATCTGTGGAATTCTCTGCCCAATGAAGCTGTGAGGCTACCTCAGTAAATATATTTAAGGCAAGGTTGGATAGATTTTTGCATTGTACGGGAATTAAATGTAATGGGGAAAGGACAGGTAAGTGGAAATTTGTCAGATCAGCCATCTCATTGAATGTCGGAGCGAGCTCTGCAGGCCAGAAAGTCTACTCCTGCTCCTACTTATGAAATCCACCAGTTTTCCTCAGAGAATGCAGGTCCAGCTGACACATCATCGTCAGCCCCCGCCCTCCTCCACCCACACAACCATACTGCCATCTCTAGAACCTGTCTAGTCAGTGCGAGGAATAATCCCTGCTGTCTCTCTGATGCAGGAATAACTTTCCTGAGGAAGAGTTATGTGACCTGGTAATAATAGTCAAGATGAATTCTCACAGAATCCCATACCTCACCTGCAGTAAGACATCTATATGCTTCTCCAGTCATCCGGTATAATATGACAAGATACTATTTTTCTGCCTAATCATTCGATGTACATTAATGTTAAGTTTTAGTGATCAATTAACAAAAACCCTCAGGTCTCCTTGAACCGGCAATTCTGTCCACATGTTAAAGTTACTTTTCTAGTTAGTTCCACTCGAAATGGATGTCTTCATATTTCCCCACATCCTGTGCATCTGCCACAACTGCACTCATTCTCTTCCGTCTGAATTCCCAAACACTCTCTGCGCCCTTCTAACACTGCCACCCAGCCCAGTACAGCAGCGACATGGATATAATACATTTTGTCCTCACATGCAAATCACCAGTGTCAGCTGTGGGCTCACACTATTTGTTGGACGTGGTCAATTCATTCTCTCTGTCTGCCTTTGACCTGCATGTCAATTCTCAGTCCACATACGCACATTATCCAGAACCTTTCCTAAATTCCACTAACATCACATTCATCAGTTACAAATTCTCCATAGGTTTGTCCTATCCTGTACCGATACCGACTCTGCCAACCATGTTATTGCTGTCGTCCCAGTATCATTGGTGGGGATTTGGGGCCCGGGTCGGTGTCTATACCTAGGTGGCACTGTGGTG
The DNA here is from genome assembly GCF_963921235.1 of Mobula hypostoma. Taxonomy (NCBI): domain Eukaryota; kingdom Metazoa; phylum Chordata; class Chondrichthyes; order Myliobatiformes; family Myliobatidae; genus Mobula; species Mobula hypostoma. The sequence continues at coordinate 849,311 of NW_026948187.1, read as the reverse complement.
CAGAATAAGGTGAAAATAAATGACCATTTGTGCATTAGAAAAATATAATTGTGGGTGTATTGGTCTTTGTCATTGGAACTCCCGCGTTCTGTGCAGCAGGTCTTTACTGCTCAAGAGTTTTCATGCAGTTGTTTTCAGTCAGCCCAGTATTTACATCAAAGAGAATGATGTCGAAATAAAGTGCTTGATCAAGTAACTGTAACTAAAAGAAGTTTGCCAGTGTTGTAACCGTATCTCTGGAGACTGATCCTGTGCGTATATTAGTCCAGTTTTGAATGCATCAGCTCAGAGTTTCTAACGGAGCTGTGAATTTAAGAGCAACAGAAGGCGCATATTTTCTTCACTGAAATGGTGAATCCAGTCTTCTTGCGTATAGGAAAAGTTTACTATCCTTTTATTTCAGCCCTTGGAATTCCTGGTAAGCCGCAGTGTCGGCTGCCGTTGTTGGGAATTGAAGTTAAATGTCAATGTAGTGATTGTTTCTGTCGCTGGTTCCCATTGCCACATGTTCAGTCCGAGTATTTGGCATTCTACGAATGAAATCGAAACTGGCGACTGTGGTTTCTCATATTTGGATCAAAAAGTAAACCGTTGCAGGAATTTGGCGAATCCGCCAACTTCGGTAGATCTCTGTGGATCAGGCGGATTTCGCCCAGCGGTTTGAGTTCAACAATGTGATTTTCGGTCTCTTTGTCTTTGTTCTCGAAGCAGTTACACTGCTTTTGCAAAAGTGTGCTTGTACAGCCGTGGAGATGATACCAACTTGTTGTCTGCATTTGCATGTTAGCGGTTGTGCGCGCTACGTGTAATGACAAAATCCTCGATTGGTGGTAGCAATTTATCAAATGTGAGGAGTTCCCTGTTGCAGCATAAAACTTGACGATTTTTAATAAATGTCTGCAGCGTCACGGAAAGTGAAACATTTGTTGGACGTCGAGCCTAAGCAATTAAAAGAACCGACGCGGTGATTCGTAACTATCAATACTGTGAAATGTATTCTATTACATCTACATGTGACACCGTTACAGACATCTGACTGCGTCCCCGAGTCTGATGTTGAACGTTGAAGTCCTCTCCCCGGTTTCCCTGTGATGGATTCACTGGGAGGCTTGAGGTCCATCTGTGAGTTTGTGTCAGACTGCGGTGTGACTGCTGACATCAGTCATTGTTCTGTTGTAAAGGCAGCGAGGTGGCAAATGCTGAAATAGTAAACAAACACGGCAATGCTTGAAGCATTACGCCCCAAGCAGCAGGTCTCGAAAGCTTGTAAGGAAAGAAAAAGTCGTGTCTCGGGCCACTCTGACAACAGTTTATAGAAAGTACATGTTTACTGTTTTGCCACTTATTCTGTTTTGCCTGGATGAGTGGTTCCGGGATTTGCTGTTTCTTTCAGTACGCTAGATGAACACAACAGGTCAGGCAGCATCAGTTAGAAACGATGAGTCGTCGTTTCGGGTCGGAACCCTTCGTCAGGACTGAAAATGATCACAGCATCCGCAGATTATTTTGCATTTGCTCTTTCTGTTTTTGTCCTTCGGCTATTCCGCCGCATGGAAGTTGATGATTGTCTAATGGGAGAACCCTGCCATCAGCGACCGGAATTATTCATTTCATTCATACCAGACGGGGATGGCGCCGATAGGAAGTGTTCCAATCAATATTGTGTCTGATGTTACCCAGTTATATCTTTCCGCCGCCTCTTCACATTTTGCTCATCAGAAAGGAATCCATATTCTGATCATATCGATTTTATTTTAATGTGTAAATTTCTTTCCACGTCTCAGCCAGCTCTTCACCCTTCTACTGTTTATTGCAGGAATAAAGTAGAAATAACATGATGCCCGAAAAACGGCTGCATTGGCTGATGCTCAGTATTTTCTCAATTTGGTCTTTCCTGACTCTCTTCCAGCGAACCTGGTGGCGATTGTGATCCTGTCCCGGGGAAAGTGCGGTCTCTCCAAATGTGTCACTCGTTACATGATGGGAATGGCAGCAGCCGATCTCCTGGTCGTTATCTCGCAACCGCTGCTGACGTGGACTGCTTGGATTTATTTTCCCCAGTCTTTCCTGTTCATCACTCCTGTGTGCAGACTCGGTGCATGGTTAGTTTTTGCGAGCACTACAAACGCTGTCTGGCTGACTGTCGCTTTCACCGTTGATCGATTTGTGGCCATTTGCTGTGAGAAGCTGAAAACAAAATATTGTACCGAGAGAACGGCGGCTGTGGTTATCGGGACAGTGAGTGTTCTGGCCTGTTTGAAGAGTGTTCCATGTTACTTTACACTGGAGCCTTTTGTAATAATTGATGGTGTTCCCTGGTATTGCGTTGTTACACCCAACTTCAGAAATTCTCCCTTGTGGGCGGTATTTATGACGTTTTTCCGCATTTTAACCCCTTGTGTCCCATTCTTTCTGATTTTACTGCTCAATATTCTGACTGTCAGGAGGATTCTAGCGGCCAGTCGAGCCCGCAGAGGGCTCCGGGGGCAAAAGACAGGAGAAAAGGCCAAGGACCAGGAGATAGAGAGTCGACGCAAATCCATCATTTTGCTCTTCAGCATAACCGGTTCTTTTATATCGCTGTGGGTAACACAGGTGGTATTTTACTTCTATCAACGGATTTCAATGAATTTTGTTTATTATGCTGTCACGGATCCAATTTACATTATAGAAGAGTCATCAGGAATGCTGCAGATTTTCAGTTCCTGCACCAACACGTGTATTTACACCCTGACTCAGAAGAAATTCCGAGAGCAACTCAGGAATGCTGTGAAATACCCACTGAGTCCGATTTTGAAACTCATGAAAAGTTAGCAATAAATGTTGCACATTATTCCAATTCAACTGTCTTCAAGCTCCTATTCCATACCTTCACTTGTGAGTATGTAACACTCGAATAGCCTTGCGGCTTAATATAGGGGGTGATAGCCCCCTGCCCGGACAAACTTCAGAGATCTCGTTTGCGTTGATGCTGCGCGATGTGTCCCCGATACAAATCAGTACCCCGAAATCACAAACAGTACACACTATGTGATTAAGCGATTAAGCTTCATAACTCTTGTTTTGACTATATGGTTAGTAAGGAACAAAATATAAAAGAAAAACAATGCCCCCAATCATAAGATTTAATAATAACCAGTCTGTGCACAAAGTTGTAGCTCACGCAGTTAGTAGTCCTTCTTCGACCATCGGTCTCCTCCGAGTGTCGCCGACCTTCGGACACCCGCTCCGAGTCCACCCCGTCCGGCGGTCTAACAAGTCTCTCCATTCGTGTCCTCGCTCTTCATCTCTTTCTCTCCCTCCGGCAAAAGCCCGCGGAAAGAACTGCTTCCAGAGTGAACAGACATAGCAACAAACTCTTATTGGCTGACATGCATCCTTTTATCTCTGGTGATAACCCAAACATTGCTGCTACAGAGAAACCGTTACCTCAGCACTGAACATTGCAAAGAAGCCATTACACTTGCAGTGAAACCTCACAGCGCGTTAAAAGTAAATGAAACAATATGGTGAACAGAGTTACAAGCAAAGCTTAAAAAATCTGCTGATGCTCGAAATACAAATAACACATACACAGCCAGCGTCCTCATGAAGCCCTGTCAGTGCGGAACGTTGGAAGTTTTTCTCCTTTCGAACATGCTCCCTGTCTAATGAGTTACACCACCATTTTGTGTGTGTTGCCTCAGAGTTACAAAACAGTTGTTTACAGCCGAGCCCGACGACATCCTGGCCTCAGCGTTCCAGAGAAATCCCCCTTTCATCTCACCTCCAGCCACGCTGAAATGGAAGTTTGAGGCGATCCTGTCACCCTTCTTCCCGATTCTGACAAAGCTGTCTGGTCTTGGAGCATATTTTCGTCGGTATCAATCACTCCTGCTCCCATCATAACCTGTCCTTTCCTTCACACGCTTTGTCTCCTCTGTCTCCACCTGTAGATTTTCGTTTTTTCTTCCCGTTTGAACTAACTTCCAGTATCAGAATGTTAGCTCTCAGAGAAAGAGAGTAGGGGAGGTTGGTGAGAGTGGAGATGTCATGAAACCAAGAACAAAAGACACACTAAAGCGAAATGGGAACTGGTATGATTTAATCCTACACAAAATGTTGGAGGAAGCCGTCAACTCAGGCAGCAGGATTGGAGAGAGAAAAAAAAAATCCAGTTCTGCCGAAGTGTCTCTGCCCAAAGTGTCGATCGTTTCCTCTTTTCCATCCATGCTGCCTGGCCTGCACAGCTGCTCCAGCATTTTGGATTTGTAGATTCCGCAGTTTTTCTCTGGTGTGTGATTGCTCTAATCCTCTTCAGGTTCTGTGCAACACAGAACCGACACTGGACAAAGAGCAAGCGAATAATGGTTGAAAAGGACAGTGTGATAGATTGCAGAAGTCGAAACAGATACTCGATAATCAATGGAACAAAAGCTCAGTTAATTTCGAAGTCATGCAATTGAGAAATTGGAGGGACTCTCTAACCAAACACGATCGGGAATGTTATTATTCATATGATTAGAAAGATGATGAGAGAAGCAGCAGTTTCTGAGGGGTGATTGGTAAGTAGAAGGCGTCCATTTTTGAACAGCTAGCACATTTATTTTTCCTACATTTACACACTTAGTCCTGCTGTCTTGGAGCATACGGATCCCTTCTTTGTAGACGTCAGCGTCTTGGACTTCCAGAAGTGGTCCACAGCAGGGGTGATTGATATGTTCTTGGACTAAGACAGGAGACGAGTTATTAACTTCAAACTTTCTGTGTTTTCACACAAAGAGTGGAACTGCACATGCATGTATCCAGAGATGTATAACTAATCTCCTTCTACCTTAGGACACTAATTCATCAATCACCCCTACTGTGGACCACCTGGAAGCTCAAGCCGCTCTCGTTAGATGAGCGTGCAGTTCAACTTTTTAAGTGATAATGCAGAAAATGTGAAATTAATACCTCATATCTTTCTACCTTAGGCCACGAGCATATCAATCATCCCTGCTGTGGACTACTTCTGAAAAGAACGGATCCGTATGCTCCTTGACCGCTGGACTAAGTGTATACATGTAAGAAGGGACTGTGGTGAAAAATAAATATGCTAGGTTTTCTAAAACTGACTTCTTCTACCTTACGCCACGAAATTGGTTAATTTTAAATTTCCCATTAATCCTGGGAATTTTAAGACGGTGACGGCTGGCATTAATGGAGGATAAACCTTCGAAATTGATTCGTAGCCATAGGGTTAAAAATATTTGGAAAAACCTAATTAGATTCAACGAAGTGTCTTTGTGAGGGGAGGGTCGTGCTTTGCGCACCTGAATGATTTTCTGAGGAGGTGATAAAACAAATTAATGAGGGGAGAGTGGTAGATGTTCTCTGTATGGAATTGAGTGAGGGGTTCGAATACAGCCCCCACAATGGAGTCATCCAGAAGGCCAGAAGGCATGGGATTGATGGAAACTGCCTGGATTTGTAATTACTGTATCTTGCCTGGTGAGTATGGGACTGGCAAAATAGATGGAGAGTTTACAAAACATCTGTTTTGTAACCGAGCAACACAAATCAAAGTTGCTGGTGAACGCAGCAGGCCAGGCAGCACCTCTAGGAAGAGGTACAGCCGACATTTCAGGCCGAGATCTTCGTCAGGACTAACTGAAGGAAGAGTTAGTAAGAGATTTGAAAGTGGGAGGGGGAGGGGGAGATCCAAAATGATAGGAGAAGACAGGAGCGGGATGGATGGAGCCAAGAGCTGGACAGGTGATTGGCAAAGGGGATATGAGAGGACCATGGGACAGGAGGTCCGGGGAGAAAGACAAGGGTGGGGGGGAACCCAGAGGATGGGCAAGGGGTATAGTCAGAGGGACAGAAGGAGAAAAAGGAGAGTGAGAGAAAGATTGTGTGTATAAAAATAAATAACGGATGGGGTACGAGGGGGAGGTGGGGCATTAGCGGAAGTTAGAGAAGTCAATGTTTATGCCATCAGTTTGGAGGCTACGAAGACGGAATATAAGGTGTTGTTCCTCCAACCTGAGTGTGGCTTCATCCATAGAGGAGGCCGTGGATAGACATATCAGAATGGGAATGGGATGTGGAATTAAAATGTGTTGACACTGGGAGATCCTGCTTTCTCTGGGGGACAGAGCGTAGGTGTTCAGCAAAACAGTCTCCCAGTCTGCGTCGGGTCTCGCCAATATATAGAAGGCCACATCGGGAGTACCGGACGCAGTATATCACCTCAGCCGACTCACAGGTGAAGTGCCGCCTCACCTGGAAGGACTGTCTGGGGCCCGGAATGGTGGTAAGGGAGGAAATGTAAGGGCATGTGTAGCACTTGTTCCGCTTACAGGGAAAAGTGCCAGGAGGGAGATCAGTGGGGAGGGAAGGGGGGGACGAATGGACAAGGGAGTCGCGTAGGGAGCGATCCCTGCGGAAAGGAGAGAGAGGTAGGGGGAGGGAAAGATGTGCTTAGTGGCTTGCCCTTACACTTCCTCCCTTACCACCATTCAGGGCCCCAGACAGTCTTTCCAGATCTGGGCCCCCTATCCAGCCACACCGCGGTCACTATGAGTGTGTGTGTTGACAACATGCAGTTTGGCCACGGGGAATCGAAGTCAGAATGGGTGTGCAGGCCAATGCTGTGATTACTGAGTGCCGGTGTTAGGAGCTAGTTAGTAGTGGAGAGCATGTAGGAAGCGGCGTTTAACAGGAAACAAGGCGGAGGATCCGAAGCGTCCTTGTTGGCCTCACGGGGCCAGGCTGTCGAATCCGCCAGTGGCAACGAACCGTAACTCCTGACTGAAAGATATAACAGAAAGCTGAGGGAAATGTTCCTGAGAGTGGAAGAGCAGTTCCTTTATGAAGGGGCTGCTCCCATCATCAGTAAACCGGTCCCCCCTCAAAAAAATCGGCAGAGTTTAACCAGGCGAGCGTGGAGCAGAGGCGTCAGAGATGCGACCCGTAATATATACCTATAGTTTTCAACAGGGGATCTCCCGTATCTGCACCGTGACTTCCTTCTCTCATGGGATTCTTTTCTACACCCTCCCAAGTTTTATCATACCCCTTCAATATTGTACTTACCACAAATGTACACAATCCGACAGGTGTGGACTAACAAACGTGATGAAGTGTTTTAAGGTGACATCCCGACTTTGGGTCCCAATGATGTTATTGCTTCAGGTCAACTGGTCATACATCTCCTTCACCATCTCTTTGTCTCTGCTTCCAATTTCAGGGATCCATCTGGCTTTATCCAAAGGTATCCATTATCTGTGTAAGTTCTGTCCCGGTTTAACTGTCCATTTGCACCATATTTTTCATGACTGAGCCATTCTGTGACAAGCTTTCCCTGTTGACCCAGTTCCCAATTTTCTTCACTATTGACCACACCAGCAATTCTGGTGTCAACTGCGTACTTACTGATCATTCCACCTACAGGTCTCCTCTCAGAATAACATCCCTCATTTCCTGTGACTCTTCTCAGAGGGCCTACGTTGTATGCAATTGTCCGACTCACAACGGACCTACGTATTCTCATCCTTCAGCTAGCTTACCATTTGAGACCTTGTTAGACCTCTTGCTACGTGTTCAAAACACCTGATCATATTTATAAAACGTGATTTTCCTTATACACCTGGATATGCCAAATCATTTTTAACTTTCAAATTAAAGGTGGATGTTGTCTCCCAAAACCCGCATCAGTAACTATCGCGCTTTCTGAACTCGAGTGGCATCTTGCAGACAAGTTCGATGGACGTGGCGGGGAACGGAGTATAAAGAGTCTGTGAGGAGCAAGCGGCCGAGAGCGAGGGAGTAAAGAATCTCGGAGAGAAGTTTATTTTCTCCACTGCTCGGGCAAAAGAGGCTAGACTGCACGGGCGCGTAACGTAGAGCACCAAAGGTTTTGAAAAAAAAAGACCACCATATACAGCGGGCAGCGAAGAGAACGTCAGTGGAGTGAGAGGGAGCAGAGTGTGACGGCTTTAGCTCAACAGGCTTCGGCGTGAACAGGCAGAGGCGAGGGTCGGTTCCGGTTAGCTTTGTTTTGTTTGTTTAGAGTAGAGAGAATGCCAGACAGGATGTTGCAATGCTCTTCTTACAGGATGTGGGAAGTCAGGTAGCCCTCCGGTGTCCCTGACAACGACACCTGCAAGAAGTGCATCCAGCTGCGGCTCATAACAAACCGCGTTAGGGAACTGGAGCAGGAGCTGGATGACTTCCGGAACATTCGGGAGAATGGGGAGTTTATAGATAGTAGCTTCAGGGAGGTAGTTACGCTAAAGGAGCAGGGCACAGGTAATTGGGTTACCGTCAGGCAAGGGAAGGGGAAGCGGCAGGCAGAGCAGGGTTCTCCTGCGGCTATACCCCTCAGCAAAATGTATACCGATTTGGGAACTGTTAGGGGGACGACTTACCTGGGACAAGTTGCGGCAGCCGGATCTCTGGCACTGAGTCTGGTTCTGCAGTGCAGAAGGGAGGGTGGAAGAAGAGGAGAGCGGTAGTGATAGGAGACTCGATAGTTGAAGGTACAGACAGGAGGTTCTGTGGTCGTGACAGAGAATCCAGGATGGTTTGTTGCCTCCCGGGTGCCAGGGTCAAGGATGTCTCTGATCGCTTGCATGACATTCTGATGTGGGAGGGTGATCAGCCAGATGTCGTGGTGCACATCGGTACCAATGACATAGCAAGGAAGAGTGAGCTGGTCCTTAACAGTGAGTATAGGGAGCTTGGTAGGAAGTTGAAAAGCAGAAAAGCAGGGTGGTAATCTCAGGATTGCTACCTGTGCTAGGTGCCAGTGAGGGTAGGAATAGGATGCTCTGGCGGATGGACACGTGGCTGAGGAAACGGCGTAGGGGGCAGGGTTTGAGATTGCAGGACCATTGGGACCTCTTTCCGGGTAGGTGGGACCTGTACAAGAGAGACGGGCTACACCTGAACTACAAGGGGACTAATATCCTTGCAGAAAGGATTGTTAGTGCTGTTGGGGAGGATTTAAACTAGATTTGCAGGGGGATGGGAACCAGAGTGCCAGAGCAGATGGTGGAGCGGGATCTGATTGGTAAGTGGGAGGCCTTCAAAGGAGAAATTTTGAGAGTTCGGAGTTTGTATATTCCTGTCAGGATTAACGGCAAAGTGAATAAGAATAAGGAACCTTGGTTCTCAAGGGATATTGGAACTCTGATAAAGAACAAAAGAGAGATGCATGACATATATACGAAACAGGGAGCAAATAAGGTGCTTGAGGAGTATAAAAAGTGCAAATAAGTATTTAAGAAAGAAATCAGGAAGGCTAAAAGAAGACATGAGGTTGCTTTGGCAGTCAAGGTGAAGGATAATCCAAAGAGCTTCAACAGGTATATTAAGAGCAAAAGGAGAGTAAGGGATAAAATTGGTCCTCTTGAAGATCAGAGTGGCCGGATATGTGCAGAACCAAAAGAAATGGGGGAGATCTTAAACGTCTTTTTTGCGTCTGTATTTACTAAGGAAACTGCATGAAGTCAATGGAAATACGGCAAAGAAGTAGTGACGTCATGGAATCTATTCAGGTTGAAGAGGAGTAGGTGCTTGCTATCATGAGGCAAATTAGAGTAGATAAATCCCCCGGACCTGATAGGGTATTCCATCGGACCTTGAAGGAGACTAGTGTTGAAATTGCAGGGTCTCTGGCAGATATACTTATAATGTCGGTTCTCCGAGTGAAGTACCGGAGGACTGGAGGATAGATCATGTTGTTCCGTTGTTTAAAAAAGGCTGTAAAAAAATAATCTGGGAAATTATAGGCCGGTAACTTTGACGTCGGTAGTAGGTAATTTACTGGGAGGAGTACTAAGAGGAAGCATCTACAAGTATTTGAATTGACAGGGACTTATTAGGGAGAGGCGACATGGTTTTGTACGTGGTAGGTCATGTTTAACAACTCTATTAGAGTTTTTCTAGGAAGTTACCAGGGAAGTGGATGAACGGAAGGCAGTGGATGTTGTCTACATGGACTTCAGTAAGGCCTTTGACTCGGTTCCGCATGGGAGGTTAGTTAGGGAGATTCAGTCGCCAGGTATACATGGTTAGGTAGTAAATTGGATTAGACATTGGCTCAATGGAAGAAGCCAGAGAGTGGTAGTGGAAGATTGCTTCTCTGAGTGAAGGCCTGTGACTAGTGGTGTGCCACAGAGATCAGTGCTGGGTCCATTGTTATTTGTCATCTATATCAATGATCTGGATAACAATGTGGTAAGTTGGATCAGCAAATTTGCTGTTGAACAAAGATTGGAGGTATAGTGGACAGAGAGGAAGAGTTTCAAAGTTTGCAGAGGGATTTGGACCAGCTGGAAAAATGGGCTGAAAATGGGAGATGGAGTTTAAAACAGACAAGTGTGAGATATTGCACTTTGGAAGGACAAACCAAGTTAGAACATACAAGATAAATGGAAGGGCACTGAGGAGTTCAGTAGAACAGAGGGATCTGGGAATACAGATACAAAATTCCCTAAAAGTGGCGTCACAGGTAGGTAGGGTCGTAAAGAAAGCCTCTGGTACATTGGCCTTTATAAATGAAAGTATTGAGTATAAGAGTTGTAATGTTATGCTGAGGTTGTCTAAGGCATTGGTGAGGTCGAGTTTGGAGTACAGTATTGTGAGCAGTTTTGGTTACCAAATTAGAGGAAGGAATTTAATAAGGTTGAAAGACTGCAGAGAAGGCTTACAAGGATGTTGCCGGGACTTGAGAAAGTGAGTTACAGAGAAAGGTTGAATAGGTTAGGACTTTATTCCCTGGAGCGTAGAAGAATGAGTGGAGATTTGATAGAGGTGTACAAAATTATGATGGGTATAGATAAAGTGAATGCAAGCAGGCTTTTTCCACTGAGGATAGAGGAGAGAGAAAAAAAAAACAAAGGAAATGGGTTAAGGGTGAAGGAGGAAAAGTTTAAAGGGAACATAGGGGGTGGGGCTGCTTCTTTGAACAGAGAGTGCTGGGAGTGTGGAGTGAGCTGCCAGAGAAAGTGGTAAATGCGCGCTCATTTTTAACATTTAAGAAAATCTTGAATAGGTGCATGCATGAGAGATGTATGGAAGGATATGGTTCAGGTGCAGGTCAATGCGACTTGGCATAAAAATGGTTCGGCACAGCCAAGAAGGGCCAAAAGGCCTGTTTCTGTGCTGTAATGTTCTATGGTTCTATGGTTCTGTGGTTCTCACCCTTTACTGAAAATAGTCCATCACTGAACTGGCTCCCCAACCCACTGACAAAGTTTCAATGACGGTACAGCTCACTTATTTCTTCATTTTAATTATTTATGTATATTTTAATTTGTATTTCCTTATTGGATAGTTGTCTATCGTTGAGTGCAGCATTTTTGCAGCTTCCCTGGTGGTCTAGTGGTTAGAATTCAGTGCTCTCACCGCCGCGGCCTGGGATCGATTCCCGGTCAGGGAATTAGAATATTTCTTACTATAATTTATTGTACTCACTGTAACTTACCGTGTTTACCAACCTACTGTAACAACAACAGCATTTCCGTCTCTGTTTTGCCTGCATCCTCCTGAATCAGGATCATAGGACCATATGATACAGGAGAATTACGTCGCTTGGCCTATCAGGTTTGCTTCGCTATTTCATGACGGATGATCCATTGTTTTCTCAGCCCCATTCTCTCTGTATCGTTTTGTATCCTGATCAATGAAATATCTATGAACATCTGTCTTAAATATACATACAGACCTGAACTACACAGCTGCTCGTGGCAACAAATTCCACAGATTCACCACTCTGGCTAAATAACTTACTCCTCAACTCCGTTGAAAAAGTATTCCCTCTATTCTAAGGCTGCGTCTTCTAGTCTTAGACTCTGCCACCACAGGAAACATCCCCTCCACATCCACTCTATCAAGGCCTTTCCCCATTCCATAGGTTTCAATGAGGTCACCCCTCATTCTTCTGAATTCCAGACACCACAGGCCCGGAGCCATCAAACTCTCTTCATATGAGAAGCCATACAATCCTGAAATCATTTTCATGAACCTCCTTTGAACCCTCTCCAGTGGCAGCACATGCTTTCGAAGATAAGGGACGCAAATCTGCTCACAATGCTCCGTGAGGCCTCAGCAGTGCCGTAAAGTCTTAAAATTACATCCTTGATTTTATACTGTATTGTTTATTGAAATGAAGGCTGACATCGCATTTGCCTTCCTCACCACAAACTCAACCTGCAAAATAACCTTTAGCGAATCCTGCACAAGGACTCTGAAGTTCCCTAGCGCCTTCGTTTTGTTTCTCTGCATTTAAAAAAGTAGTCTACTCTATCATCCCTTCTACCAAGGTGCATGTCCATACATTTCTCTGCACTGCATTTCATCTGCTACGTCTTTTCCTGCTGTCGCAAACTAAGTCCTTCCTTGGTCTCTCTATTTGCTCAAAGGATGCCCTGCTGCTTTCACTCTGAGGAATCTGTGTATGTTGAGTGGGGTGAGTCGATCATTCCTGGGGCCTGCACTGGAACTGTTGGAATGTTTCATTAATCAGGTCTGCTTTAGCGCTGGGCTCAAAGACCGTTTAATGACAATATTCTGTGTCCATTTAGCGCTCGAGTAAGTCTCTTCATCTGATCTCTTTGCCGGCCATCTGCATGTGTACCAGCCGGACAGTTTCATTAGAAAGAGGACAGTGAACATACCTCCGTCCATTCTGATTCCGCCTGCTGGCGGCTGATCAAACTCTTCTTGTTTGCACATGTGTCCCGGTGATGAAAGTACCACGTGATTCCATTGCTCTGCATGGCCCATAAGAAGCGGAAAGTGAGTCTCAGCAAAATGACAGTATCTCCATCTCCTGATCACAGCAGTAGTTGGCTTCGTAACCAAGCATTCTCATTCACCATTAACTTCCATCTCATGTCTATCCAATGATACCTGACGCATTCCACTGATGAGAGTCGTGAGGAAATTATGAATTGATACAGGCTCTTCGGACTAAAATCCATTCCGACCAACATGACCAACAGCGAATCCCAGATTCCCGCGGGCGGCCCATATTCATCCAACCGCAGGCCTTCCGTGAAACTGTTATACCTGTCTAATCTACTTCTGGCAGCTGATTCCACATATTCATGAAACCTCTTTGTGAAAACGTTGCTACTCAAGTGCCTTTCAAAGCTTCCCCTCTCACTCTAAATCCATCTCCCGAGTTTTGGTCTCCCCTGCTCAAGAAAGACTGCTATCACTGACCTTATCTCTGCCTTTCCTCATTTAAATCGCATCCTCCTCCTCTTGTAAAGAACTAATGACAAGCTTGGACAAACCTTTAATATGACCCGATTCTTCCTGCCCTGAAAACGTCATTGTATAACTTACTCGCACTCGTTCAAGATTGTCGGGATATTTTCTCTCATACAGCGTCCAAAACTGTACATGGCACTGTATCCACAACCTCAACAGCGACCTATACAACTGCATTATAATGTCCCAACTTATGTTCCTTCCTGTTGCCCTGGATCAGGAAGGCCGGCGTGAGAAAACGGCTTTTCACTATTCTATCGACCTCTGACGCCGAAATCAGCGAACTGTGCACTTGTGCCCTGGGTCCCCCGTGTCAATTGCACTTTCTAACACAAAGCCATTTGCAACACAAGTGCTTTGCAAATTTGATTTCCAGAATGCACCACAGTGTACTTATCTGCATTGAGATCCACTCGCCACATCTCCGTCCATATCTCTAACTGGTCTAGATAAGCCTGTAATCTGCAATAATCATCAACAGCACCGCAAGCAGCAGGAAATCTGCAGATGCTGGAAATTCAAGCAACACACATCCAAGTTGCTGGTGAACGCAGCAGGCCAGGCAGCATCTCTCGGAAGAGGTACAGTCGACGTTTCAGGCCAAGACCCTTCGTCAGGACTAACTGCAGGAGGAGTGAGTAAGGGATTTGAAAGTGAGAGGGGGAGGGGGAGATTCAAAATGATAGGAGAAGACAGGAGGGGGAGGGATGGAGCCAAGAGCTGGACAGGTGATTGGCAAAGGGGATATGAGAGGATCATGGGACAGGAGGCCCGGGGAGAAAGACAATTGCGGGGTAGGAACGCAGAGGATGGGCAAGGGGTATAGTCAGAGGGACAGAGGGAGAAAAAGGAAAGTGAGAGAAATGATGTGTGTATAAAAATAAATAAAGGATGGGGTACGAGGGGGAGGTGGGGCATTAGCGGAAGTTAGAGAAGTCAATAGCACCGCCTAATTTTGCGTCATGCAGAAACCTCCTGACCAAGACGTGATTTCACATCAAATTTGCCGACATAGATAAGGAATAACGAGTAAAAGCGACCACTGTGGTATAGACAAGTTTTCGATATCCAACTGACTGCCGCACCTCCTGGCTTGCACTCTCCAGTTCCTTCCCAACTCTTGCCCCATTCCCAGCTCCCCATATTGGTCATCTACCCTCTACCTTCAGTTCAGAGCCAGTGTGTGGATCCGAAATGTGTTCTATTTCCGTCCACAAATTCTACCCGACCCGCTGTCCACTGTACCTGGAGAGATTTGTTCTGTATGACATTTGTTTGATAAGGAGAGCATGAATTTGAAAAGTATCCCAGGTTCGGAGTCAATAAAGCCCAGAATAACTGTGTGAGACCTTACAGACAGCAACCTTGAAGAAAACACATTTGATCTTCTTCACTACTCACTGCATCTCAATCCTTCGCCTACTGAACACTCAGAGATGCTGTCTGTCTGTAGACAGGATGACCATACATTGCCCACATTTGACTCTAGTCCTAATTACTCACCACGACTCCTCTGAACTCATCTGCTCAAATCTCAGTGAGTATTATCAGGACCAGCTGAGTTTATTGCCGTGTGCCCAGGCACGGTGAGGTACAGGGACGATGAAACACTTGCAGCCACATTGCAGACGCGTAGAGACAGACAGTACGCAGAACATAAATTATACAATGCTGCATCATTAACAAAGGATAGATATAGTTTTGTACCATTTTCAGACTAGGAAATGATTCCACGACAGACTATTGACATAGATTGTGAATAATTCATCTCCAAGCATCTGTCCCTATTATATCCACTGGGATAGCATGCCGGCCCAAGAAAGGCCTGTTTATTCCTTTTCTTTAAACACCCAGACAACAGAAAGAAGTCCTTTTCAGCCAGCCCTGACATTCAATAGGATCAGCCTGGCCCAAGCATGCTCTCAATCCCACTCCCCATTCCACATTTTCCGGTTCAAAGTCTTCCGGTGTCCTCCACCAAGTCTTCTTCCTTCTCCTGAGGTGAAAGCATATAAACTTCTGTCCTCCGTCTTTAATTCGATGCTCTGATAACGCCCCAAACTTTGGACGGAAGCATACAGATAGAAATATCAATAAAAACGGGACGTTGTTGAGTTTTGCTCATGATTGACAGGACTTAAAGCAGGCAGAACCAGTCAGGGTCTGCGGGAGAAAACAAGTCCTGGGAGAAACTATTTCCGCATTGGTTAACACAATAGATTGACATCCGCACACACCAATTCGAGTAAGCAGGTTTCACATCATTTGAGGAGTGTTACGTTGTGCGTTGTTGGCTGATGTCCGGCGCCTGCACAGTCTGTACACCGCATCAGGGACAACCTGCGAGGGTGATATTGACGGAAGATCAGCGAACTTGCTTTTGTACGGCAATAGGCGGGTCACTCGTTGCTCAAGGGAGCAATGGAGAGTCTGCAGAGTGAGTGACATGAAACGGGGAAAGTTTTTCCCGTTCTTGCTTGCACCGGTCTGCGCAGTTCAGCGACAGTGTCATAATCCAAACATTCACCTCCCCTTCAACTTCGGCTGGACAGCATTTCTTATTTAAATGTGTGAATAGTTTATTGGTTCAATATTCAAGTTTTTTCAGCTAATTGAAAATTTTACACGGTGGTCGTCTCCAAAGGGAGCACTGAAGCAAAGTTCCGGGAACAGATTTATTGGAAAAACGCGACTCCTTCATGTCCTGTCTCCTGTTCTCCCCGACATTTCATCACCAGTTCACACCCTCTCCCCTACACTCAACCCCAGCTGTCTTGTTTTCTAAACCTTTGCTTCAGCTTGGAGGGAAGTGTGGGTGTGAGGAAGAAATGAGGATGTGGAGAGAGAGAGAACGAGAGAGAGAGAAATGTGTGTGTGTGTGTGTGTGGGGGGGTGCAGTTAGAGAGAGCGAGACATGGAAGTAAGGCAGGGAAGAGAGGCACATCGGAGACATGACAAGATTGATAAATGAAGTAGTGTGAAAGGAGGAGAGGGAGAGGTACAGGGCAATTTCCCAATTTCATGCTCATTTTGGGCCATCTTTCTCCGCAGTGTTTTCCTGACCATCAGAGAGCAATATTTCACCCAACAACAAAACGAAGTTGATCTTTCCGTCCGTTTATTCAAAGTCGGAGCTGCTGGGCTCGTAAGTATTATCACCCTTCGGACTGAGGAGGAGAAATGACTCATGCGTTTACACATGACCGTCCAACAGAGGGGCGGGTGAGGGCGCAACGTTATAGGTATTGATACAACTTCTTCCAGTTTCTTCAATTATAAAAGCAATTAACATTAAATTGATGTCATTAATTCTTAAAATTCCAAACTCGGCGCCGATTTGGGTGCAAGATAAACCGTCCGCAGTCTAACTGAAGGAAGTACGTTGGTAAATGAAGTGAGGCGCTCTGCATCCATACAGCTGTAGAACACACCGACGTCAATCGTCCTGTTTCTACTCAAAATCAATGGTTAGACACTCGGTTGCAAATTAAAAATACCTTAGCTAAATAAACTGTTTTGGCGTGTCCATTTGACTCGTTTCCACTTATCCCTACCAATCAGCAAGTAGGTATTTCATTGCACTCGTGTGTACACGTAGATGTGTACATGAATATAAATTCGAGTTCACTTTGCGGTAATCACCAATTACCTATTAATACATGCCCCCTCGATTAGATCCGTCACCAGATACGGGTGAATTAAATCACTGTCATTAAATTTTGCGCAGTAGGAACTCATCGGGTCGACCAGCATCTGCGGGTGTGGTGTGGAGGGGTGGGTGGGGGCTATAAGAAATATTCAATATTTTCCGTTGAAAAACTGAATCAGGACCTCGGTAATCTCGTGTTCATTTACATGATTCAACTGACAGAAATATGGAATGGTTATCAACTCCACAAGTTCTCGAATCTCCCCAGCCGAAGGAACAGGATTTATCGAAGAACGTGTTACCGGCTCCAGTATTGTGCTGGAACTCAATACATCGACATTCAGGGGTGTAATGAAACTCGGATCGGGAAAGTGCCGCGTCGGACAGATCTTCGATCTCATAACCTGAGACACCCAAGTTGAAAACTAATATCTGGTACTATCTGTGTCGACGTTGCTCCTTTGCAGATTTGAAGAATTTTGATCGGTAAGCGTTAGGACGGTCTAGTATTGTCCCTCATTACTGAGCTGTCCGTTCTGCTGAGCGTGTGAGGCTGATGACGTGACGTAGCCGGACAACGGGCTGCAATGAGAATATTTAGGCTCCGACAGGTTAGTTCAGTGAGGGGCTCAAACTGGACAACGGCGTTTATTGCAGGAATGTGTGAGTCACATGTACTTCGTTGGGACTGGTATTAAATAAAGGACGAAAGGTTGCGGTAAGACTATGAAGGGAAACTGTTCACGAAACAGTGATGGCGAGCCGGTAGGTGGATCAGGTAGTTTTTCAAGACAACTGCAGATTGTAGTTTATTGTAACTAGATTGGAAATTAGAAATAGCGAAACCATTGTCATATATTTGTACGGGGTTGCTGAGGTCGGCGCTGGTGCGGCGACGATAATTTTACTTCACTTATTTGCTGAAAGGTACAGTAGCACTGGAGAAGCTCGGAACAATTTGAGTGACTTACCTCCCGTGATGAATGTACGTGCTGTACCGAACAACTGAAGTTAAAACTATAAACTGCAGAAGAGAGAATTAGGGCTTAATCTAGGGTCATGGCTGAGACGTGCAGTGGAGGAAAATTAGTTCAAGGTATGGGGAATTATCATTTAAAACCGAGTTAAACGAGAATAACCACGCATAGATTCCTGATACAATAAAATACTCCGCGAGATATGGTTGCGGATATTATAACACAGAATGCTACTTCAAATAGGACATGGATGCATTTCTGAAATATTAAGGACATCTAGGATTGTGAAAAAGGCAAAGAAGACAGTTTGAAACGCGGGGAAGCGCAGCCATGATCATACGGGATAACCGGACGGAAGCCATCTGTAACTGGCTTGGACCCCAGACTGGAAGGAACGTTTCGGAATTTTCTATTCAGTAGCTAATTAAACTCATGGGACTGACCTCCTCGGCTGACGTTCGTACAGAACGGCGATTAAAATGCCAGGACCCTATTATCAATTAATTAACGTCAGGCTGACGGATAGTATTGCTGTCAGCAACTGTACTACATGCAATATCAGGGTTTGGGACATCTGTAGTCAATGACACTGTTTGTCATTCGCCATACATTGCTCGCTTCTACCGCTTGCTGCCGGTGATCGGAACATCTCCAGGCACAGAGACTACCGGAGATTTGATCAGGGGGATGGTCCAGCTGCAGCTGAGGGAGACGCTAATGCTCTTGTGTGGACTCTGCCAGACCTGCAGTAACACTGGAATTGATTAAAGTCGGAGTCTGACAGAGGATGAGAAGACGTCGTCACGTGTATTGTAAAGTGAAATGATGGAGTCCGCTTCTCCCCGCTGACGCTGAAGAACCTGCTCTGCATAGTTCCTTCATTCAGTTTTATGAGACGGTAAATCTCCAAATTGCAGAGAGTTTAAGCTGCCTCAAGGAGATTGATCAGAGTTGCATAGAAATGAACTCTTTACGGTGAGTGGAAATGCATTGGACTGAATTGTACTAAAAATTGTAAAAACCAAGTCTTCGCAGGAGTCAACTCAGGGAAGATGCGGTGCTCAGACAGCAGGCAAGGGTTTAAATTTTATTGGCAGGTATTTGGACTTCTGGTTCTTTGTGCCTATAATGTGACCGCTGCGAGCAGGGTTCGAACCTGCGTAGGGAAATCCCACTGGATTTCAAGTCCAACGCCTTAACCACTCGGCCATCGCAGCTCCGTGTAGTACCGTAGCACTGCACCTGAAATGGTGATTGAACATGGTTTATTTTCAGTCATCGAACTTGATGAATCATCACTCCGATACAAATAGTACGATTGGACAGTTTGGGAATTTGTTTCAACACCATTAGGTCAGAATTTGAGTGTCAGGGGATGGTATTGGAGTCAGTGTCGCAAATGAAGGAGATTTCCACGGTTTGAGATAAAGGTCAGGATCAGAATCAGAGTTATTATGACGGACATATGTCTTCTTGTTCAGATTTATAGTAACTATACCGCGTAACACATTCAGATTAATTATATAAAGTCATAGGTCCATAAGACCAAGGAACAGAAACAGGCCATTCGCCCCATCAGGACTGTCCGCCAATGTGGCAGAGCTGATTTATTATCCCCCTCAAACCCATTCTATCGGACATTGGCACTGACATCCTTAGCAACCAATAAATTATCAACTTCTGCTTCTAACACCCAATGCCATGGCCTCCGTAACCGTCTGTGACAACTAATCCCTCAGACACTCCACCCTCCGGCTACAGATATTCCGTCTCATCCCTGTTCTAAACCATCATCGTTCTCTTCTGAGGCCCTGCTCTCCAATCCTACATTTCCCTACGAAACGAAACACCCTCCGCACTTCTACTCTAAGTAAGCATTTCAATATTCGATCAATTTCAATGAGATACCCTTGCAGTGAGCACAGACACGGAGCTATCAAAAGCGCCTCGTTTAAACATGTTAACCCATGTGTTCCCGGAATCATTCTCGGGAACCTCTCTGGACCCTCCAAGTGTTTTCTGACCAGTATCTTATATCTGTCAACATTACATTGTTGCTTTTATATTCTACTTCTCCTGAACTGAATATTGAAATTGCATTTCCCTTCCTTTACCACTGACTAAGCCTAGAAGTATTAATTAGGGAATATTGCACAAGGTCACTTTGCACCTCTGATTTCTAAAAACCATCTTCACTTAGAAAAGTTTTTCAAATCTTTCCTTCCAATATGCATTACCATACTACAGTACACGATTATCAATTTGACAAATCTTTGTCCATTCTCCTCAAATGTCTTTGATGTTAAATGTGCTTTGATTTTTTGGATTTTCGAACACGTTAAAGTCAGGCTACCTGGCATATAATTTCCTTTCTTTAGCCTCCTTTCATTCACCCAGAGTGGAGTTAAAATCGCAATTTTCCAACCACTAGGATCTATTCTAGAATGTAATGATACATGAAGGAGTGCTACATGTGCCTCCAGAATCTCATCAGTTACCACTTTTAGAACCCTGGGGTGTAGTCCAACTGGTCCCGATGACATATAACTTCAGACCTTTCAACTTCTCCAGAGTCATAACATCTACTCTCACTTATGCACTCTGACACAAGTTTATCGGTGCCATTATGCTGATGCCTTCCACAGAGCAGCCTGGAGCAAAATATTCATTCAGTTTGCCTGTCTTTTCTTTTCCCCCCATTACTACTTCTTCCGCATCATGTTCCAGCTTTCTGATATCTACTCTCGCATATCTCTTATATTCTTCATATGTCTAAAAATGGTACTTTCTCTATTATTAGCCATTTAATATTTCCTCTCATCAATTTGCATTTGCCTTCTTTTATTTTTTGAAAGCATCGCAAACCTCCAGATTCCTACTAATTCTTGTTATATTATAAGCCCTCACTTTTGCCTTTGTTCTGTACTTACTATCCAGTATCAGCCACTATTGCCTCATCCTCCCTATCGAATATTTATTTTTATTTGTGGTGCATCTATCCTGCGCCTTTCCAATTGCCCCCAGAACACCAGCCCTGCTGGATCAGCCGTTAACCCTGCTGGTGCCCCTTTCCAATCGATTTGGCCAGCTCAAGACTTAGGTCGCTGTAGTTTTCTGCGAGTGACAAGGTCGAAGACTGTTATCGTCCCTGATTTTATTTCTGTGAGTGATGGGGTCGAGGACTGTTATCGTCTCTGATTTTTTTCTCTGGAGTGACGTGGCTGTACACTGTTATTGCCCTTGTTTTACCATGCGAGTGACAGGGACGAGGGTTGTTATCGTCCCCGATTTTTTTCTTTCTGCCAGTGAGGTATTCTGGGACTGCTATAGTCGGTTTTTGCTGCGGGGGAGAAGGTATTTTGGGGTCTGCGAGATTTGTTTCTTTCCTTTTTTCGTGCCGGGGTTGATGTTTGTCCTTACATCAATACCCACGGCCTCTCTGCATTTCATTGCAGTCTGGAGCAGACAAATATCAGAGTTGTATTGTACATGCAGACTTTGGCAATGAAATTAACCTTTTGAATCTTTTTATTATCCTCGCTCGTGCCACTGCTGTTACACTTACTGCATGAAACACTCATACGTCTAATTTTAGCTTCCCGCTCTCAGACTGCAGGATAAATTCGATCATATTACAATCACTGCCTCTTAAGCATTCCTGTATATTAATCTACCTGGTCAAAGCACAACGCAGCACACAATCCACAATTGCCTTTTCCTAATGGGCTCAACCACAACGTGTTTTAAAGAAGCTACCGAGTAGTTATTGCGCAAATTACCTCTCTGGGGATCCAGCGCCCACTAGACCCTCCCAAACTACCTGAAATCCTATCATCATCATCGTAATATTGCCGTGTTTAGGTGCCTTGTACATCTCCCGTTGTAATTTGTACTCAAATCGACTACTCGAGGCCTGTATATTACTCCCATCATCCGATCCTGTGTTAACTCTCTCTGAGAATTTGATTTATTTTCAATATACCACTACAATAAAATTAAGTAAATAGACGTTTACAAAGGGAATTGTTAGGGAGTGTTCATGTGTTGAGAAATGTCTGAGCAGAGGGGAAGATGCTCTTAATAAAATAAAAAAGATTTTCTATTTTTAAAATACTATTTCCACCACCCAACGCCACCGCACTCCCCATCCCGAAGGCAGTAATGTGGAGAGGGGATGTTTGGTCTGGTGAAGGTCCTGGATGACGCACGCAGCCTTCTTTTGGCACCGTGTTTCGAACATGTCCTCGATAGCGGTGAGGTGTGCCCGTGATGGAACTGGCTGAGACTACAGCACTCTGCACCTCCTATGGATTGGAGCACCGCCCCAAATCAGACTGATGCAACGACTAGCAATGCTCTCCACCTACGTCCGTAGGAATTCATATGATTCTCTGACGGCACTCTAAATCTCGTTAGTGAACAGTAATGGCGTCTGGCCCGTGTTGGGACCAGGATGGATCCTTTGAGATGCTGACGCCCAAGAACCTGAGATATTCACCCTTCTGAACCCTCAGTGAGGATTTGAGTTTGTTCACCTGACGCATTAATTCTCACCTGACAATTAAATCCTATGTTTTAATAAAATTGATCAGAAGGTTGTTGCTTCGACTCCACCCAACCAGCATATTAATCTGATGCTTATAAGCCTATTGGTGTCATTAGAAGCAGGATTGCATGCAGAGTGAACCCAAACTATGTGTTCCTTCAAGTTCCCAGTGCGGAGTGATTAGCAGGGAAAGACACTGCCTCCTGGGTGCTTCACCCGTCCCGGTCATTCCTCAGCAGTCCAGTCAACGCACTGGCTTTTCCGCTGGACTACCCGGTGTGAATGACTGTGAGTAATCTTTTCTCGGTTGTCGCTGAAATGGTTCAGTATCTACAGAATGTAGCAAACGGGCGGCGTCACGGGGAACGACACGCTTCGTAAAGGGTTTGTACATTTCATTGCAAATACAAGATTGGCTGAGATTGTCACTTTCACGTGAATGGTTTTAGCTCGTTATGTTGTCAGATATTCCAGGTATTCGACTCAGAGGTGGCTTATTATTAGTGATCACACCAGTAGACTCCAAACGGAACACAACCTAGTCGTGGTTTGAAGGTTTGTGTGTCTCAGTAACCTGAAGAGCGAAGCTGGCTGAGTTAGGAGTTAGTGCTTTGGCTCTTGGTAGGGTCACTCATGCCAAACACGTTGAATGGTAGAGGGCAGACTGAGAGTGTTCCACCGGTCCTACAATTTCGAGAGTTTAGCTCAGAGCTAACAAGCCGAACTGGTCAATAAAACTTTAGGGAAACGAAAATGAAGAGCCCATATTCATATGTATCTGTCAATATTTCTGAATCAGTACCCGGGACTTTGGAGGCAATTGTGCAAAGCGAGAGAAAGCTACTGACACGATAAATGAATCCCTGAACATCGCCAATGAGCGAGATGAAGGATCTTCATTGCTGCCAGCGGCGAGACTGGCAGTAACTTATGAAATTAGTCAGCTCCACCATGGGGACAAACCCCCGTTGTATCCAGGATATCTTTATGTAGCGGTGCCTCAGAAAGGCGGCGAAGGTCATTAAAGACTTAATCACCCAGGACATGCCTCTTC
This sequence comes from Mobula hypostoma, assembly GCF_963921235.1. Lineage (NCBI taxonomy): Eukaryota > Metazoa > Chordata > Chondrichthyes > Myliobatiformes > Myliobatidae > Mobula > Mobula hypostoma. The sequence continues at coordinate 825,837 of NW_026948187.1, read as the reverse complement.
TCATTGTTACCATCAGGAGGGAGGTACAGAAGCCTAAAGCCACAGACTCAGCGATACAGAAACCAATTCCTCCCCTCTACCGTCCAATGTCTAAATGGACATTGAACACTACTTCCCTCTTTAATCTGTTTTTGCTCTTTTTTTTATTTAACAATGTAATATACATAATATGTTTACTCTAATTGAATGTTTGATTGACTTTTTTTTGGAGATTTATCATGTATTGATTGTACTGCTGCCGCTAAGTTAACAGAGTTCCCGACATATGTCCGAGATATTAAAACCGATTCTGATATTGATTCTGAAATAAGTCACATCCGTAAGACAGATGTTGACTACCGTCCCGTTGCACTCACATCCATTATCAAGAAATGTTTCGAGACGCTCGTCAGGAGACACATCAAAGTCCTGCTGCCCCCTCACTGGACCCCCTGCAGTTCTCGTACTGTCTCAACCGTTCAACAGACGATGTCATTGCCACGACCATCCACCTGGCCTCAACCCACCTGGAAAAAAAGACACGTACTTTCGAATGCTATTCGTAGACTTCAGTTCAGCATTTAACACAATTATTCCTCAGTACCTGATTGGAAAGTTGAGCTTGCTGGACCTGAACACCTCCCTCTGCAACTGGATCCTAGACTTCCTGACTGGGAGTCCTCAGTCAGTCCGAATCGGGAGCAGCATCTCACTAAGCACGGGGGCCCCCCAGGGCTGTGTGCTCAGTCCACTGCTGTCCACTCTGCTGACCCACGACTGTGTCGCAACACACAGTTCGAACCACATCATCAAGTTCGCCGATGACACGACCGTGGTGGGTCTCATCAGCAAGAACAACGACTCAGCATACAGAGAGCAGATGCAGCGGCTAACGGACAGATGCAGAGATAACAACCTGTCTCTGAATGTGAACAAAACTAAAGAGATGGTTGTTGACTTCAGGAGGACATGGAGCGACCACTCTCCGCTGAACATCGACGACTCCTCCGTTGAGATCGTTAAGAGCACCAAATTTCTTGGTGTTCACCTGGCGGAGAATCTCACCTGGTCCCTCAACACCAGCTCTACAGCAAAGAAAGCCCAGCAGCGTCTCTAGTTTCTGCGAAGGCTGAGAAAAGTCCATCTCACCACCCGCCATCCTCACCACATTTTACAGAGGTTGTATTGAGAGCATCCTGAGCAGCTGTATCACGGCTTGGTTCAGAAATTGTACCATCTCGGGTCGCACGACCCTGCAGCCGATAGTGAGGACAGCTGACATCATCGGGGTCTCTCTTCCCGCCATCACAGACATTTACATCGCACGCTGCATCCGCAAAGCAAACAGAATTATGAAGGACCCCACATACCCCTCATATAAACTCTTCTCCCTCCTGCCATCTGGAAAAAGGCACCGACGCATTCGGGCTTTCACGACAAGACTATGTAACAGTTTCTTCACCCAAGCTATCAGACTCCTCAATACCCAGAGCCTGGCTTGACACCAACCTTCTATACCCTCCACTGTATCTACTGTCTTATTTATTATTTATTATTATTAATTGCAGTGCCTGCACTGTGTTGTGCATTTTATGCAGTCCTGGATAGGTCTGTAGTCCAGTGTAGTTTTTGTGATTTTTTTTTTTCCTTACGTAGTTCAGTGTAGTTTATGTATTGTTTCATGTAGCACCATGGTCCTGGAAAACGTTCTTTCATTTTTACTATATTCTGTATCAGCAGTTATGGTTGAAATGACAATAAAAAGTGACTTGACTTGACCCGACTTGACTTGGTGAAGATCAGAATTGAGACTCTCAATCTGGATCAGAGAAAGTGAATTCAGTGTTAAAATTGCAGCTCTCTAAATCCCAAGCGTTTGGCAAAATAATGTGACCGGAGTGAGCAGTTTCTTTTGTCACCTAATTTCTGGCCGCACCGATTTGAAACCCTAGGAAATGTATATGCCGATATTGTATGCAAGTTAGAGGCGCTTGTGTCCTGGTCAGAGAAAGGGAAGAGTTTAAACAATGTAAAATCACTTACCGGTTTCTTGTTCTTCCACATAATTGTCTACAGCGCTCGTCAATATGCAGATCCATCGTTTTCCAAGGACTGTCTGTGCTCTTTCCATTTTACACCTATTTCCACAACAGAGTGTAACAGCAACACAATCTCCCAACTCCTACATTGACCTCCTAAGGCCAGACTGCCGAACACCTTTCCCACAGTCTCTCTGCATACGAGACGGTTTTCAGCAAACTATGCCCGTCTACCACTCTCTTTCCCTGCTGATTTGCACTCCCCGGTGCTCTACCATTCATAGAATAAATACGCAGCCGGTTTGACACTCCAAAATGTGATACTTCAAACTTCCCTGCCTTAAAAACTATTTTCAATTACTTCTTCAGTGTTTCTGTTTCATACAGCCAATTATCTCGTGCGTCAATTAAAAAATAGTGAAGCAAATCGCTGATAATATCTAATAACGGGGCTCGTCCGGGATTTGAACCCGGGACCTCTCGCATATTCTATGCTTTTTCACCCGAAGCGAGAATCATACCACTAGACCAACGATCCCACCTTCGCAGATTGCGTCACAGCTGAACTCCGAAGCCATTTAAAGTCAATTGGTAGAAAACTCATTGTCCTTTCCGTTGTTGAGAGGAGAGCCTGATGTCAAATTATGTTAGGCCCGTATTCCTATAAGATTACGAGTATTTGCTACTTGATTCAGTCAAAATAAGAATAATACGGGCCCTGATATAGTGCACGTCAGAATGCGTTTGCCAGTGGAAGGGACCCAAACAAGGGACGTTTGTTTAAAACTCAATTCCGAGCGTATTTTTCCTGCATAGGGTGATGCTGCTCAGCGATTCCCTGCCCCGGCGGCTGGTGGACAGTTGATACTTGAATGATTTCAAGCGGGTGTACAGAAGTATTTGTTTCATGAACAGCAGAGTCGTTTGATAAATGGCACACAGTAAAAACTTCATTCAGGGCGAATGTTCACACGTCGATTGTACTCCTTTCCAGAGATGCTGCCTGGCCTGCTGAGTTCCTCCAGCAGGTTGTGTGCGTTTCGCAAGTTCGTCTCACATTCTGCTGAGTTACTTTCACTGACAAGCATTGTTCCGTCACGTGACCTTTCAACTCATGCCACGTCACCTTCCGAATTTACTACCTGCATTTATCTCTTTTCACTCCATCGCAGTCAAAATTCACAAGATGGTTCCCGTTCAAACTGTACAACCTATCATACACTTTCACCCACTCCACGTTGAGTATGTTTGTCATCGGCGATGACATCACCACATTGCTGCTTGGGTAAAAAATAGTATGGAGATGGAATGAGAGAGTGTGTAAAGGATGATTCATGTCCTGCTAACAGTCGAGGGGAAAAAGAGAAGATCGTGAAAGACAGCATGATGGAGATATCTGCTGAATGACAGAAAAATTCCTTCAGCAGAACTGGGTGTAAAATGAAGAAACCAAAGAACAGAAGGGAGGAAGAATGCCGAACTGTCATGGATAGGATTGGAAACTACCTCTCCAGTGGAAACTGCGATTTAAATACAAAGTTTTAGACCACTGATCTATCCTGGCCATGGTGGATGAACTTGTGGTTACTTTCATTACTGCAGCCAATCAAAGGATTATTATGCTTTCAAGTTTCCGGGGATGGGATCGGAGAAAACTTTTTTTTTTTCAGGTTGCTACTACTGTTTAGAATGAGATGTCGCTCGTTTTGACAAAGAAGCTGAGAATAGAATCAAATGGACTTGGTGCGAGCAGATAGGATTAAAAAAAAAGTTTAGGATTGCCTTTAGAGAAAACGAGATGTTTTGAAAGGTCCCACAGAAAGTGTTGACGTTGTTAACTTAATTTACACCATTAGTTCCGCATATGGTGTAAACGTCGGATACATTATCATTATTTGAAATACTCTCAGCAAAGTGATACTTCTCACAGTTTCACAGTGGGACTGGGATAAGATACACGCCAAACACAGTGTTCTCACACCCCACACTGAACTCATACATCTCCGATCGTTTTTCCTTGAAAAGTAACCATGTTTCTGGATTCCGGTGAGAATTCTTTGCGTCTCAATCAGGACCGTCCCCGCGCACATTGCTGATGGAAGGGAAACGTGCGTTAAAACTCCATTCCCAATAGTTAAGAAGTTCAATTGTTTCCTCTACTGCAGCCTGACCTGTGAATGTGCACCGCACTTCGTCTTCAAATCAGCAGCTGGGGGAGATCTAACGTGTTGTTTATGAGCGTGTTTTCCTAAATATATCACAGATAAAATATATAAAATTAAATGCTGCGTGAAAGGAAGACGCGATATTTGGTTACGTTTCCCAGGAAGGCGGAGTAACCCGGTCATCTTATTCACGGCGCGTGACACTTCGAAATCGATGCAAGTAGCCGTGAACTTCTGGTTAGCCACTGTTACAGGACTCGAGCTTGCAATCTTCTGATCATCTCACATCAAGAGCCGAAATCAGACGCCTTATCCATCAAGCCACACGGTCAGATTATTTGGAAATTGCCAGGAGTATTTAGCTGCCGCCTTATCGTGACTGCCCAATCCATGAAAAGTTACTATTTTAGAATCAGTTGGTGAATTCCTATAACGTCTGTTTACGTGAAGTCAAATAGTGTGAAAAGAAAACAACTGGACTTTGTTAATTTAAAATAATTTTATATTTTCCACTATACAGTATACTCACAGGTTCTCTGAGTTACTGTGCATGGAGTACAACACTTCTGCTCAAAACGACCACAGCGCCTAAGGGGCCTGTGATAGCTACTTCCATTTTCCTGTGTTTGGCCCATATCTCTCTAACCTTTCCACATCCATATTCATGAATTTTGCTCAACATGGGCGTACAATATCAATAGACATAGAACATAAAACACATACGCGGAACATAAATGGAGAATGTGTGTGATCTAAAGAAATACGGAACGTGGAATAACCTTCGAGGTGGTGGTGAGGTTAAAACGATGGACTGGGTATCCATTCTGCTTTGCAATCGTGCATCCGAGTACCATTCTTGCCACATGTTTTGTGGGAACATTTCTTCAGTTTTCACATAAATCTCTTCAAACTTATCATTCAAGTTCAACTTCAAATTTATTGCCAGTTAACCATAAACATGCATACATCTAAACGAATCAACTTTTTTTATCTGGAACCAAGCTGCGAAACACAAAATCTATACACATACAAGGCATAAAATATTGTTACCACAATAATATTACCAGAGAGTAAACATATATCCTGGAGATATACTGTACAAGTTGACATTAACAGCATATCCGGTACAACATATAGTTAAACATGTGTGAATAACACTACATTCATTGCCATAAATAATGTTTAATGGATGCCAACTAATGTTCAGAAGTCTCATAGGGCGAAGAAGATGTTACCCAGCCGAACAATCGTTGTTCTTAGCCCGTGGTACGTTGTGCCTGACGGTATGTGGTCGAAGACACTGTGGAACAGCAGGACTAATGCGAGTTGCCTTTGATAATGTCGAGGTCTCTGTGACCGCTGCGCTTCTGGGATATTGACGGAGAGTCCCTGACGATTTCCTCAGCCGTTCTTAGAAACCATTACAAACCCGGGACAAAATGGTCAGAATTTTCCTCCGTTCCAACAAGTGTCTGACTGGGTAGGGTCCGTTTCTCTGGATTTTCTGCTCATGCTGAGAACTTGACTTTGATGGCAGAGGAAGAGTAAGCTGCAGTCTGATCCAGCACTGGAGGTGAGATTTACTGTCCTGTCAATGGACAATTTCTGGATTTCCGTGAATCCTCTGGCATTCATAGGATAGCAATGGACACTTTGTTGCAGCTCTTTATCTTACATGTGTGAGCAGGCATCCTCCTGTTCAACAAGCATCAACAGCAAGGATAACGTCAGGCAGAAATTACCACACATTGAAACCCACCGAATACTGAAAGGACTAGACAAGGTAGTTGTGGAGAGGAGTTTCCTATAGTGGGGGTATCCAGAACTAGCGGGCACAGACTCAGATTTGATGGGCGATCTTTTAGATAGAGGTAAGGAGGATTTTTTTTCTTTAGCCAGAGAGTAGTGAGTCTGCGGAATGTTCTGTCACACACTGCAGCGGAGGCCAAGCCTGTGGGTATATTTAAAGTAGAAGGTGAGAGTTTCCTGATTGGACAGGGCATTAAATGATATGGCAGTGCTGAATGGCCTAATTCTACTCCTATGTCTCATGGTCTTATGGTGTTATGGTAAGCGTGGACGCTTTATTGGTTTAAGGCTATATTACTGTGTAATAAAATAAACATATAACAATTACAGCACGGAAACAGGCCATCTCGGCCCTTTTAGTCTGTGCCGAACTCTTACTCTCACCAAGAGCACACAAATAACCATAAGACCATAAGACCATAAGACAAAGGAGCAGAAGTCGGCCATTCGGCCCATCGAGTCTGCTCCGCCATTTTATCATGAGCTGATCCATTCTCCCATTTATTCCCACTCCCACGCCTTCTCACCATAACCTTTGATGCCCTGGCTACTCAGATACCGATCAATCTCTGTCTTAATTTTTCATGTGTTGTATTGCCAATCAAACGGAACAGATGACTAACAGAAGAGCATTGGTCGATGATGACAAAGTCCGTGGAACCAAGGAATAGACAAGATCAACAATGAGTATCATGCAACCGAGAGGTGACCCTTCGCAACAACATTCACTGACTTCTCGCATGTCATTTCTTCATCTTTGTGATTTTGTAATTTCGTCTCAAGCTCTCCATACCTCATCACAATTGGGATTTTAATTGAATGACATCATGCTTATTTTTATACCAGCTGTTGGAAGGCACGTCAGCCTTATGTAGCACTGAATATTCAGTGCGCTGGGGCGAGTATGAATGACCGTGGAGATTCATCAGCTTAAAGTTTCTTTCGCGAGATCGCGGGCAGCTAGAAGACAGACTGAATTTCACACAGCATGCTTCAAACATTTTACCGTGTGTTACGTACCCCGTAACTGTGTTGCCAAACCAGCAGAAATGGATCACTCAGTTGGAGTCTGGATTACCGGAACTAAGAAAGTTTTATTAAAGAAACAAGCAACACAGTGATCGAAAGGGTAATAAATGCAACAGTTCAGCAATGATAAACACACATGCGCACAGACTTAAGATAATAGCATCAATCAAGCTCTATCGTTGTCTAGGGGTAAATGACCAATTTCAAAATGACACAAAGTTCAGTCCAACTTAGTAATCGTTGCCATGGCGATGGACAACGTGGGGGGAGATAGAGAGAGAGAACAGGAACAACTGATCATTCAGAAACGGCTTCCACACACAGACCGGCGAAATTGCTCACAAGCAACTTTTGGGCAGGTCCTTGGTGATGTCACCTGAGGTCACCGACTGTGACCCCTCCTCCAGATGCGGTCGATCCTCTGCAGTGAACCCGGCACCCAGGCAAGGGCGGACACACACCGGGTTCCCGCTGATCGTAGCTTTCCACCCTGGGCGTTGTCCGATACTTCCCACCGACTCGTGAGAGGCGCACCGCTTCCAGGGTCTCGTTACCTCGGGTGTCGTGTGTGTGTCCTGCCTTAGCGAACCTGTCCCTTTTTATCCCCCTGCTGGGGTATCGCCTGTCCATCACTTCAAACAGTTCAGGGTTCAAAGGGGGAGCCGCTCCAGACAGCTCTCTCTCCCGTCCCTTCATTACACATCTCCAGATGCTGCTTCATTGTTCCTTATCTCTCCTTCCCCTGAGGACAGGTGGCAGACCAATTGCTGATGCCACTGATGCTAACCCAGACCAGCAAACATCTTAATTTTATGTGTATTCTCGTCATACGTGTGAGAAAGACATATTACTTGACCGTAGCCGTTATCGGTGTTTCTGGTAAGAATATCGGCGAATTATCATTTGCAGCCCTGTGTGCCTGGTCTGTGGTTTCGTTCAGTTACCGACAACGTTGTGATGCTGCTGTATCGGTGCAAGCACTGTGTCTAAACATCGTGTTTTTTTTTTTCAGAAGTTCCCTTGCAGATTTACCTGTGGTGTCAGCTGAAAATGAACCGGCTGTTGACACAATTGTGCAGTGGAAGTTCGGAGAGATGGATTCATTTTGTGGATTCAGAGCTGGCAGTTTTGATTTGTCAGTGCAAAGCCGCTGTCAAAGTAAACTCCGGTAAACTTCGCTCGGAACCTTTACGGGTTAATTGGTGTTATCCGCGTCAATGGCGATACTGTACATGTATTAAATTTAAATTTTAAGGTATTGCACGGTGTTTTAAGAAACTGCTGCGAGTTTCAAAGGAACACGGGAAGTGAAACCCCGGTGAAAATCAGAAGAGAGCGGTAGACTACACTTCTGAGTTAGACTCCGAAATATCAGGAGCTTTCAAAATTCGTATAGGGTCTGTGTGCGTTTTAGTGTACCAGGATTTGTTTCCACGCTCTATTATTCGTCAGCTGAATAAAGAGGTAAGAGTCAACCCAGCAGTGTCCGTGGGAGGTCAGACCGAGTAAAGGCGATACTCCGCTCTCGAAGAAAAAGCATCGAAGCATTTAGTAAAATGCTGCAGAAATTTGGAGCAACCCCTAAAAGTGACAAATGTTTTGAAGTATCTACATTGGCTTTCCTTTGAAAATTAGATGGTTTAATCACCAACGTGCAAAATATTTAAAATTTCAGCGGGTCAGGCAAAATCTTTAAGAGCGAAAACTGAAACTTTCTGTTAATATCCATTGATATAGTGTGAAGGAACCACGAAGAAATGTAGTTGCAGAATACAAAAGAAGAGAGAATAAGACATGCAACTGCAGGAAATAAAATTGTCTTCAACATAGAACTTTGGAAGTGAACAGAGACGGAGGGAGCAGGCCTTGGCTCTATGTGGAGTTTGCCAGAACATAAGTGACGGGACCTCGGGAATCGGCGTCGTTGAGACAGTTGCCGAGGTATCCAGGCTTTACCTTTGATGGGAAATTTATATTGATTTTCCCAGAGCTCCCTTGGCCGTCAGTTGACAATGCTTCCTTCTCAAACAGCGTTCCGTACCCGTTCACTCAGCAGTTACGCGCTTCAGACATCGGTCATTCCCGCTTTACACTTTTCAACATCCAAAAATGAGTTATCTGCAAAGTGCGATTGTTCTCATTTTCCAGGTTATCCTTGCCCTGAGACCCATGGAACGGCAAAATAATAATTCACTCTATATCTCTGCTGTTTCCCCAGTGAACTTAGTGGCGATTACGATCCTGTCCCGCGGATAATGCGGCCTCTCCACCTGCACCCCTCACTACCTAGTAGCCATGGCGATGGCGGATCGACTAACCATCATCTTTCGGGTCATATTGTGGAGGACCAGTTATTATTACTTCCCCGGGACTTCTCTGGACATCACCCCGGTATGCAGTGTGATCTCTGTCTAGGATTTTCAGCCACAGACTGTTCTGTCTGGTTCACTGTCACTTTTAAGTTTGATCTCTTTGTCGCCATCTGTTGCCAGAAGCGGAAAGCAATGTATTGCACTGGGAAAACTGCGGTTGTGGTTCTGGCAACAACCGGCCTTCTGTTCTGCTTTTATAATGTGCCAAATTTCCTTACATACCACCCTACGAAAGTGATTGACAATATACCCTGGGACTGTATTCCACAGCCCAGCATCGATACGGATCCCGGGTGGTTGAGATATGACTGGCTTACTACCGTTGTAGTGCCATTACGCCGGTTCGTGTTAATACGACTGTTCAACTCTCTGACAGTCAGACACATTTTAGTGACTAGTCGGTTCCGTGAGGGGCTGAGGGGTCAGAGCAAGGCGGAGAACCGCAGTGACCCGGAGATGGAGAGCAGGAGGAGGTCTGTGATCTTACTTCTCACCATCTCCGGCAGCTTCATCGTCCTGTGGTCGGTGAGTGTTGCCGAATTCCTTTATAACACCATCGCCGGACTGGATCAAAATAATTTCAACGAATCGGAGTACGTATTTCTACACTCCGGAGACATGCTCATGACATTAATTTGCTGCACAAACACGAATATTAATGGGGTAACTCAGTCCAAGTTCAGAGAGCAGTTCATCAGCGCAGCGAACTATCCACTCACGTCAATTATTCAACTAATTAATAAACAAAATATCTATGTTTTTCTCAGAGGCCGTCTCCGTGATTTCATTCTTGATACTGCAAATCTGGCGGTCACTCGGTGTGAATGGCAGCGGTGAGAATAAAACGGACAGACACACAACACGGAAACAGATCCTTCGGAGTCCAGAATCCGCGACTTCCACCTCTAACCGAAAATTAAACTCATCCTACGTTTTATATTTATGTTTTAACAATATTCCCTCTTTCGTTTCCGCCGCTGCGCTTTCGGTACTAACAGAGCGGGTCAGGGTCTGACGATATTGAGGACCAAATCGGCAGGAATGCAACTCATTTGTTAGTTTTATCTTCTGCATAAGAATGAATCGAAAAAGAAAATCAACAGTCCAGACAAACTTACAGTAAAGGTTACACTTGTCCTTGCTATTAGAAAAACCTGTTATGAAAAAATAACGCCAGAAAATTCGTGTATTCTGTTCACAATTGTGGAAATTTCTACGGATAACCCCAATGTCCAGTCTGCATCAAGGAAAGAATGTCGTCTTCCTGATTTCTAAAAAAATCTCCATCCGAGCAAAATGCATGTTGAATCTCCTTTGCATTTACTCCAGTACAATCGCATGTTTATACTACTACAACTACTAAAAATAATAATAATAATAATAATAATAATAACAACAACAACAACAGTAATCATCATCATCATCTCTGTTCCATGTCTCTGCCCATTTCCCTCGTTACCTCGTTACTCCAATTTGTCTTCCCATCCCGGATCACTCTCCCCAACCCATATCCCTCGACTCACGCAGACATCCCTCCTCCTGGTCTGTTTCTACCTCTCTCCCTTGGTTTATTTCTACCACATCGGCCTCTCTCCCTAACTCTCAATTCTCCTACCCCCAGTATCTCTCCTTGGTGCTCCATTCTCCCTCTCCCAGAACCTCTCTGCTTCAGTCTTTCTTCTTCATATCACTCCCTTTCTCCCCACTCCCTCCTCTATCTGCCCCAAATACTCTCCGACCAGACTCACTCATCCGTCTCTTTCTCTCCCCCTGTTTCTCTCTCTCCGCCTTATCCTCCAGCCTCTATATTGCTTCCGGCGTAGCCTCTCTCCATTTTCTCTTTCCTCTACCCTCGTTACTCCGCCTTTCCCGCTCCTCAGTCTCCTTCCCTGACATTCCATTTCCCCTCGACTCTCTCTCCATTGGTTCTCTCTCTCTCCCTGTCAAGCTTCTCTCTGCCCTATTCTGTCTTATTCCATACTCGTTCTACCTTTCACTCGCTCTCTCACCTCTGTATCTGTCTCACTCTATCTCTCTCTCCCTCCCAAACTCTCTGACACCGTTTCTGTCCCCAATCTTTCGCTCCCCCTGTCCATGTCCCTCCCCGGTCTCTCTTCTACCAGTCTATCTCCCCAGGCTCTCTCTCCAACCAGTCTCTCTTGCCCAGTCTTCTTCTCCTAGACTGTCTCGCTCAATCTCTCTGCCAGAAGTCTCTCTCACTGGCCTCTTTCTCCCCTTCCTCCAGAATGTTTCTCCACCTTTCCAGTCTCTACCTACCGATTCTCTCTCTCCCCCAATCTCTCTCCCTCAGTCACTCTCCACATTCTCTCTCTCCAGTCCATCTCCGCCCAGTGATTCTCTTCCCCAGGTTCTCTCTGCCTCTGTCTCCCAACTCTTTCCTCAAACTCTCTCCCTGTTTCTCTCTCATACCTGTCCACTTTCTTCTCCAACTCTCACCCTCAGTTCATCTCCCCCTCTGCCATTTTTCTCCCCATAGGCCATCGGCTTCGTCTTCCTCTCAGCTGTCTTCTCTCCTACGTCCCTCTTCCCCATCCTTCTCTCCTTAGACGCTTGACCCCTTTTCTCCGCACATTCTGCAGTCTCCCTCTATCCCCCATCATCACTCCCGTCTCCCACAGTCTCTGACCCTCCAATCACTTTCGCTTTCCAATCCCGCTATCCCTCCCCAACCCAACGCTCTCTCTCCCAGTTCCCATCCCTCCCCACCCCGTGTCTCCCTGCTCGGGACTATCTCCCCGTTATTTTTTTTCTCCCTTATTGCCTCTCAAGTCCCCCAGTTTCTGTCTATACAGTCTGTCTTCTTCAGTCAACCTCTCCCTCCCCGTCTCTTTCTTTGTCCCGGTCTCTTGAGTGATCCCAGTCTCTCTCGTCGTATGGGGTCTCACCCCACTCTTTTACCCACATTCTCTCTCTCTCTTCCCCCAGTCTATCTCTCCCCTCAGTCTCTCTGCCCCCTCAGCCTGTTGTTTCCCGCCCAGTCTCTTTCCCTCTCCTCCCTCGCTATCTCTCTATCTCTCTCTCTTCCTCCAAGGCTTTCTGTCACCCTATCTCCCTCAGTCCCGTTCTCTTTCCTTCAACTCTTCCTCGCCCACTTTCTCTCTCCTCGTCACTCTCCTTCAACCTGTATCCCCCTCGGATCTCTCGCCCCGTGCCTGTCACATGCACCTTCTCAACCTCTCCCTCTCTCCCGTCTTTCTCCCAGTCTCTATCTTCCTACTATTCTCTCTTTCGCTCCCCGTGTTTCTCCCCATCTCTGCAAGACTCTCTTCCACTAGTCTCTCTTTTCTCCCAGTTTGTCTTTCCTCTGACCCCTCTCTCACTCTATAAATCTACCACCCACTCCCAGTCTCTCTCCAGCAAATCTTTCTCCGCCATAGTCTGTCTAACCAAAGTGTCTGCTTCCTTGAAATTTCTTTTCCCTCACGTGTGTGGTTCGTTCGCGTTCTCTTCCCTTGCTGATCTTCCATCTCTCTCTCTCGTTTATATCTCAGTTTCTCTACTCATCTCTTTCTTCCCCGTTTGTCTCCACTCCACTGTCCCCCATGCTCTTATTCTTCCGTCATTCCCTCCCCCACGTCTGTTTTTGCTTGGACTCCCTCCAAGGATTTGAACATGTTTGGACACTCCGGATACATGCTGATGGTATTAATTTGCTGCTCAAACGCGTTTATTTATGGGGTAACTCAGTCCGAATCCAAAGAGCAGTTCACCAGCGCAGGGAGTTATCGGCTCATGTCAATTATCCAACCAATTAATTAACAAAATTACTAAGTTCCTCTGACTGGCGGTAGGAGGCTTTTATCACCCTGACAGTGCAAAAACTGGCTGTTATTGGAGAACGTGGCAGCGGGAAGAATAAAGCTGGTTTAGAGCCCGAGGGAGACACAACACGAGAACAGACCCTTCGGCACCCGCATCCTGCGACCTTCACCTCCGACCACTGATTAAATTCATCCTACATTTTATTTTTATTTTTGAGCATGTCCCCGCTACCGTCATCGCAGAACCAAGTTCAATAATAAATCCCGCCTTACACTGTAAATACTCACCTCTCAAGTGGCGTACAAAGCCGATGCTTCTCGCAGACGGATAGGAAACGGAGCAGCTGCTGGAGATATCGCCGCCACAAGGAGAACGGACGGAATTCAGAGTGAGCATCCCGACGGTCAGATCGAGAGTGGTCCGGGCTCGCAGTGGAGAGGCAGTACGGCAATGAGATTTAGCTGATTTCACCCAACATCGGACCGGCAAGTCCGTCGACACTCGATGAGCAGACAACATACACAGTACACAGTTTGGCAGTGTCCAGTCAGTTTGTATCAGCTCAAGTGATACGTTCACTGGCACAGGCAATTTCTCCAGAGTGACCAATTATAATCCGCAGAAAGTTAATTTCTAAAGGGGGCTTGCATTACTTTATGAGAAAGGCACCTTTCCTCCCCATTTCCCCAGCTGTTTGTGGGTTGGGTAACAAGGACTTTTATTGACTCCTTAATGACTTCTAATGACTTCTCAATGGCAAAAAAATATTCTGACAATTCCAATAGTATTTAGTATTGTGGTTTCTTGCTCAACACTACGGAACATTTGCATTTTTTTTGCAATTGTGCAAATATCAATGGAAAATCGCAATGTCTACCCTGCCTCCAGGAAAGAATGTCATCTCACCTCCCGATTTCTGATAGATTTCCATCCCAGCAAACTACATGTTGAATCTCCTCTGCATTCACTGAAGTATAAAAGCATGCTTATTATTTTTTTTTTTCTCAGTTGTAACTGGTAAAACATGTGGTATGGACATAGACAATCACACTCGTTTTTCAGTTGCTGGGATCTTTCCTGCTATTCCAGTGATGTTTAGTACTGTAGCTGTCTGGAGATTCACACAAGTATTGCTGTGTAGGTATAATTTTTGTTGTGCAGTGACTTTCGGATGAAACCACCGGTAGATATTACAACTGGGACGATGTATACCCGTTCATGTACCATAGTCTTTCAGTTTTATTTTTCAAGTCAGCATATCTCTGGTGTTTTTTTTTTCACGTACTGATTTCTCTAAATTATGTGCATTTGGAATGACACACACATACCTGCAGATTTTTCTCTTGTTTGTTATTGGATGACTATTAAATAAATAGTTTTTGCTGGTTTGTCCTGTGATATTATATCTGGACGTTTATCATGTGTTGCCTTATCGCTAGTAATGGACTGGTCGTAATATAATTGTAGCATTCTGACTATAAAACTCTCTCGGGATTGTATTTAGAGTAATGGATCTTTTCTTCCATGAGTTTACAATTTAAAACAAGATTTTAGTGAATGATGCTTGCCAATTGATTGTGCCTGTGTAAGTAATCAGATTGCATTGAACTGTTTCAGGATCCTGTAATGTGTTGAATACTTTCTGATTTCTCTCAGTTTCCGCTTTTATTGTCTTGAACTTGTTAGTATTTTATTGCGTATTTTTGATATTTTCGTGTTACCCACCTGATCCTATATTACCACAGAAGGAATGGAACTCCCAGCACCGTGTCTGAATGTGTGCAGCTCCCTGACCATCTTCTGCTTCCCCTCTCCACAGAGCAATCTATTATTTCGTCCCTCCCTTCCTCACCCTCACCATTCCCTCACCACTTCCCAATCCCTCAGCACACCCTCCTCTCCCTCAGCCTCCTTCCTCCATCCTCTCCTCATTTATCCCTGTCTCACTCCTCTCACCTCACTATCCTTCACTGTCACTTCTCTTCTCGCCTTTCAGTCGACAACCCTGCTCAACTTAATTCAATTTATTTCAATTCAAGTTAAATTACCATATGCAAATAGTCATGAATACTGCCAAACGAGACAGCACTACTACGGGGTCAATATACAAAGACATATTACCAACCAGGCCCGCTGGGCGACACGGTGGATATCGGGGCTATGACTCTTCTCCAATACCGACTCCCGCTAGACGAATCCGTGGCTGCGAAGCCAAGTCTCGCCTATAAAAATACAACCAGACAAATACGTATGCACATAGTTCTGACGAAGGGTCTCGGCTTGAAACATCGACTGTACCTCTTCCTAGAGATGCTGCCTGGCCTGCTGCGTTCACCAGCAACTTTGATGTGTGTTGCTTCAATTTCCAGCATCGGCAGAATTCCTGTTGTTACATATCTACATATTTCAGACAACTCAGTCAATTTTCAATCTTCAATCTTCAGTCGCCACGATTGCGCTACACCGTCCCCAGCAGAGCGCGATGGATCAAACGCCTCTCCTCCCGCGGCTGAATAGCAAGCGACACCGCAGCTAGAGGCCCGAGTCAATTGAGTGTCGCTAAGAAAAAATCTGCAGGCAAGACAGAGAAACGGGATGAGAAAGACGGGCTTTGATAGACTAGGAAGTAATGACGGTGGGGCATTGTCATCAGGGTGAGTATCAGTTCATTAGGGATGCAAAATGGACAAGTGTTGGGACGCTTTTTGTGCTGCATATTAATGCTTTAGATAGTGGAATAGGTGGCTATGTTGCCCATTTGGTAGATGAAACGAAGATTGATGGATGGGTCGGTAGTGTTGGGGTAACAGGTAGGTGGCAGAAGGATTAAGACAGATTGGGACAATGAGCAAGAAAGTGGCAAATTAGATACAATGTTGGTAAAATACATGGCCATGCACTCTAGTGGTAGACATAAATGTAAATGTGCAGACTATTTTAACATGCAGGTTGACTCGGTGTTGAAAAAGGCAAATGCAATGTTAGAATTTATTTCAAGACGGCTTGAATACAGGAGAAAGGCTGTGATGGTGAGGCTTTATGGGGCACCTGGTGAGGCCTGTCCTTGAATATTGTGTACAGTATTGGGCTCCTCATCTAAGAAGAGATGAAGAGATGTGTTGATATCGGAGAGTGTCCAGAGGCGGTTCACAAGGGCGGTCCCGGGAATGACTGGATTATCATACGAAGGACGTTTGACGGCTCTAGGTCTGTACTCGGTGGAATTTTGAGAAAAAAATGAGCGGGGGAGCTGATTGAAACCTTGATAATGTTGAAAGGCCTAGGCAGGGTAGATGTGGAAGGAATGTTTCCCAAAGTGCGGGAGTCTAGGACAGGAAGGCACAGCCTCAGGATAGACGGGCGTCTATTTACAACACAGGTACAAGGAAATTGCTTTAGCTACCACATGCCGCTGCGGAGGCCAGGTTGCGTGTTTTTTTTTTAAACGCAGAAATTGATAGGTTCCTAATTGGACAGCATCAAAAGTCCTGGCCAAAGGGCAGGGATTGGGAGGGGGTGGGGTGGTGGTGGAAGAAGTATTATCCAGACGCGATGGGCCAAATGGCCCAATTTTGCTCCTATGTCTTATTGTCTTATGGTCTTAATTGTCAGTCAGAGGAAAGGCTTATGTTCAGTGACCCGTTAGTGATCTCTCCTACCTGCAAGACATTCTGGGATTTCACTGCCGCCATTGAAATGTCCTCTGAAACAGCCAGCCCTTTCCATCTGAGTCACCCCTCTGATGCAGCCCACTCTTTCCAAACCCATATTGCGATCTTCCTCCCCAATCCATCTTCGCAACCATCACCCTTCCTTCCGCTTTCCACATCCACCATCTCTATGACCAACTCCCTCACCTCCTCGAACTGACTCTCACTCCCTCTTTCTCTCCGACTCTTCGCAGAGATCCACTGCCTGCGCACTACGGCCTCCCTAGCGCTTCTCGGACGGGACGGGACCCAAAAGGTTCTCAACGTCCTGCCTGGCCTTTCGGACCTGCCGCATGGGTCTCTGGTCTGCCCCCTTCGGGCCCAGCAGGGGCAGAGTCAAAGGTAGACATTTCCCTCAGCCTCGGATTCTCGGGTGGTAACGGACGCTTATGCAGGAGGGCCGGGACATTCTGCCACTTCCAGTCCGCTGGAACCGGAGCCGGTGGGCTTTCGCTCCCCCGAGAGAAAGGTGCTGATGCTCTGTTGTGAGGCGTTTCGAGTCGATAGGGTCTTGAGACCGAAGGGGCTGTGGGATAGTGGAGGGTAAGTTGGAGACTTACCTCGCCTCCATGGGGCTGATCCATGGGGGAGCGGCGACCTGGTAGCTGACAGCCCCCTAGTCCCGGCACTGGTGGGTTTGTTCGTGCTTCTAGGATCAGGAATTCCATGGACTTGAGGGCAAAGGAAGGGTGGCGTCAGAGCGCGGAGGTTAGGCCGTTAGGTGGAGATCTTCGATGGTTTTAATTTACTATAGTTCGGAAGATCAATTTAACTATTTATGCAATAATACAGAAAAAAGACTTTGGAAAAATATAATAAAACTAATATTTTATTGTGCTTCACTCTGAAATGAATTGACTTTATTTCTTACATCCTTCACATACATGAGGAGTAAAAATCTTCAGGTCACGTCTCTATCTAAATGTGCAATCATAGTAATTTATAATAATTTATAACGAATAAAACAGGCAATGTAATAATGTACACTGAAATCAGCGTAAGTTCATCAGTCTGTTGGCCTGGTGGAAGGAGCTGTCCCGGAGCCTGTAGGTCCTGGCTATAATGCTGCGGTACCGATTGCCGGATGGTAACAGCTGGAATAGATTGTGGCTGGGGTGACTAGGGTACCCAATGATCCTTTGGGCCGTTTTTACACACCTGTCCTTGTAAATATCCTGAATCATGGAAATTACACAACTACAGATGCGCTGGCCTGTCCACACCGCTCTCTGCATAGTCCTGCGATTAAGGGAGGTACAGCTCCCATACCAGGCAGTGTCGCAACCAGTCAGAATGCTCTCAATTGAGCTCCTGCAGAACGTTCTTAGGATTTCGGGGCCCATAACAAACTTCCTCAACCGTTTGAGTTGAAAGAGGAGCTGTTGTGACTTTTTCACTTCACAGCTGGCGTGTACAGACCACGTGAGGTCCTCGGTGATGTGACAGTAGACAATAGGTGCAGGAGTAGGCCATTCGGCCCATCGAGCCAGCACTGCCATTCACTGTGATCATGGCTGATCATCCACAATCAGTACCCTGTTCCTGCCTTATCCCTATATCCCTTGACTCCACTATCTTTAAGAGCTCTATCTAACTTTTTCTTGAAAACACTCAGAGAATTGGCCTCCACTGCCTTCTGAGGCAGTGCATTCCACAGATCCGCAACTCTCTGTGGATGCCGAGGAACTTAAAGATGTTTACTCTCTCAACCCCAGATCTATTCATGCTAATAGGTGTTAGCCCGTCCCCATTCCTCCTGTAATCCAGAACCAGCTCCTTTGTTTTTGCGACATTGAGGGAGAGGTTGCTTACTTGATACCACTGTGTCAGAGCGATAACTCCTTCCCTGTAAGCCACTTCGTTATTTTTTTTTTGAGATTAGGCCAATCAATGTAGTGTCGTCGGCAATTTTAATTAACAGATTAGAACTGTGGGTGGCGATATAGTCATGGGTATACAGGGAGTAAAGGAGGGGACTCAGTGCATGGCCCTGAGGGGCTTCTGTTGAAATTCAGTGGGGTGGAGCTGAGGGAGTCCACTCTAACATCGAGTTGGCGATCTGATAGGCAGGGTCAAAGGCGAGATCTCTGAGCTTCCTGTCGATACTGGAGGAAATGATGGTGTTGAATACTGAACTGTAGTCCAAGAATAGCATTCTCACATAAGCATACTTCTTCTCCAGATGTGTAAGGACGGTGTGTAGAGCAGTGGCTATTGCGCCGTCTGTCGATCGATTGTGTCGGTAGGCAAATTATAAGGGGTTCAGCACACTCCTTTCGTAAAAGTGATACACACACTAATCTCACCGACTCGCGTCAGTCACAAAGTCATCTCAATGCCTCACTGTGTCCCCACAACCACGTCTCATTCCCCTTCCTTCCTTCCCATTGCGCCACTCTCTGCCCACTGACCCGTGTCAGTTCCCAAAGTTATTAACAGTGTAAGTGGAATTATGAAGATAGTAGGCTGGAAAATCCTGCCTAACATAATCATATTAGGCTGGATGTGTCCTGGGAAATGCACAACGGAAGTGTGACGGTATTTTAGGCTGCACTTACATGGGGCTCTGGATCGGTTTGCCCCATTCAGGCAGGGAAAAGATGGCAGGGTGAAAGAACCATGGTCGACAAGCGATGGGAAACATCTGGTCAAGAGGAAGAAAGAAGCTTTAGGAAGCTGACCTCAGGATTAGAAAGCAAGGATCAGACATGACTGTAGATTTACAAAGTAGCCGGGGACACACTGAAGAATGGAATTAGCATAACTAGAAACGTCTACAGAAGGTCTGCAGTAGATTTAAGGAAAGCCCCTAGCCATTGTGGATGAATGTGAAGTAAAAGATGACTGGAATGAGTGCAGGACCGGTCAGGGATAGAAGATGAAACAAGCCTCTGAAGTCGGGAGAAGAAGGGGAGGTCCTGAATGAAGACTTTAGTATTCATCAGTCGGAGGGACATTTGTGAGGACAGCGTTAAAAGGGCCGATGTACAACTACGTATCGAGGTTTAAAGAGAGGATGTATTGGAACTTTTGAAAATGATACATTAGGATCGATAAGCCGTTTTGTGTGGTCGGGAGAAACCCTGAGTGACTGCGGGAAGCGGTGAATCCTACTTCAGTAATGGGCAACTTGGCTGGTGGATTCAGGGCTGACGCCCAAGAAGGCAGAGGATAGTTGTGGATGGAGCGTTTTCTCTCTGTATGCTGCCAGTGGTGTCCTGAGATCTGTTTTGAGACCCCCGGGCTTTGTGTGCTTTAGAAATGATGTAAATAAGGAAGTGGAATGGTGGGTTATTTTATTTACAATGATGTAGAAGTTGGTGAAATTATGGATAGTGTAGAAGCTTGTCACAGATTACAACAGGACAGTGACAGGACGCAGAGCAGCGCTGAGAAGTTACAGATGCAGTTCAACCCGGAAAGTTACGAAGTGTTTCACTTTGTAAGAATGAATATGAAGGCAGAATTGATACTTTCTGGAGTCAACCGAGGGCCGCATGTTATTAGGAGTTCCACAATGGAAACAGAGTGATGAGACTTTCCCCAGTAGGCCGAGGGCCGCTCATCGGTGCGAGAACCACAATAGGCTGGGACCGGTGCACTGTAAGAACAGAAGGAAGTGTGATTGAGAGGCGAGCTTGAACACATCCGCTGTTCTGCACATACTTATATTGATGATCGAAAGGCAATATACCGGAAGGAAAATCAGGAGAAAAAAATACAAACTTTGTGGTAAATAATAAAACAGCCTGGGCACCTGCGGATAGTTCACAGATTTCGCTTGCTACTTTTATTCAAAGAGCGAATGGATGGAGAAATAGTGGTAGAACTGTGGCACGTTTGAGAAAATCTTTAAAGTTAAGTAGATTGCATAGCAAGTCACGGGTATGAGGTGTTCAAGTCATTCACTAACAAAGGTCAGGGTCCTGCCAATCAATGTGCGCGCTGGAAAACATCGTTCTTCAAACTGTCCACAGCCCTCGCTAATTTCCCGAAGACACGTATCCTTTTTGATCACAGGTCTCCGGAATATCGCCGTGGATCTTTTAAAGCGTTTGGAGGAATATGTGCAGTGTATTTTATTGTAACACCAGTCAGCTGTCACTGTAATTTCCAACACTCAAAGCTCCCGAAATGACTGGAACGAACGAAAGAAAAGAATAAAAGAATGTTCCCCTTTAATAAAGAAGTGTTCTACATTTTCCCTGCCAGAAGAAACGCCTTCCTTCAATTTCAGAAGCGAATATGCTCCCTCAAATGTTACAAAATAAATCGACTTCAAGATTAAATGCCTACTTTAAAAGCAACCGAGATACATATGTAAAAAAAAAAATCCTATTTAAAAAACTGAAGCCGGGTATCATGAAAGATTAACATGGAAAATTCACATTGTATTTTGTTTCAAGTAAATAGATTGCAATATCCCCTGAGGAGTCACATTCATGACACGGGGACTGTGAGTAAACATAGATTAACGTAAGCGTTTGTGCAGTTGGTTGTCAATAATGTCCCTGACGTGATAGCCACGCTAATTGCCTCAGTGGAATTGCTCTCACCTCAATAAAAAGTCTGCTAAACCGATCACCAGTCCATCTGAGCAGCTGAAACTTTCCGTGCAACTGAACGCTGCTTCTGACGGAATATGGGATATCCGGCGATTTACTACATCGCGGCCGTTTTCTATCCCACACTTGTAGCGGTTGGTGTCCCCGGTAAGATGCCGGAGCTGGTTACTTTATGTACGGTGCCGTCGTTACTCTGCTGCGGAATCCGCACTGTTACTGAGCACAGATGCTACCATCGGATGAAACGTATTTCCCGAATGGAGAATTCAGGCATCTGATTGTTTTATTTTAATTTCCTTACTTTGATCGAAGTGATTTTCCTTTTGTCATTTATGTTCGTGCCGATATTAGCATTGTTTCATAATTTCACCTCGCTAGGCATTCTGAAGTGATGCTGGTCTATACTATTCTGGGTCCGAGTTTCTATCAGAGTAGATCTTATTACAACGTGGCAGCTTATTTAAATGATTGCCCAGTCTATTTTCGACATGTAGGTCTGTTCTTACAAAAGTCACTAAATGATAACTTGTGCTTTGTATCTCTTGATTCCACTTTGTCATCGCTGCAAACAATCCCTTCAACTCTTTCACCTCTAATAATGGGAATGGTGTTGTTTACTGGCACGATCGTCCGTTCACCGGTACTTGAGTCCTGGAACTCGGATGCCTCGCTCTAAACTGTCGGAA
The DNA here is from genome assembly GCF_963921235.1 of Mobula hypostoma. Taxonomy (NCBI): domain Eukaryota; kingdom Metazoa; phylum Chordata; class Chondrichthyes; order Myliobatiformes; family Myliobatidae; genus Mobula; species Mobula hypostoma. The sequence continues at coordinate 803,700 of NW_026948187.1, read as the reverse complement.
GGTCGCCAATCCACGGACACTCACATCCGTCTTGTCCTCCAGCCGGAGTGCAGCGACCGAGACCGCACACACTGGACTCCCGCTTTTCACTTCCAAACAGAATTTCATGGGGGCATTCAGAGATTTGCTGCTGAACATAGATCTATTTAGCTTTCTCATTTCTTGAGGTTAATTTATGATCCTATCTCGGGGAAAATGTGGAGTCTCCAAATGCATCACCCGTTACCTGGTCGGAATGGCTTCAGTAAATCTGATGGTGGTTGCCGTTATTGCTTTAGTGGAACAGACAAACAATATCTACATTTATTCTAATTATATTTCCACTTATTTTCAATTTATTGCAGTTAATTTAACGGCGATTGTGATCCTATTTCGTGGAAAATGCGGACTCTCCAAATGCATCACCCGTTACCTGGTTGGAATGGCAACAGCGGATCTGATGGTGGTTATCGTTGTTGCTTTAGTGGAACAGACCAACAATATCTACATTTATTCCAGATTCCTGTTCATCACCCCTGTATGCGCTCTGACACTTGTAATTGGGAGGGTAGTGACAGACTGTTCTATTTGGTTTACGGTCAGTTTTACCTTCGATCGCTTCATCGCAATATGTTGTCGAAAGCTGCGGGAACGATACTGCACCGAGAGAACAGCAACGGTGGTTATCGTGACCGTGGTTATAGTGAGCTGCGGGAGAAATGTCCCGATTTACTTTGCCCTTGGACCTTACGTCATCATTGACAACACGCCGTGGCGGTGCATCGGCACATACGAATACGCTACTTCACCCGTGTGGAGAGGATACGAATTACTGGTCACCATTTTAACACCATTGCTGCCAATCGGCTTAATCCTGGTGTTTAACGGGTTAACCGTAAGACATATCGTTGTGGCAAATAGAGTCCGCAGAAGGCTTCGGCACAGCAGCGACAATCAGAAAGATACCGAGGTGGAAAACCGCAGAAAATCGATGATTTTGTTGTTTTCTATTTCAGCTAATTTCATATTATTTTGGATGCCCTATGTAGCCTTTTCCCTGAAATGGCAAGTGCAAAACTATTCTTACCAGGACAGATATTTCAGTTCCCCGGTATACATTCTCCAACAATTTGGGTACATGTTGCAATTTCTCAGTGTGTGCACCAATACTTGTGTCTATACACTGACACAGAGGAAATTCAGGGAAGAGCTGAGGGATGGATTGACATATGTGTTTACATTAAATGGCCATTTGTGTAGATAACGCCCGCGTCTAATGATAATACCGCGGAGTTTTCAAATAAAGCTGTTTTACAATGAACTTCATTGGCAAATACGTCTTGAATTCAAACAATCATTTGCCTGGTCATCCGGAAAATGCAGAATTGGCGGAAGATTGCGGACTTCATGCAGTTCAGGTAGTAACAATACTAACGTTCAATGCTGCTGGCGTGATTGTTACATTGTTTGAAGTATTTTCCAAACTATCACAGACACTCGACTGTGACAAGGGCAGGGACGGCTTCAGGACTCCCCATGTTTTAGATGTTGAAAAATGGACAGGGTCGGGTAACAGGGTGTACAGGGAGTGCGATGGCAAACCAGGGACTGTATCGCAGCTGCAGAAAGGGAGGACGATGTGGAGCGTTCGTTTGTTAATAGACTGTGAGACGAACGTGGAACCACGATCGCCGCATATGGGGTATTTTATACAGCCGCCCACCAGGTTAACAGAAAAAAAAAACTGCAAGAAGAACAGTGAGGAAACGATCGGGAGCGGAACTTGGACATGTTATTGGCACTGACAATTGAAACTTCCCCAATATTCTTCGGCACCTCCCCAGGGTAAAAGTTTTCGGTATGGCATAATTTATCAGTAGTGTCCAGGATGGATTCATGTCACTATGAGGCGGGCTAGTGAACAGTCCATACAAGATCTGATAGTAGAAAAGCAAACAGATCAGGTGGCAGATCTCTCCGCGGGTCAGCATTTCGGAATGATAGAGCGGAACTCCCCGACATTTACCTTGCACAGGGACAGGACCAGAGAGCATGGACTGTGTTTAATTGGGGTCAGAGATTTATGGGGCTACCTGGCAAGAACTTGGGATGGTCAGTGGGAAGTGTTGTTCTCCGGGAAATGCGCAAGAGATACTTTTCAATGAGCACTTACATAGGGTTCAATGTAGGTTTGCTTCATTGAGACAGGGAAATGATTATGGCTAAAGTAACCCTGTGACAAGAAATATGGAACAACTAACTCATCAAGAGGAAGAAAGAAAGATATTTATAGTTTCGGAAGAAAGGATCAGATAAGGCTATGTCGAGTCAGAAAAGGAGAAGAGAAGGCCTGGGCGAGTTGCACTAACGTAAGTGAAGAACAGGAGGAGAGTGGAGAGCGTGTGGGCAGGCCAGAGGTGAAAAAGGAAAAACTGTGTCTGGAGTCCAAGGAGACAGTGAAGCTCCTCACTGAATACCTTTGAATAGTGGCTTTATCGTATCGGGTGTAGATACGCTCATATTTCGATCCCTTTAGCCCTGAATACACATGGTCCGTGTGGAATGCCTGTTTCCCTGTGAAATCAATAATAAATGAAACATACAAAACGACACAAACTGAAAACGCAGGCGAGCAAAGTAAACATCTGTGGTCACACTTGTGTTCCTGCAAAACCATCGCAGGCAATTGGAGAATACAGAATCAACAACTTTCAAAGCCGAGGTACTCAGCACGTAGTCTAAAGAATTTAGCAGAGTAAGATGTGAAGAGCTGAGGCTCACATACAGTAACACTTCATAGAATTTCGGAAAGATATGCAGCCTCCAAATTTCGCATCGGTTCCTGGAAATCACTTCTCGGAAGGAGACATAAATTTTCTGCCACATGTATGGTGAGAAAGAAGATTAATTCAATCATCCACCAAACACAAAGTAAAGAAACACGACACCCATATAGTCATTCATGACCGTAATCTTTTTCAGTTTCAGTTGAACTCACTTATGTCCACACCTCCTGCAATATTTTAAATCAGCAATGCATTCATATCTTTAAACTATCGCAGAAAATGACAAGCTTTTATTTGTTCAACAATTAACAATTGTCTGAAATGGCAATTATATAATAGTTAATGAACCTTTCGACTCCAAGACAAAGAGACGCAGAAAGTAATGTACCGCCCATGAGTTAATATTCAACACAACTAAACAACGACGTCTCCACAACTCCAAGCCTCCGACGATTTCTAAGATTTCTCACCTCCAATCTCTGACCAAGGATAGGATTCGGATTAAATGACTCCTTGGTTGTATAGTATCTGGACGAATTATCCCCATTACCACCGCGGACGCAACAGATTTGTTCACTGTATCGGGACCATCATCACACCCACCTCCAGCCCGGAACTACTGTCTCTACCGCCTTACTGAAGGAGTGAAGGCATGTATATTCCTGTAGAGTGACACTCCCTTTATCATCTCACACCCGTGCTTCCATCTTCTCATGCTGTAACCATCCATTTTATTCAGTCTCCATGCTTCAGTGTGTGCAAAGACGGAGGGATCGAAAAATATTAACGTCTTTCTAGAATGGCCGGTGCTGTGAGACACTGAAGTTCTAACCCAGACATACAGTCAGAACAGCCACAGGAAACCACTGCACAGAAACAGGGTCTCCAGCCCGTCAGGCCCATGAGGAATTATTTAAACCGCCTACTCCCATCGACCCGCACCCGGACCGTGGCCATCCATCTCCCTCTCGTCCACGCACTCATCCAACCACCTGTTAAACGTTGACATCGGAATCTCAATTGCCGTTTGCGTTGGCAGCAGCACTGTCTACCCTCTCAGGACCTTCGGGGATGAAGAAGTTTCCCCTCATGTTTCCCTTAAACATTTCACATTTCACCCTTCACCCATGATCTCTAGTTGTATTCTCACCCAACATCAGTGGAGAAAGCCCGCTTGCATTTACAGTCTCTATACGCCTCATAATGTTGTATACCTCTATCAAATCTCCACTCAATCTTCTACACGCTCGGGAATAAAGTGCTAACGTATGTAATATTTCCTTCTAATTCAAACCGTCCAGACCCGGCAATAGCCGTGTAATTTATTTTTCCTGCATTCTTTCGAAATTATTTACATCTGCCCTCCAGGCGATTGAATAAAAAACGTACACATTATTGAAAATTAGGCCCCAATAAATTCTTAAAGGAACATCAACATAACATCTCAACTCCTGTACTCAATATTTTGGTCTATGACGGCTAATGTGCGAATTTTTTTTTTTTTTTAACGACCCTGTATAACTATGCCGCAACTTTCGTTGAATTATTGATCTGCATTCCCATATTGGTTTGTTCTATCTTACTCCTCAGTGCCCTATTACTCATTGCGTCAGTCCAATCCTGGCTGGTCCCCCAAATGCAACACCTAACACTTGTCTGCGTTAAATCTCATCCGTTATTTTTCAGCCCACATTTCCAGCTGGTCCGGATCCCGTTTCATGCTCCGGTAAACTTCCTTTCTATCAACTACACCCGTAATGCTGTTGCAATCGGTAAATTTGCTGACCAGGTTAACGACATTACTATCCAGATCGTTGACATAGATGACAAGTAACAACGGACAAATCAACGATCCCTGTGGCACTCCACACGTCACGGGCCAACAGTCAGGCAGACAACCATCTATTACCACAATCTAGCCTCCCCAACACAGTCAATGGCTAATCCAGTTTACTACCTCATCGTGAAAGCCAAGCGACTGAACCTTCCCGAGCATCCTCCCATACAGAAACTTGCAAACTCCTTGATTTAGTCCCTGTAGACGGCATCCACTGCCCTTCCTTTCACTCCATTCCTGGTAACTACTCGTAAAGCTCTGTAAGATTGGTTAGAATTGACCTACTACGGACTGGCCCAGACTGACTATCGTTAATGTTCCTGTTTGTCCAGATACGTCCCTTCATACCCCATGACCAGCGTAGTCTGAACACCGAAGGCAATTCCTCATTATGTAATACTTGACGAGTTCCTTCCGACCAAAGCTATCAATATCATTCTGTGGCCGTCACTGACATTTATGGCCGATAGTTGTTAAATTCTCCTGCACTTCATTATCAGGTGCACTGAGAGTAGTCTGGAAAAGGTGTGTGTCGTAGCTGTAAACAATTAATCGGCTGGGCTTTAATAGCAAGATACGGCACACTAGATATAACATAGAGCAAAGAATATTACAGCACAGTACAACCCATCATCTCCCGTGGTTCTGTTAGCCTTTCAACTACTGTAATTTTAAATTCAATCTAACACAGCCCTCCTGCATCTGAATCACAACGAGATTTAATATCACAAGCATTTGTCATGAAATCTGTTAACTTTTCGGTAGCAGTAAAATGAAATACAGGATAAATAAATATAGAGAAAAAAAACTAAGTTACAGGTGGTGGAGTGAAAGAAGCTGTTCCTGAATCGCTGAGCGTGAGTTTTCAGGCTTCTGTATCTCCCTCCCGATGGTAACACTGTGCAGAGGGCAGTCCTGGTAATGAGCAACCTTAATGATGGACGCCGCTGTTAAAAGAATCACCCCTTGTAATAATGATCAGTGAAGTGCAGAGAACTTGTATTTACCAACAAGTAAATTTTATTATTTCAACTATAAAGCGTGTAGGTTCACACACTATCTACCTGTGTGCATTCTACTAGAACCCCTGACACTCCATGAACAGTCAATGAAGAGAAAAGGTATTACCCGGGAAAGGAGTCTAACCTCGTGATCCCGATCTCCACGTGTCCATGGGGTGCTCCCGAGTCGCGATGGTGGGTCTCTGGCTGCTGGAGAGTTATCGCCCCTGTCTATTTGGAACTCCTGAGTCTTATACTGCCCCTCACAAATTGAACCACTGGACCTCTATCCTGACCTACCTGGGTCACCTTCTTACTGGTCATTATACAGGGCAACAACCAACATTGTTTCATGGCTCTGCCCACCCCAGCCTTGTGTATTTGGCTCTTTACATCCAGTTTAATGAGGCAGCCCAGGCAGACAGAGGCAACCGACCGAGATTACGGATTGCTTGTTTGGTAGGTCTGGCATTTTACATAATAAAATAGCGACTCCTCTGTGAATGATCTCAGGTTTATTGTTCTGATTAGACTGTCCCGGAGTCAGGAGTCAGTTCAGAGTCCACGCCCTTTACATAACAAATGGCTGCTTGTTTAAGAATGGTCTCAGGTTTAATAGATCATCACCTGAAGCTTCCTGTGTCCACATTCACCCAGTGTCTTTCTCAGGTCAGCTGTCGTCCAAATGCTCCAGGGTGTATGCTCTGATTAGATTATCCAAGAGTCCAATTCAGAGTCCACGAACTGGGGGGAAACAGAGAGAACCGGTTTGTCTGCTTCCCTTGTCCCCGATCATACAGTAGTTTCTTCAGGCCAACAGGGTGTTTTATGATCCTTGCCGTTCGTCACGGACACTGTCTTTCTCGGGTCAGTTGTCGTCCGAATTTTCCGGGGTGGATGTTGAAGGGTTTTCACAGATGGCGGGTGCTGTCGGGGTCGGAGATGTTTACAGAAATAGGGAGTGATGTAGGGGTTGGAAGGGTTTTCACAGATGGCGAGTGCTGTCGGGGTCGGAGATGTTTACAGAAACGGGGAGTGATGTAGGGGTTGGAAGGGTTTTCACAGATGGCGGGTGCTGTCGGGGTCGGAGATGTTTACAGAAACGGGGAGTGATGTAGGGGTTGGAAGGGTTTTCACGGATGGCGGGTGCTGTCGGGGTCGGAGAGGTTTACCGAAATAGGGAGTGATGTAGGGGTTGGAAGGCTTTTCTTTTTTTTTTACGTTAATTTTATTTGGATAAGATATTACACAAACATTTTTACATATAAAACCTTGTCTATTTTTATATATGCATAAATCTATATAAACCTATATATATATATATTTATGCACACTGAGATGATATAAAATAATTAGACACTTAAATAGATATTTATGTGCAGCTGTAAATCCACTCTATTAAACTAAATAATAATAATAGTTGTTAAGAAAAATAGTAATAATATCTCTTATGGTCCATTTCTTTTTGGTCCAAAATATCGTGTGTAACCCTATGTAGCTTCCTTCGTAGATGTTTGTGTTTGTTCCTACCTACAAACATACTTATCCAATCTCTGTGTACTTATTTACTTCATTTTATCATATCTTTTCTCAAATATTTTTCCTTGCTTGTGTTAATTCCTCGTTTTCCAGAAACAGAATAGTGAACATTCGAACCAAGGGAGCTTACGTTAACACTATTACTATGTTGACAAGGAAAGCAGTATAAACCATTAGGAGAGTCATCTAAAGTCTGCTCGCTTTGGGGTTATAAGTTCAAGCCATTTATTTTAAATTTGATAATCATTTTCTTTTTGAATTCTCAGAGAGAAAGTCACCTTTTCCATTTTAAATATTCCCCAAATAATTTCATCCCAATCTTCTAATGTAGGTGATGTAGGATTTAGCACTTTTTGGAGATTGATTTCTTACCTGACATGATAAGGGCCTGCAGCAGCTTTATACCTTCCTTCTGTTCCAAAAACAATACATGTCCCAAACACAGAGTCTCAAAAGTTCAGAGGTATCTGGGTCTTAAATACCTTAACTTACGTTCTGTGAATACCTTTCCAATATAAAGTTAATTAAGGCAATCCCAAAAAATATGGAAATGATTTGCCTCCTTGGAGCCACGCCTACTCCAACCCGCCACGTTTGTGTCTTTATATTTTTCCTGATACGGGGTGTTGAAGTATCTTATAATATTTTTCGAAAGATATTCTCTCCAAATCAAAGAGTTAGTCAAAGACCACTGAAAGCTGCATATTTTCCCCAAGCCTCCTCTGAAAGTACCAACCCCACTTCTTTCTCCCACTTCTCTTTAATATAAAATGTGTTTTCATTTTTTGGTATGAGAGAGGGCATTATGTAATCGAGAAAATGATTTACTTGGTATTGAGCTGTAAGCCGAATTCAGAATCTTGAAAAATTCTAGTTCTGCTGTTGGTAAGTCTATATATCTACAATTCTAGTTAAAATAGTGTCGTACTTGAAGGTACCTAAGAAGTCATTGTGTTCTAGGCCATGTTTGTCCTGCAGGGATTGAAAACTTTGTAAATATTTTTATGTGTGAATGACAGGTAGGTTGTGAGAACTTTATTTATCCACAGTTCAAATCTTTTATCTCCTCTGCTGGGAAGGAATTTGGTATCATAAGAACACCATCTGGAATGTTTTAACATGTTATTGATTGCACATGAAGTAGCCACCTTCTGCCATACTCTTAATCTGAGATTTATCCAGCTGTTTTTAATCTTTTCCAATTGGGCCATCAATCCTTTGTCAGCAATTGAGGCTTGTAGAGGAAAACTGTCAATCAATCCAAACTCTATTTCCTTCCACTTAGCCTTATATTCCTTATTACACCAATATAGCAGAGGGGTTATCCGTGAAGCATAAAAATAATTTCTCAAGCAAGGAAGTCCCATACCTCCTCCATCCCTTCCTAATACGATTCTAGGTTTCTTTCCTTGCCACGTAAAGTGGGAAATACATTTGCCCCATTCCCTGAATTGATTATCGGCTATCTCCACAGGTAAAGTCTGGAAAAGTTGAAGTAACCGAGGGAGAATAGTCATTTTTATGGCATTTATCCTTGAATTTAAACTTAAAAAGGGGATAAGATTCCATATATGTGGAAGGGTTTTCACAGATGGCGCGGGGTATTTGGAAGCTTCTCGACGACTGTGGAAATGTTCTTTACTTGTAGTACTAAAGTGGCATTGTTGTCTGTAACAAATTGAAACCCGTAATGTATCGGAGTGCTTTGCTAATAATGTTCGTGCAACACTATGCCAAGTGAACCTGAGTACCTGACTGTAGACTGCAGATCCTAAACTGTATTTCATCTGGCACTTAATTGTCTGTTCTCCAAACCTGTCCAAGTCCTTCATTGGACACCTGCTTAGCTCCAAGCTACCTGCCAGGCACCTATCTCGTATTAACTGCAAAGCTGGTCACCAGGCCATCAATTCTGTCATCCATATCGTTGATATCCAACACGAAAAGAAACGGTCTCAATAATGACTCCAGAGGAATGTCGTTATTTACTGGCAGCAATCAGAATAGGCTCGCATTGTTCTGACTCTTTGCCTTCTGCCAGTAAACCAATCTTCGATCGATGGTCGTATCTTTCCTGTAATACCACGAGCTGTGACCTTGTTAAGCAGGCTCATGGGTGCAAGACCTTGTTGAAGACCATCGGAAAATCTAAGCAAACAACATCCACTGCCTGTCCTTTGTCTATTCTTTCATCAAAGAATTCCAACAGATTTCCGAGGCAAGATTTTCCCTCCAGGAAACCATGATGACTTTGGCCTACTTTATCGTGTGACAAGTAGCCCGAAAAATCATCCTTAATGGACTCCAACCACTGAGGTCAGAAACTGTTGTATCATTTCCTTTCTTTTGCTTCCCTCCCTGCTTAAAGAATGAAGTGACATTTGCAACTTTCTAATCTGCAAAAACCATTCCCAAGTCTGGTGATTCTTGAATGGTCATGAGCCATTCTTTCAGATAGACAGAAGGGGAACGTCTTCCCTCAGAGGTGGTGATAATATGTAATGGGCTGCCAGAGCAAGTGGCAGGGGCGATTTCAACATTTAAGCGAAGTTTGGACAGGTGCATGGATGGAAGGGAATGGAGGTTGCTGGAACTAGGCAGGCAAACACAGACTAGATTGTAGTGTTCTATGACTATAATGCCTTCAAAATCTCTTGAGCTGACATTTTCTGAACCCTGGAGTGTAAACTATTTGGTCTAGCAGTTTTACCTAACTACAGGCCTTTCAGCTTCCAAAGTAACTTTTCTCCTTAGTCATAGTATCTATACCTACTTCTACCCTGATACTCTGGAAGTATTGACATTTTTGGAGGGAAAAATGAGGAGAAATGAGAGAAAAAAATGTAAGTTGGTGGGGGTGGTGAAGTAAAATATCTCCTAAGAATATATTTTCCTTAACGAAACGTATTCTTTCAGAAAAAAGTATCGTGGTCCCATTCCGAATGGAACTTTACAAAGAAAAATAAGAACTGAAATAACAAATTTAGAAAACAGTATCTACACTGAAACAGAGTTAGATCAACACTACCTAGGACAGAAAGAAGACGAGGAATTATAGACATTAAAAACTTACACAACAGTCAGATAAAACTCCTAAATATATACTTGCTTCAAAAATAAGCAGGATTCATCACTCCACGCAAGCATATGCAATTGTGATATGAAGTACACACTAGAAAACTTAAATGAGCGGCCAACTCAGAATAATGAATAATCACTATTGAAGAAAATGTTAACCAGTGGAATGATTATGACCCTCCATGGAAGACACCACAATGATCTGAGCTGACTAGATATTCGTCAAGAAAGCATCGAACGCCCGACTCAAAGTGGGAGATGTCTTCGCCGAAACAGAGTTCCTTTCAGGAAACAGGACAGGGTGATGAACATAAAAAATAACAAAAATACATAAAAGACTAACAAACAAGGTGATGAATGCAGAAAATGCCAAGAGAAACCAGACACTGTCCGACACGTTCCGGGATCCTGCAGCAGTTTATCACAATCTGATCATTTAGAAAGGTACAATCAAGTGGCAAATATCATTCACCAAACTCTTGCTTTAAGCTCATGAAGTACAACCATAACTTCATAAACCATGGAAACCATAGAAAAACTACAGCACAGAAACAGGCCTTTTGGCCCTTCTTGGCTGTGCCGAACCATTTTCTGCCGAGTCCCACTGACCTGCACACGGACGATATCCCTCCATACACCTTCCATCCATGCATCTGTCCAATTTATTCTTAAATGTTCAAAAAGAACCCGCATTTACCACCTCGTCTGGAAGCTCATTCCATACTCCCACCACTCTCTGTGTGAAGAAGCACCCCCCCGCCAATGTTCCCTATAAACTTTTCCCCCCGCCTCACTCTTAACCCATGCCATCTGTTTTTTTTTCTCCCCTTGCCTCAGTGGAAAAAGCCTGCTTGCATTCACTCTATCTATACCCATTATAAGTTTATATACCTCTATCAAATCTCCCCTCATTCTTCTACACTCCAGGGAATAAAGTCCTAACCTATTCAACCGTTCTCTGTAACTGAGTTTCTCAAGTCCCGGCAACACCTTTGTAAACCTTCTCTGCACTCTTTCAACCTTATTTATATCCTTCCTGTAATTTGGTGACCAAAACTGAACACAATACTCCAGATTCGGCCTCACCAATGCCTTAGACAACCTCATCATAACATTCCAGCTCTTATACTCAATACTTTGATTAATAAAGGCCAATGTACCAAAAGCTCTCTTTACGATGTTATTTACCTGTGACGCCACTTTTAGGGAATTTTGTATCTGTATTCCCAGATCCCTCCGTTCTACTGCACTCCTCAGTGCCTTACCATTAACCCTATATGTTCTACCTTGGTTTGTTCTTCCAACGTGCAATACCTTACACTTGTCTGTATCAAACTCCATCTGTCATTTTTCAGCCCATTTTCCCAGCTGGTCCAAGTCCCTCTGCAGGCTCTGAAAACTTTCCTCACTGTCTACTAAACCTCCAATCTTCGTAACATCAGCAAATTTGCTGATCCAACTTACCACATTATCATCCAGATCATTGATATAGATGACAAATAACAATGGACCCAGCACTGATCCCTGTGGCACACCACTAGTCACAGGCCCCCACTCGGAGAAGCAATTCTCTACTACCACTCTTTGGCTTCTTCCATTGAGACAATGTCTAATCCAATTTACCACCTCTTCATGTATACCTAGCGACTGAATTTTCCTAACTAACCTCCTATGCGGGACCTTGTCAAAGCCCTTACCGAAGGCCATGTGGACAATATCCACTGCCTTCCCTACATCCACTTTCCTGGTAAACTCCACTAAAAACTCCAGTAGATTGGTCAAACCTGACCTACCACGCACAAAGCCATGTTGACTCTCCCTAATAAGTCCCTGTCTATCCAAATGCTTGTAGATTCTGTCTCTTAGTACTCCCTCCAGTAACTTACCTGCTACCGACGTTAAATTTACCGGCCTATAATTTCCCGGATTACTTTTCGATCCTTTTTTAAACAACGGAACAACATGAGCCACTCTCCAATCCTCCGGCACCTCGCCTGTAGACAGCGACAGTTTAAATATTTCTGCCAGGGCCCCTGCAATTTCAACACTAGTCTCCTTCAAGGTCCGAGGGAGCACCCTGTCAGGTCCCGGGGATTTATCCACTTTAATTTTCCTCAAGACAGCAAGCACCTCCTCCTTTTCAATTTTTACAGTTTCCATGATCTGACTACTTATTTCCCTTAATTCCATAGACTTTATAAAGGCACCATTAATTCAAGCCTGATCCAGTTTTAGAGTCAAAATATTACAAATACTGCATAATCAATAGATTATTGCAGATAGGACAATCCTTAAAACCATCTGAATATAACAGGATAAATAAGCAGGAACAACTCCCTCAGATGATAAAAATATTTCCAACACACACATGTTAGGCTGCAGGAAATTTAAGGAAAACCTCTTCACCCACAGAGTGGTGACTGTTTGGATCCTATCACCACAGGGAGAGCGAGGGATGAACAGCAGGGGGGTATTTTAAAGGACTGTCGTGGAACAGAATCGCTGGCAGGGTCCAGCCGGCCTGATTTTGACTCTCTACTGTACACTAGGTGTATTATAAATTCACGAAGTACCGGAGACAGAGTTTAAAATAAACTGATTTATTTGTCTCAGATCCAGAATATTAAACTTCAGTCCCATTAAAGGTGAATGTGCAGCAGAAGAAACTCCTCCCATGCCCAGTGACCAGGGTGCAGAACTGGGTGTGGTGAGTAGCAGAAATAATTGCAGAGTTCAGCACCGACAGTTACTCTCGAAATTACATCAGCAATGGTGATGGACAAATATCCAGCAAGCAGTTCATTGAAACTTTCTCCCCAGTGTGAACCCGGTAGTGTGACATAAGTGTAACATACTGTAAATTTCACTGCTCATGTAACGGCCTCTGTGCAGTGTTTCACTGCTGAGGTAATGGTTTCTCTGTAGCAGCAATGTTTTGGTTACGACTAGAGATTACAGGTTTTTGGAGTGCGGACTATCCAATGATAGAAATGTTCTTCCTTGTGAGTCTGGAAGAGAGATTTTCATAGTCTTTTGCTGGGGAGAACTGAGAAGACGCAAATAGAGAGAGTGTGCCCTCTTTCTTTTTTATTCTTTTTGTTTAATTCACTAACCACATAGTCAAAGTAAGAATTATAAAGCTCAATTGTTTAATCACATATTGTGTACTGTTTCTTATTTTGGGGTACTGAATTATAACAGGGGACACATCACGCAGCATCCACCCAAACGAGATTTCTTAAGTTTGGCCAGGCTGAGGGACTATCGCTCACTATATTAAGCTGCTGGCCGAAGCGAGAGTTATATAGGGTTAGAAGACTGAGTGAACCGCTTCCCACATTCAGAGCATATGAACAGTCACTCCCCAGTGTGAACATGGTAGTATGTCACAAGGATAGATAACTGAATGAATCCTTCATTACATTCACTGCACATGAACAGCCTCTCCCCGGTGTGAACTCAATGATGCACATTTGATTGATTTGGCTGAGAGAATCTCCTCCCAAAGTCTAAGCAGGTCATCGACCTCTCCCCTGTGTGATCTCGCTGATGTACCTTAAGTTGAGATGGCGAAGTGAATCCTTTACCACACTCTGAGTAGGTGAACGGCCTCTCCCCAGTGTGAACTGACTGGTGTCTCTGTAGTTAAGATGACAAAGTGAATCCTTTTCCACAGACTGAGCAGGTTAGTGGCCTCTCCCCAGTGTGAACTCGCTGATGTTTCTTCAGTTGAGATGACTTAATCAATCCTTTCAAACAGACTGAGCAGGTGAACGGCCATTTCCCTGTGTGGGCTGCGTGGTGCGTCAGTAGGTGAAATGACTGATTGAATCCCTTCCCACAGACTGAGCAGGTTAATCGCCACTCCCCGGTAGGAACTGACTGGTGTCTCAGTAGTTGAGATGACAAAGTGAATCTCTTCCCACAGCCTGAGCAGGTGAATACCCTCTCCCGTGTGTGAACTCGCTAATGCACCTTCAGATCGGATGACGAAATGAATCCCTTCCCACAGATTGAGCAGGTGAAGGGCCGCTCCCCTGTGTGAACTCGCTGCTGTACCTTAGATCGGAGGACTGAGTCAATCCCTTCCCACAGTCTGAGCAGTTGAACGGCCTCACTCCAGTGTGAACTCGCTGATGTACCTTCAGTTTAGATGAGCAAGTGAATCCCTTCCCACAGACCGTGCAGGTGAATGGCCGCTCCCCAGTGTGAACCGGCTGGTGAACCATTAGGTCAGATGACTAAATGAATCCTTCCCCACAAATTCAGCAGATGACCAGCTTCTGCCCAAAGAGAACTGACTGGTGTGTCCACGGTGGGATGATCAACTGAATCCCTTCTCACCCACAGAACAGGTGAATGGCCTTGTCCCAGTGTTAACTTGCTGATGTACCTTCATGAGTTGACCTTGAATCCCCACAGTCTGAAAAGGTGAACGGCCTCTCCCCTGTGTAAACTGACAGGCATGCCAGCCGGTCAGATGATCGAGTGAATCTCTCCTCACGGTCTGAGCAGGAAGGATGATCGAGTGAATCCCTTGCTCCACTTCTTATACACGTGGACAGACACAGCAAAACTAGCGTGCTGTGCTCGAGATTCCCGCACAGAAATTCCTTGTCATTTTTAACCTAAAAAAAAGTTATAAAATCCAACAATGCGTGAAAGACAACATTTCAGATGAGATCACTTGATTTGCCAAGGTGTGATCTGGCCTCACACTGTTACAGTGAGGTTCAACACAAGTTGTAGAGAGAAACTATCTTCTAAATGGGCACTGTACTATATCTGGAATGACCATAAAACTCTCTGATGCTTTTCCTGTCTCAATGAGAATGGGGCATTTCTGCCGTCTCCAATCTGTGACCTGGCTCAGTTTGGTACACTCCATTGGTATTATTCCCTGTTCCTGCTGAGCTGCATGGGTGCCTGGGTGCCCCACAGTAACTGAAACACTCTCACACACATAGCCTTTGTTGATGTGCAGCTGGGATTCTTTTTATCTACTGTCAACTTAAAGTGCCACAGTTTTAAAGCCATGTAAACATTTCCTGCCCGGATGAATGGTTGGTCCACACAGCTGTGAAAAAGAATTAAATGAATATTAGTATTATTTCAGGTTCTTGTCACAGAGTCATAGTAAAGTACAAAACAGAAGCATCTAGTTTGTGTTGAACTATTTAACCTGTCTACTCCCGTACCCCTACCATCCAGGTACCTATACAAACCTCTTCAATGTTGAACTGGAGCTCGCATGCACTAGTTGGGCTCTCTGCTCTTTCCACACCTGGATGAACGTTTGTGTGAAGAAGTTTCCCCTCATGTTCCCCTTAATGTTGCACATTTCACCCTTAATCCAGGACCTCTGGTTGCACTCCTACCAAATCTCAGTGGAAAAAGCCAGCCTGCATTTACCCCATATAGGTATAACCCTCATAATTTTGATACACCTCCATCAAATCTCCCCTCAATCTTGTACATTCCAAGGAATAAAGCCCAGACCTGTTCAATCTCTCCTTATAACCCGAGTCCTCCAGACCTGGCAACGTCCTTCCGAACTTTCTCTGAACTCTTTCCACTTTCTTTTGCAGTCTTTTTATTAATTTTCAAAATTTTAAACATATCAATAATATTGACAAACAGAGAATGGGATTACACTATTGATAGCTAACATTTGCAAATATAAAATTGCTAATAGTACAAGTATATTAGATCTCCCCAACTCTAGATATAATTGAACATGGTAAAGGATAGATGGAAAAATAAAACTTTAAAAGAAAACCCAAACTGGAAAGGAAACACACACACACACACTAAATTAAGCTAAGCAAAACTAGACTAAATTAGTGGTGGCAAAAACAGGAAAACAGATTATAGACATAGACATAGACATAGAATAGTACAGCACGGTACAGGCCCTTAGGCACACAATGTTGTGCCGACCCTCAAACCCTGCATCCCATATAAGCCCCCACCTTAGATTCCTCCATATACCTGCCTAGTAGTCTCTTAAACTTCACTAGTGTATCTGCCTCCACCACTGACTCAGGCAGTGCATTCCACGCACCAACCACTCTCTGAGTAAAAAACCTTCCTCTAATATCCTCCTTGAACATCCCACCACTTACCTTAAACCATGTCCTCTTGTATTGAACAGTGGTGCCCTGAGGAAGAGGCGTTGGCTATCCACTCTATCTATTCCTCTTATTATCTTGTACACCTCTATCATGTCTCCTCTCATCCTCCTTCTCTCCAAAGAGTAAAGCCCTAGCTCCCTTAATCTCTGATCATAACGTATACTTTCTAAACCAGGCAGCATCCTGGTAAATCTCCTCTGTACCCTTTCCAATGCTTTCACATCCTTCCTGTAGTGAGGCGACCAGAACTGGACACAGTACTCCAAGTGTGGCCTAACCAGAGTTTTATAGGCTGCATCATTACATCGCGACTCTTAAACTCTTTCCCTCGACTAATGAAAGCTAACACCCCATAAGCTTTCTTAACTACCCTATCCACATGTGAGGCAACTTTCAGGGATCAGTGGATATGTGCCCCGAGATCCCTCTGCTCCTCCACACTACGAAGTATCCTGCCATTTACTTTGTACTCTGCCTTGGAGTTTGTCCTTCCAAAGTGTACCACCTCACACTTCTCCGGGTTGAATTCCATCTGCCACTTATCAGCCAACTACTGCATACTATCAATATCTCTCTGCAATCTTTGACAATCCTCTACAGTATGCACAACGCCACCAACCTTTGTGTCGTCTGCAAACTTGCCAACCCACCCTTCTATCCCCATAGCCAGGTCGTTAATAAAAATTATTATCTGAATCGTGGCCGATTAGGGTAAGGGGAGGTGCAACGCGACCTGGGTGTCATTATACACCAGTCATTGAAAGTGGGCATGCAGGTACAGCAGGCGGTGAAAAGGGCGAATGGTATGCTGGCATTCATAGCAAGAAGATTCGTGTACAGGAGCAGGTAGGTACTACTGCAGTTGTACAAGGCCTTGGTGAGACCACACCTGGAGTATTGTGTGCAGTTTTGGGCTCCTAATCTGAGGAAAGACATTCTTGCCATAGAGGAAGTACAAAGGAAGGTTCACCAGATTGATTCCTGGGATGACAGGACTTTTATATAATGAAAGACAGGATCGACTAGGCTTATACTCGTTGGAATTTAGAAGATTAAGGGGCGATCTTATTGAAACGTATAAAATCCTAAAGGGATTAGACAGGCTAGATGCAGGAAGATTGTTACCGATTTTGGGGATGTCCAGAACGAGGGGTCACAGTTTAATGATAAAGGGGAAGCCTTTTAGGACCGAGATTAGGACAAACTTCTTCACACAGAGAGTAGTAAATCTGTGGAATTTTCTGCCACAGTTGAGGCCAATTCATTTAAGAGGGAGTTGGATATGCCCCTTGTGGCGAAAGGGATCAATGGGTATGGAAGGAAGGCTGGTACTGGGTTCTGAGTTAGATAATCAGCCATGATCATACTGAATGGCGGTGCAGGCTCGAAGGGCCTAATGGCCTACTCCTGCACCTATTTTCTATGTTTTTCCTCCTCCATTATTAACGCTGTTCTCAACTGCAACTCTTCCATTTCGTGCAGGTCGGCCCTCATACCACCCTCCCGCCACCTAGGATAGCGAGCTCTTGTCCTCGCCTGCCATCCCACCAGAGTTCGCGTGCAGAACATACTTCTCCGTAAATTCTGCCGTTATCAATGGCATCGCACCAACAAGCACATCTTCCCTTCCCCCTCCCCCCAGTTTTCGCTTTCCACTGGGATCGCGCCCTACGTGGCTCCCTTTTCCATTCTTCCCTCACCACTGATCTCATTCCTGGCTCTTTTCCTTGCGAGCTGAACAAGTGCTACACCCACCCCTAAACATCCTCTCTCACTGACATGCATGTCCTCAAACTGTCCTTCAAGGTGAGTGGACACCTCAACTGTGAGTCTGCTGTGGTCATCTTTTGTATCTGCAGCTCCCGGTGTGGACTCCTGTGTACCGGTGAGACCCGACGTTGATTGGGAGACTGCTTCTCCGAGCACCTACGCCCC
The DNA here is from genome assembly GCF_963921235.1 of Mobula hypostoma. Taxonomy (NCBI): domain Eukaryota; kingdom Metazoa; phylum Chordata; class Chondrichthyes; order Myliobatiformes; family Myliobatidae; genus Mobula; species Mobula hypostoma. The sequence goes on along the minus strand of NW_026948187.1, from coordinate 785,411 downwards.
ATCCATCAGGAAAGGCGGGACCTCCCAGAAGCCACCCCGTTAATTCCACATCCCATTCCCATTCAGAGATGTCTATCCATGGCCTGCTCTACTGTCGGGACGAGGCAGACTCATTTTGGTGAAGCAACACCTTACATTCCGCTTGGGTCGCCTCCAACCTGATGGCATGAACATCGACTTCTCGAATCTCCCGTAGTGCTCCCTCACTTCACCATCCCTCATTCGCATTTCCCTCCCGAACCTTATCTCCACACCGGCTCTCACCAACCTGTGGTTCTCCTGCTCATTTTCTTTCTTCTATGGCTTTCTCCTATTGAATTCCCCTTTTCCACCCTTTATTACTCAGATTTCTGGCTGTTTGCCGCAACCCTGCCCCCATTTCGCTTTCAACGGTTCTTCTTCTCCTTCCGCAAACTTCCAAGTCTGTCTCATCTTTGGTCTCCAGTCCTGATGAAGAGTCTCCGCCTGATAAGTCGACTATTCACCTTTCCAGAGATGCCGAGTTCCTCCAGCATTATGTGTGAATTTTTCAGTAAGAGAATTCCATGAGTATATGTGGGGGGAGGTTAGCGTCTAATGGTAGTTCACATCTTCACTGTTATGCTGTATGTGTTTCATTTAGCAGTTCTGTAAGGGCAACCTGTATTGTTGTCAGCCTGTTGGTTCGTGTTGAAGATAAGCGATGATGAGGATCGTGGGCCATCCAATTAGGATGCTAGAACTGGAAGAAATCCGGAGCTAAGAGTCATAAGTTCAGTTGAAACTTTTACTTCTGAATTTTCTCCGGAACTAGATTTTTTTCTGTACATTAATGCTACATTTTAAGTGCATATTCCACACGTCCATATGCAGCATTCCACCAGTCCCTTCTGTGTCCTGTTTGCCAAACGGAACATTATTCTATAATCTGTCGATGTTTTCATCCTTATCTGTGCTGACGGCAGAGCTCTTTTCATTGTGAATCCTGAAACATCCGGGAAATAAATGGTATTGATTACTTCTTTCATGCAATAATTCCAGATTCTGCGAAAAAAACACAGAAAATACAAACATTAGGTGGTGATTATCTTGGCACCTTGGTAGGTCAAATATAAAGAGACAGTACATTGGTAAATGCAAGACCCTTAACAGTGTTGATGAGCAGAGGGATCTTGGTATCCAAGTTCAATGTTCACTAGAAGTGACTACAGAGATTGATAGGGTGGTTAGGAAGGGAAACGGCATGCTTGCCATATTAAACGAGACATTGCGTTCAAAACTCAGGAAGTTATGTTGCAGCTTTATAAAACACTACTTAGACCACACCTAGAGTATTCACCCAGTCGCCTTATTTTTGGAATGGTGTTGAGGCTTCGGAGAGGTTTACCGGGATTTGACGTGGATTAGATGGCAGGTCTACAAACTTAGGCTGATTTTTCTGGAGCTGCGCACTTAGAGTAAGACTTGACAGGTTTGTAAGATTATGAGAGATATGGGTAGAGGAGACAGACATCTTTTTCCAAGGTTCAAACGCCTAATACGAGGCTATGTATTTAAGGTCAGAGGGACTCATTTTAATGTAGATGTGGGGGCAAGTGTTTTTTTTTCACATAGAGTGTAGTGGGCTGTATTGGCTGGGGTGGTGGTAGAGGCAGATACAATAGGGACTTCTAAGAGACGTTTAGATCGGGACATGAATATTTGGAAAATGTAAGGACATGGACATTGTGTCGGCAAAACGGGTGCGTTTAGTTCGCAACACAAAATGCTGGTGGAACCCAGCAGGCCAGGCAGCATCGATAGGAAGAAGTACTGTCGAGGTTTTGGGCCGAGACCGTTCGTCAGGACTGTTTAGTTTAGTTGCCATTTGTTCGGTTTGGCATAAAATTGTAGGCCGAAGGAGATGGTCCTGTGCTATTTTGTGTTCGGTGTCCCATGTCGAGTGGTTTCGGGGTCACGGAGGCTAAAAGAGAGAATGAGAACAACAGGTTAGCTGAAGTCCAGCGAGAGAAATGTGAGAACATCCATTTCTGCAGGAGAGACAGAAACGCCGAATGTGTTTAAATGGTGCCGGAGTGAGGTGCCGTGGGCAGTGAGATAGCTCAAAGGTATGGTGTTTTTTATTGGAAGAATTATTGTGTATCAGAGTGAAAAGGACGTTAGCAATAACTTGGGCTTTAGTGGAGTCATAGCCAAGTATAGCACAGTAACCGGCTATTCGGCGCATGTAGTCCGTGCCAGATTATTTAAACTGCCTACTCCCATTGATCCGCACCGGGATACTAACCCTCAATGTCCTTAACGTTTATGTGCCTATGTAAACTTATCTTCATGTTGCACTGGGAACCGGTTCCACACTCTCACTATCTCTTGAGAGAAAAGGCTTCCCGTCATATTACCTCAAAAACGTTTCACATTTCACTCTTAACCCATGACCTCCGCCTGTTGTCCCAGGGAGCCGCAGTGGAAAACAAGGCTGCTTCACTTACCCCATCTATGCGCCTCAGAATTTTGTACCTCAATCAAATCTCCTCCAAATCCTCTAAATTCCAAGAGGAAGAAATCCTAAGTGATTCATTCTTTCCTTACACCTCATGTCGTCTAATCCCAGCCATATCCCTGTGGATTTTCCCAGTACATTCATATAAGTGGTTTGAAATATTCCGGCACATTTGCAGTTTGTGTGTGAATTGTGCGTTCGGCCAGGATGGAGATGGAATCCGTGATTCTGTGACCCAGGGGAGGGAAAATGGGAAGGGACGGGCGAAAGTTTTAAAAATATAGATACTGAAAATATGACATGATTGGAAAAAATGCAACAGGTTCGCCAGGCCGGTTGTGAGTTGCGAGGACCAGGGCGATAGTGATACCCTCCACCGATCACGTAATTCCGTCATCCGCTCCAATTTTCCTGCAGATCTGTAGCATCTGCGTGGTTGTTTAATGTGTATGTGAAGTTTCATCTTTCATCCGTTCAGACAAAGCACTGAGAACCAGATCTCATTGTTGGTAGACAATTGTGTCTGGACTCCATTCCACTATTGCGGTCTGCTGAGGTGCAGCCAATGTTTCTGTCGAAATTACGCTATTTATGCGAGAATTAATATTTTGATTTATCTGGGCTTCTCAAAATTGAGTACACCAGTTAAGCGTCTCTCCAGAACTTCTAAGGCAGCAACGCAGGTTGTCTATTATTCCCACACAATTAGATTATTGGATTAGTTTAAAGAATTTTATTTGTTTTTATTTTTAGCCGACGTATTTAATTTAAATACGTTATATATATATATATATACTTACGGAATATTCAGTTGTGTTTTGTTGCTTTATTATAATATCTTGCATTGTATTGCTGCTGTAAAGACAACACATTTCATTACATATGCCCGTGGTATTAAACTTGCTTCCGACGTTGCCTTCGGAGACCCAACTCCGGTCACATGATCCCGATAAGCACCAATCTGCAGCATCTGTTTCCGAGGTCCCACCCCGATGTGATGACGTGGCAGTCACATTGCGCATGCCTAGTTCCGAGATGGCCGGTAGCTTCCTTTCCGTTGTGTGTTGAAGCGGACAGCGTCGGGACTCGGGGAACGGATTAGTGTCTGTGGGGAATACTCGGTGAGTATTGAGGCCGGTCCCGACGGCGGTGATCTGGTGCTGGGCAGAGAGTCCCTTTAACGTGTCCGAACTGGTGTCCTCGTCCCACTTCCTGGACAGAAGCTGCCTGAGGCGATCTGGCGTTGTCGGATCTTCAACTGAAGCGCCTGAAACGAGCCGTCACTCAGCCTCTGGTGCTCTGGCCCTAAGAACGGGATGAGGCGGTGATGCCGGGACGACACACATTCGTTGTACTTGGGGAACTTCCCGTCCATCATCCGGCCCCGGTAGCGGATCCAAAGAGGAGGCTTGTCTCTGTGATATGTTCAGCTGTGACCACAGTTCTCTGCAGTCGTGGCAGAACAATTGCCTTACCAAGGCTGACGTATCCTAATGGGATACTCTCTACGGTCCTTTCATGAAATTTGGTGAGGGACAAATGACATATCGTTTGCTCTAGGCTTGTTATTTAGGATATTTTATACGGTTGTATGTACTATTAATTCAGTATCAGTATCCCTTCTTCCGGAGGGCTTTCATTGAATGTCCTTCATTCTCTTCACCAACCTCGTTTCATCGTCTCATTCCCTGCACATCTTGTTCATCCTCTGTCCAGACTGTACCCACTACGTCCATGATATATATCAGCCACCTTTCTTCTAAACTTTATCTTACTTGCGACGTATTTTGCCTCACTGATTTAATTCTTCAATTGTGTTTTGTTTACTCCGCTTTATTGAACACAGCACGAGAGATGGTTAAAAAATGCCATTACAATTTTAATTTCAACATTGCAAACTAGTTACAGTGTTAATCATTGTTATGAAACTGGAAGCTTTTACAGTTAAGTCTGTTATTTCCTGTTTCGGTTATTTTTGGGTGAGCCACTTCCTCCTTTGCCAGTGCAACAGCCTGCCAGAACTGCATTCCCATTCTGACATGTCTATCCACGGCCTCTTCTACTGTAAAGATGAAGCCACACTCAGGTTGGAGGAACAACACCTTATATTCCGTCTGGGTAGCCTCCAACCTGATGCAATAAACATCGACTTCTCTAACTTCCGCTAATGCTCCATCTCCCCCTCGTACCCCATCTGTTATTTATTTTTATACACACATTCTTTCTCTCACTCTCCTTTTTCTCCCTCTGTCTCTCTGACTGTACCCCTTGCCCATCCTTTGGGTTCCCCCCGCCCTGTCTTTCTTCCCGGACCTCTTGTCCCATGATCCTCTCATATCCCCTTTGCCAATCACCTATCCAGTTCTTGGCTCCATCCCTCCCCCTCCTGTCTTCTCTTATCATTTTGGATCTCCCCCTCCCCTTCCCTCTTTCAAATCTCTTACTAGCTCTTCCTTCGGTTAGTCCTGACGAAGGGTCTCGGCCTGAAACTTCGACTGCACCTCTTCCTATAGATGCTGCCTGGCCTGCTGCGTTCACCAGCAACTTTGATGTGTGTTGCCAGAACTGCAGGGAGCGTTGCACATATTTATCGCTGGTCACTGCCCCTCATTGCGAGATAGTGGCTTCAGGGCTATATGCAACAGATTGATAACGGGGTGGGGAGGATGTTGTGAGCATTGACTGTACCAACCGAATTACCTCTGTGTTGGAATTAAGAGAAAACTAATGAATGTGCGCGTTATATTTATGCTGGACTGTTCAGGCCATTACCGGCATCTTGTAATCCGTCAATATTTGTGCCTCATTTAAATTGAAAGGGAAACTGTTGGAAACGTTTAGCACAACGGGAGCATCTTTGGAGGTCCACGTTCTGATCTGGACACTCACCATTTCTCCTTCCACCGATCTAGTCTGACGTACTGCGCTTCTAGCAATTAAATTTCAATTTTATATTACAATATTTTATTCTCTTCATCCGAGAGTAAATGCAACGACCATTTTCTTTGGAGCGTAGAAGGTTGAGGGGGGATTTGATAGAGGTATTTAAAATTATGAGAGGGATAGATAGGCTTTTTGACGTGGATAGGCTTTTTCCATTGAGAGTGGGGGAGTTTCAATCAGGAGGACATGAGTTGAAAGTTAATAGGAAAAGTTTAGGGGTAACTTGAGGGGGAACTTCTTTACTCAGAGAGTGGTGGCTGTGTGATACGAGCTTCCAGCAGAAGTGGTTGAGGCAGGTTCGATGTTGTCATTTAAAGTTAAATTGGATAGCTATATGGACAGGAAAGGAATGGAGGGTTATGGGCTGAGTGCAGGTCGGTGGGACTAGGTGAGAGTAAGAGTTCGGCATGGACTAGAAGGGCCGAGATAGCCTGTTTCCGTCTGTAATTGTTATATAGTTATATGGTTGTATTAAGTCAGTGATTTAGATGGCAGAATCTAGTATCTAGTACAAAATAACGAACCTCGTTTGGTGACAGAACTCTTCGCAGGTTTCCTTTTCGTAGATGGAGACCAAAACTGGGGAAATAGATTTAGGATGAGATGGAACGATTTCACAGAAACATAAACAGCAACCTTCGTCACACAGGGGTGGCTGATTATGTGCAGTGAGATGCCGCAGGAAGAGGCAGAAGCAGTCTGCACGAGTACATGGAGGGGTAGGGTGTGGCGGGATATTGGCCCATCACAGGAAATTGGGACCACCGTGGTGGGCATCATCGTCAGCATGGTCTCGTTGGGCCAAAGTGTCAGATTCCATCCGGTATTGCTCTGTGACTATCATTGGGTTGCGCTAGATATCACTGGACAGACACACAGACATGATGTGGGAATTAATGGCAACGGGGAAAGCTTGGTCCCTAAGCCAACTGCTGCTCTGATACAGGGGATGGACATACCATCATGCTTTGCAAAGTAATCATACTCTGTCTGACTGACTGTCTGCTTGTTGTGTGTAATTCAGAGAATCACCAGCAGGGGGAGGTTCCTGCACCGGGAAAGAATTGTAAACAAGAAGAGGAGGATCAAGAATCGTCAGTCAGAATCAGAATGGACACAGGTATGTTCACTGCGATCTGTATAATTAAACTTTTGTCCTGATGGTGCAAATGTAGCCAAAAAGCCCATTGAAAGAGGCTTACACGGGCGCTAAGGGGAAGAGACAGAAATACCATCTAATGGGTTCATCAATCCTATAAACCGGCCTTGAGTACTGGAAAAACAAATAGGTACAGCACAGGAATATAGCACAAGAAATGGTCGAATTACTGTTCTCCCCATGCAATGCTTTATGAGGAAAGGGATCATTGTAGATAACTTGCATTTGCTGATGTGTTGCTTCATTAATGCATGGTTGGCCTGAGGGCCAAAGGTGTTTCATGTTCTTCTGTGAAATGTGACAGGACTCTGAAGGATATAAATAAAAGGTGGCTTGCACAAGGAACCGGAGGGCTATCAGGGCAATAAAGTAGGGTTAAATGGAATCCCAGTGCATGTTATATATTTAAACAGGGGCAATTCAACAAAGTGCTGAAGGAATTCAGAAAGTTAACCGTATGCATGGAGGGTGAGAAATAATCAATGATTTAGGCCAAGAGTCTCAGTACACTGATTCTATGCTGGCTTGGCCTCACAAAGCCAAGACAGGGCTGTCAAGGTGTTCGTCTGAATAAAGTCAGATTTAATTGTCAGTCATCCATGAATAGCAATGAATACAGACAAATGAGACATCGGTACTCTGGGGTCAAGGTGAAAGACGTAGTGCCAACAGTCATACAGCAGAAAGCACGCATCGCAGAGAACAAGATATCAACCATATAAAGATGTTAGTATGATACAGCCACGAGAGAGAAAAAAAAAATAATAGTCCTGACCCCATCCGTGAACGCCACAAAAAAAAAACGTAGACGACGAGCAAATTATTTCACAGAAACATTACTCTCCAGCTCAGGAAATTGCTCCTCATCTCTGTTAAAAAAAAGACACCCCTATATTCCAAATTGTCCCTTCTGGTCCTAAACTTCCTCAGTAAAGGAAATATCCTTTCCATCTCCAGTCTATTTCGGCCTTTCAATATTCGATAGGTTTCAGTGCGATCCCCCCTCGTTCTTCTAAACTCCTTCATAGCATGTACAGGCGTAGGGGTTTCAAACGCTTTCTCCACGTAAGCGTTGATGCCCTGGCAAGAATATACGAACCTCAGCCTTAGACACACCTAATAACATGGTCTTCCATAGCTGCCTGTGACAAGGAATTCCACGGATTCACCACACTCTGGTTAGGAGATTAAAGAGATCTGGTATGCCACTGAAGACTGGAAAATGTCGACAGATACAATGTGGAAAGCATTCCGACTGGTTTCAACACCGTCTAGTATACAGGCTCCAAAGCACAGGATCGACAGAGATTGCAGAGGGTTGTAGACACAATCACTTCTACCACATATCTCACTATCATAGTCATAGCACAAAAACAGGCCCTTTGATCCATATAGTCCACGGCAAACCATTAATCTGCCTAGTCCCATCCACCAGCACCTGTAACTCGGAGAGCCCTCCGTATCCTTCCCAACCACGGATTTATTGCATATTCATTTGATATATATTTTTTTGTTGTTTTGCACAGTTTGTTGTCGTTTGCACACTCACTGGTTCTATTACGGTTATTATATAGATTTATTCTATCAGAAGAAAATGAACTTCCAGGCTGTTTATAGTGACGTAAATGTGCAGTGATAATAAATTTAGTTTGGAAGTTGAAGAATCCTTCAATGTGATGGAGCAAGTAACGTTGAGAGAACTTATACCAACCCCCCCCCCCACCCCGATTCGTCACCCCCTTTGATGCGGCCTATGCTTCAGGTGTCAGATGGTGTCATTGGAACTCTGCTTAGCTGCAAAATCGTAAGTAGAGCTGGTAAAAGAAACTTGTTTCTTTTAAACTCCCTCAATCTCTGCAAAATCCATTGTCTACTCGGGGGCATATTCTACAGAAGTACGAGGGCTAGTACCAAGGAAGCAGACAAAGGTAGGGCTGTGCATACCAAAAAAGTAGACGAAGGGGAGGCTGTGGATGTTCTCTACATTGACTTTAATAAGGCCTTTGACAAGGTCCCACATGGGAGGTTAGTTCTGAAGGTTCAGACACCAGGTACCCATGGAAAGGTTGTAAACTGGATTCGAAATTGGCTGTGTGTGAGAAGACAGAGAGTGGTATTGGATGATTGCTTCTCAGACTGGAGGCCTGAGACTAGTGCCTGAAGAATCTGTGCTGGGACCATTGTTGTTTGTTGTCTATATTGTTGTGTTGGCGCGTGGCCAAATGGTTAAGGCGTTCGTCTTGTGATCTGAAGGTCGCTAGTAAGAGCCTTGGCTGAGGCAGCGTGTTGTGTCCTTGGGCAAGGCTCTTAACCACACATTGCCTTGCGACAACACCGGTGCCAAGCTACATGGGCCCTAATTCCCTCCCCTTGGACAACATCGGTGCGGTTGATAGGGGATACTTGCAGCATACTGCCGATCTTCCATACGACCTTGCCCATGCCTGCACCCTGGAAACCTTCCAAGGCGCAAATCCATGGCCTCACGAGTCTAACGGATGCTTATATTATCAATGAAATAAAAATATGTCAATGATATAGATAATAATGTGGTAAATTGGATCAGCAAGTTTGCTGATGACACTAGGATTGGAGGCCTGTGGACAACAAGGAAGGGGAAGGGGGAACATAAGAGGGAACTTCTTCACTCAGAGAGTGGTGGGAGTGTGGAACGAGCTGCCATCTGACGTGGCAAATACGGGCTCACTCTTAAGTTTAAGAATTAATTGGATAGGTACATGGATGGGTGAGGTCGGGAGGGTTATGGACTGGTGCAGGTCAATGGGACTAGCGGAATAATGTTTCGGCACAGACTATAAGGGCCAAATGGCCTGTTTTCTGTGCTGTAGTGTTCTATGGTTCCATAGGTGTTTGATAAGTTGGTGACCTATGGCAGAAGGAATGAGTTACACAGCACTCCTTACATGCAGTTGCATTTCAACCCTTTGAGTGATTACGCAGGAAGTTTGAAGTTAATAACTCATACACACATACACACCTACATATATATATGATTACAAAGGGAGATAACATCAGAAATATCTGAACTTTCACAACACTTTCGGCTTCATTTCCAGAACACAGAGGTACAGGGGAAAACAAAACAAAACAAAAAAAAACACTTTTATGTTGGACCAAAACGTGCCAATATCACAACAGCTAAATTAATGATTATATGCTCCACAGAATGAAAAACTGTAGTCGTTCTTTATTCATACTGTTTTTCAAAAGGATTATGCAGAAACAGTCGCAGTTTCCTCGAATGCACGAAGAAAAATCTACTTTGCAGAAATAATGGTGAAGAGGTGTGTGTTTTTGTTAATACTGATAGGAGGATTTAGACCATAAGACCATAAGACCATAAGACCATAAGACTAAGGAGCAGAAGTCGGCCATTCGGCCCATCGAGTTTGCTCCGCCATTTTATCATGAGCTGATCTATTTTATTCTATTTAGTCCCACTCCCCCGCCTTCTCACCATAACCTTTGATGTCCTGGCTACTCAGATACCTATCAATCTCTGCCTTAAATACACCCAATGACTTGGCCTCCACTGCTGCCCGTGGCAACACATTCCATAGATTCATCACCCTCTGACTAAAAAAATGTCTTCGCATTTCTGTTCTGAATGGGCGCCCTTCAATCCTTAAGTCATGCCCTCTCGTACTAGACTGCCCCATCATGGGAAACAACTTTGCCACATCCACTCTGTCCATGCCTTTCAACATTCAAAATGTTTCTATGAGGTCTCCCCTCATTCTTCTAAACTCCAAGAAATACAGTCCAAGAGCGGACAAACGTTCCTTATATGTTAATCCTCTCATTCCCGGAATCATTCTAGTGAATTTTCTCTGTACCCTCTCCAACGTCAGTACATTCTTTCTTAAATAAGGGGACCAAAACTGCCCAGAGTACTCCAAGTGAGGTCTCACCAGCGCCTTATAGAGACTCAACATCACATCTCTGCTACTATACTCTATTCCTCCAGAAATGAATGCCAACATTTAATTCGCCTTCTTCACTACTAACTCAAGCTGGAGGTTAACTTTAAGGGTATCCTGTACGAGGATTCCCAAGTCCCGTTGCATCTCAGAACTTTGAATTCATTTCCAATTTAAATAATAGTCTGCCCGTTTACTTTTCCTGCCAAAGTGCATAACCATACACTTTCCAACATTATACTTCATTTGCCACTTCTCTGCCTATTCTCCTAATCTATCTAAGTCTCTCTGAAGACTCTCCGTTTCCACAGCACTACCGGCCCCTCCACCTATCTTCGTATCGTCAGCAAACTTAGCCACAAAGCCATGTATTCCATAATCCACATCGTTGATGTACAATGTAAAAAGAAGCGGCCCCAACACGGACCCCTGTGGAACACCACTGGTAACCGGCAGCCAAACGGAATAGGATCCCTTTATTCCCACTCTCTGTTTCCTGCCAACAGCCAACGCTCTATCCACGTATGTAACTTTCCTGTAATTCCATGGGCTCTTTTTCTGTTAAGTAGCCTCATGTGTGGCACGGTGTCAAACGCCTTCTGAAAATCCAAATATACAATATCCACTGCATCTCCCTTGTCTAGCCGACTGGTAATTTCCTCAAAAAATTGCAATAGGTTTTTCCGGCAGGATTTTCCTTTAACTAATCCATGCTGAGTTCTGCCTATCTTGTCATATGCCTCCAGGTACTCTGTAACCTCATCCTTGACAATCGACTCCAACAACTTCCCATCCACCGATATCAAGCTAACAGGTCTATAATTCCCTTTTTGCTTCCTTGCCCCCTTCTTAAATAGCGGAGTGACATTTGCAATCTTCCAGTCCTCCGGAACCATGCCAGAATCTATCGACTTTTGAAAGATCATCGCTAATGCCTCCACAATCTCCACAGCTACTTCCTTCAGAACACGCGGGTGAATTCCATCTGGTCCAGGAGATTTATCTACCTTTAGACTATTCAGCTTCCTGAGTACTTTCTCTGTCGTAATTGTGACTGCGCACACTCTCTTCCCTGCCACCCTTGAGTGTCCGGTCTACTGCTGATGTCTTCCTCAGTGAAGACTGATGCAAAATACTCTTTCAGTTCCTCTGCCATCTCCTTTTCTCCCATTACAATTTCTCCAGCATCATTTTCTATCGGCCCTATATCTACTTTCAACTGTCTTTTACTCCTTATCTACTTGGAAAAGCTTTTAGTATCCTCTTTGATATTATTTGCTAGCTTCCTTTCATAGTTAATCTTTTTCCCTCTTAATGACCTTCTTGGTTTCCTTTTGTAAGGTTTTAATAACTTCCCAATCCTCTGTCTTCCCACTAATTTTTGCTTCCTTGTATGCCCTCTCTTTTGCTTTAACTTTGGCTTTGACTTCTCTTATCAACCACAGTTGCATCCTTTTTCCACTCGAAAGTGTCTTCTTTTTTGGAATATACCTGTCTTGCACCTTCCTCATTTCTCGCATAAACTCCAGCCACTGCTGCTCTGCTGTCTTTCCCGCCAGTGTCCCTTTCCAGTCAACTTTGGCCTGTCCGTCTCTCATGCCACTGTAATTTCCTTTACTCCACTGAAATACCGACACATCAGATTTCGGCTTCTCTTTTTCAAATTTCACAGTTATCTCAAGGATGTTATGATCAGTGGCTCCGAACGGTTCCTTCACCTCAATCTCTCTAATCACCTCCGGTTCATTACACAATGCCCAATCCAGTACAGCCATCTCGCAGACATTTTACAAATTCTCGCTCTTGATATGCAGTGCCGACATGATGTTCCCAATCCACTCGCATGTTAAAATCCCCCACAGTTATCATATCACTGCCCTTCTGACAAGCCTTTGCTATTTCCAGTTGTAATTTGTAGCCCACATCCCTGCAGTTGTTTGGAGGCCTATAAATAACTGCCATCGGGGTCCTTTTATCCCTGCTATTCCTTAGCTCAGCACATAAAGATTCTACACCTTCCGATCCTATATCACCTCTCTCTAATGATTTAATATCATTTCTTAACAATAAAACCACGCCCCCCTTCCTATCTTCCTATCCTTCCATTACACCGTGTATCCTTGGACGTTCAGCTCCCAGAGACATGCATCCTTTAGCTAGGTCCCAGTGATGGCCACAATATCATACCTGCCAATCTGTAGCTGTACAACAAGATCATCCACCTTGTTCCTTATGCTGCGTGCATTTAAGTACAGCACCTTAAGACCAGTATTTGATACTTTTCGCTTTGATTTCTCTGCAACTTTATTGCATTGCAACTCATCCCAATGGCTACAAATTTGCCTCATCACCTGCCTGTCTATCCTGACATCTTTACTGCTCACTATCTTAGATTTATTTCTGTTTTCCCCTTCCTCCGCTCTGTCATTCCGGTTCCCATCCCCCTGCCAAATTAGTTTAAACCCTCCCTAACAGCTCCATTAAACTTTCCCGCCAGGATATTGGTCCCCTTCGGGTTCAGGTGTAACCTGTCCATTTTGAACAGGTCATACTTCCCCCAGAAGAGATCCCAATTATCCAAGAATCTGAAGCCCTGCCCCCTACACCAGTCTCTCAGCCACGCATTCATCTGCCTGATCCTACTATTCTTGCCATCGCTAGTACATGGCACAGGTAGCAATCCCGAGATTATTACCCTGGAGGTCCTGCTTCTCAGCTTCCTTCCTAACTCCTGGAAATCTCTCTTCAGGACCTCCTCCTTTGTCCTATCTATGTCATTGGTACCAACATGTACCAAGACAACTGGCTGCTCACCCTCCCCCTTTAGAATATTCAGGACCCGATCCGAGACATACCGTACCCTGGCACCTGGGAGGCAACACACCATACAGGTATCTCTGTCAGGCTCACAGAATCTCCTGTCCGTTTCTCTGACTATGGAATCACCCACGACCACCGCATTTATCTTCTCCTTCCTTCTCTCCTGCACAACAGCGCCAGGCTCAGTGCCAGAGACCCGGTCACCGTAGGCGTCCCCTGTCTGGTCATCCCCCTCAACAGCATCCAGAACAAGATATTTGTTGCTAAGGGGGACAGCCACAGGCGTGCTCTCCACTATCCGGGCATTTCCCTTCCCTCTCGTGACATTGACCCAGTTTTCTGACTCCTGTAGCCTAGGAATGACTACCTCCCTGTAGCTCATGTCTAGCACCTCTTCACTTTCCCTGATAAGCAGTAGGTCATCAAGCTGCAGCTCCAGATCCCTAACACGGTCTCTGAGGAGCTGCATGTCGGTGCACCTGGCGCAGATGTGGCCATCAGGGAGGCTGGAGGTCAGAAGCAGTAACCCTGCAGGCATGCTATCTAATTCTACAGGAATGAAACAGGAAAAATACGTCTACCCACCCACTTACCTCGCCAAACAGACGAACTTTTTAAACCGTTAGCTCGTACCGTTCGCTGTGAGAGCCCTGTTGTTCCTGTCTGTCCGTGCTGATTCGCAAAAGGTCGGGGGGGGGGTGGGGGGAGAAAAAAGGAGTTGGCGCTTCGCTCTCGCCTCTTCCCGTTTACCTCCGAAGCCCGTTGAAGCCAAAGCCCTACACTCTGCTCGCACTCACTCCGCTGCCCGTTGTATAGGGTGGTCTCCTTTTTAAACTCTCCGCTCGGTCCTGTTGACGTCACGCGCCTGCGCAGTCTCGCCCTTCTTGGACTTGAAGAAGTCTTAAAAAAAAACTTTAGGTGGGGAGCACCGTTAATTTGGCATGAACCTATAGCATGCTGTATAGACATATATGATGCTGATGTTCTAATAATGATTTTGGAAAATCGAAGTCGGAAAAATAGTTTAAAGTGCACAGGGCTTGGGGAAAATTACACATGAAATCCAGCGTATATTATAATAAGGTTCGGCCAAACATTCATTGAGAGCTCACGCTAATGGATAGTCATTGATCATGTATAAGAACGTTGGGAGAGATTGATAAGGTAGAGAGTGACAATTCTGACTTACACTTCCTTATTCTAAGATCGAAATCCGGACTTGGGAACCGGCCATCAATAAGACTTGTAAGCATGAGAACATGTGGCTCCCCCGTTTTGTTCCTCTCACGAGACGATGAAGGCTAATCTGACCCAAGTCTCATATCCATGCTCCGATACGTATAGCATCCAAGAAGTCCAAACAGTCTTTAGTCTCGGCTGGAAACAGTAAATGAGAGCCCCTAGGCGTCCCCCTCCCCGACCCCAACCAGCACCATATTTAGAGTTCTCTAAGATAGAGAATGCCAAATGTTCACCACCAGCTTTGAGTAGAAACACGTCCATGATTGCATTTTAATTACATGACGACTCACTCAGAACCTTTCCTCCAGTTCTGGATATCCTCGCCTACCAAATCCACCGATTCAGGATCTTACATGAAACTAATAGATCCTAAGCAAAGACAAAAGCGTAGCAGATTTCACGACACATGCCGTCAATAATAATCCTGATCCTGATCCTGAGATGAGAAGGTGCTCAAACACCAGAGGCGCAGATGGGTGGTATAATAGGGTAGAACGAATTGTAAGCGGACTCGGCTAACAACATCACCAGGAAAATCAGGGTCTTACATAACAGCGGTACTGTGTGCGTGCGGGCACTCTCGCTTGAGTGTGTGTGTGTGTGTGTGTGTGTGTGTGTGTGTCGGTCCGACGAGCTCTGCCGCTTCTGACGATTGAATCAAATGCTGTAGCCCAGAGAAGTGCGATTCTATCTCCGAGTGTAATGGAAGGCAGATGTTGTGCTCTCGATATGGCGCTGCTGCCGTTCCCAGCGCTTGTTCTGTGTTTCTTCATAACTGTTTGTGAGGGCCTCCCGGACGGTTGGTGTTCAGAGAATCAACAGGGCGGTGCGTGGATGCGGGATAGAAGATTAGTTTACAAGAGCCGATCTACGTATTGAGCTGGGTATGGCATTTTAAATATCAGTAATTATTGAGCTGCATGCATTTCTCCTTTGTCGGTTTAACCTCATACGATTTTCTCATCCTTAGGTGAGTCTCAGCGTTTTACCATCGACGTAGAGCACAGTAAAATATCCGCAACCATCGGGGGAAATGCATCATTTTTAGTGCGGCCGTCGGGGGAGATCTCAAGTGGAAGCTGGACCTTTAACGAGAAAACGGTCTGTCAGTGGATCGATCAACTCGTGTCTATTGATAATTCTTATACATCGCGAGCTGAGCTATTCACCTCCACCGGGTCGCTGCTGCTAAAGACGGTGAACAAGGCAGACAGTGGAGAGTACCAGGTGAACATGGTTCCAGCCAGCGGCCCACAAACCTCAGCGACCGTCACTCTCGAAGTCACTGGTAAGTGAGACGTTGGTTATGGTCGCTCATTTATTGGAGGGCAGTTTTTTTTCTTTTTTTTTTCTTTGTTTCATCTTTACCTTCCAACTTACTTTGTTACACTATAAGTCACTGAGATGGTTTATCTTTTGTTGAACGGAAAATGTTAGCCAATACATAGGATAACTTTGCCCTGCATTTAGTATGGAATCTTGCCAGTTAGGCGTCGGCTGGATCAAAATAATAAGATCGCGGGGGCTTGTGGGTGTGGAACCCAAGGCCGTGTGACCCCAGCCCAGCGTGACTTTCACATCTAGCATGATTATGCCATTTTACTTTAAAAATGAACTGCTCTTTGACACAGGACTCATTTCAATTTTTCAGTCATTTCCGTTTAGTATTCGAACTGTGTGTGTATGCCTGGTTGTGTGTGTTTGTGTGTGTGGCATTGAGCTAATATCGCTTTGTGTGATCTTGAGGGCAGTTTAACCCCGGAATATCAGCTGAAGAACCCTGTGACGCCCCGGAACACACTGACAATAATGTCACCGCTCTGGAACACTGATAAACTCTTTCAAAGTAGACTTATAATGCAGAAGTTCAGGATCAGAAGAGAATCCCGCGTTGAAATATAAAACGATTAATAGAAAAACAGAGGGTGTGAAAAAATGTGTTTATCGGGGGTGAGAAGAATGTGTTTTGGCACCTGATGAAATTATCAATCTGATCAAATGTCTCGTGTGCATTGGCTCATGTGTTTAACTGGAAAGTTGCTTCTGTTGCTGCTGGCAAGGATGGAGTTCAGGTGAAGGATGCCCATTTGCTTTCAGTGCGAAGCAACTTCCAGAAAATCTATTTAACCACGCTAATTGCCCTAAAATATTCTCATGATGCGACCAGTGCTGTGTAATCTGAGCTTTCAGATTCTGCTCAATCATCTCAAATAACCACAGAGGAAAGTGTTGCATTTTACTCTGGTGACGAAAAGGACACAATAATGCGTTCTGACATAACTCTGAATTTAAAAAGAGAAATTATCAGAAACATCGGCAAGCTAGGCAGACATTATGGAGAGATAAATTTATCGCAATAGGCCCTCAGATGGATGACATTTCCTTGGATCCCGTTCTGAGAGATCAATGATTTTCTCAGCAAACCATGGGTTCCGTTCTGCTTTGTATGTGTGCTACCAGATTCTCACGAACGGGAAAATGTACGCACTGTTTAACCAATTTCCCCCTGGGATCAATATGACTATGACTATTACTGTTGCAACTTGACCACATCACTGCATCATCAACTGATCGAGGTAGATTTCATCTAAAGTCTCCTGTGTGACCTAGAAACTATTAAGTCTTTAGTTTATGCTAAGAATTGAATGCAGGTAACACTATACTTTGACAGATCTACAGGACAGCTTTTGGGTTGTTAAAGTAAATATTTGCATGCTTTCAATACACGTTCAGGGTCACTGTTTCAACTCGTGTGGAAACACAACGATGCCAGTGTTGGTTACCAATACACACTCGCTTTCAAATGCTGAACACGCATTTCATTGTCGCTTTCGAGCTAGAATTTGTTTATTGAGTGAGGAGCTTCACACTGTTCAATATTGTGAGTTATGCTTGTCGTAACAAAGTCAGACTTTTAAGCCAGTTTCACTTTCTATCAGCAAAGAAATATACTATAGATTCAAAGAGTCATACAACACGGAAACTCGCCATATGTGCTCCATCTAGGACATTGGGACTTGTAATTTGTGTGTGTTTCATTGCGATGTCCTCTCAGTATTTTAAGCTATTGTGACTACGCGCCCAAAGGCATCATACATTCCCCACCCTCCTCAGTCCTGGAATTTTTCCTGTGAAGAGTCGTCCTTATGTTTTTTTTCTTTTCCAGTTTGCAGTCCAACTATTACTCTGAGCTGAAAAAAGGCTGAAAAATTTGCATCACTTTAAATTGACATTATACAGTATAAAGGACAATTTGAGATGCGCAGTAACAAAGGCTATGTGCGCGGGAATATTTCAGCTACTGCCTGGACGCACATCTGCACAGCTCAGAGGGAACCCTAGTTGTTAATCTCCTCGGGATCCTCTCCAAACGAGAGATACAATTTCTCACTAGTGGAACACAAAACTGCTCACAGTACTCTAAGTGCTGTCTGACCCAGCGTTATATCAAATCAAATTTCTAACACATATTCCACTTCAATCGACCTCGTAGACTCCTAAGCAATTTTAATTTGGAATTTACACACTGGGCCTTTCAGTCTACTATGGTAATCAAGGACAGAGAAATAATGGATGGTAACATAAAGTTGTGACCGCAGGGGATTTTAATTTCCCA
This sequence comes from Mobula hypostoma, assembly GCF_963921235.1. NCBI lineage: Eukaryota > Metazoa > Chordata > Chondrichthyes > Myliobatiformes > Myliobatidae > Mobula > Mobula hypostoma. Next base: position 767,211 of record NW_026948187.1, on the reverse strand, counting down.
AATATCGATTGGGATTCCCATACTGTTAAAGGTCTAGAAGGGTTAGAGTTTCTAAAATGTGTTCAGAAAAGTTTTCTAAATCAATATATAGAGGTGCCAACTGGAGTGGATGCAATATTAGATCTCCTATTCGGAAACGAGTTAGGATAGGTGACGGAAGTGTGTTTATGGGGAGCACTTTGTTTCCAGTGATCATAACAAAATTAGTTTCAACTTGATAATGGAAAGGATAGATCTGGTCCTCGGGTTGGGGTACTAAACTGGAAAAAGGCCAAATTTGAAGAAATGAGAAAGGATCTAAAAAGCGTGGATTGGGACAGGTTGTTTTCTGGCAAGAATGTGATTGGTAAGTGGGAGGTCTTCAAAGGAGAAATTTTGAGAGTGCAGAGTTTGTATGTTCCTGTCAGGATTAAAGGCAAAGTGAATAGGAATAAAGAATGTTGGTTCTCAAGGGATATTGGAACTCTGATAAAGAGGAAGAGAGAGATATATGACATGTATCGGAAGCAGGGAGCAAATAAAGTGCTTGAGGAGTATAACAATGCAGAAAGACACTTAAGAAATAAATCAGGAGGGCTAAAAGAAGACATGAGGTTGCTTGAGGCAAATCAGAGTAGATAAATCCCCAGGACCTGTCAGGGTATACCCTCGGACCTAGGAGACTAGTGTTGAAATTGCAGGGGCCCTGGCAGATATATTTAAAATGTCGGTATCTACGGGTGATGTGCTGGAGGATTGGAGAGTGGCTCATGTGGTTCCGTTATTTAAAAAAGGCTCTAGAAGTATTCCGGGAAATTATAGGCCGGTAAGTTTGACGTCGGTAGTAGGTAAATTATTGGAAGGGGTACTGAGAATTAGGATCTAAAAAGTATTTGGATAGACAAGTACTTATTAGGGAAATCCACATGGCTTTGTGCGTGGTAGGTCATGCTTAACCAATCTATTAGAGTTATTCGAGGAGGTAACCAGGAAAGTGGATGAAGGGAAGGCAGTGGATGTTGTCTACATGGACTTCAGTAAGGCCTTTGACCAGATCCCACATGGGAGTTTAGTTAGGAAGGTTCAGTCGCTAGGTATACTTGGAAAGGCAGTAAATTGGATTCGACATTGGCTCAATGGAAGAAGCCAGAGAGTGGTGGTAGAGAATTGCTTCTCTGAGTGGAGGCCTGTGACTGGTGGTGTGCCACAGGGATCAGTGCTGGGTCCATTGTTATTTGTCATCTATATCAATGATCTGGATGACAATGAGGTAAATTGGATCAGCAAATTTGCTGATGATACAAAGGTTGGAGGTGTAGTGGACAGTGAGGAATTTACCTTGCAGAGGTATTTGGACCAGCTGGAAAAAATGGACTGAAAAATGGCAGATGACGTTTAATGCAGACAAGTGTGAGGTATTGCACTTTGGAAGGACAAACCAAGGAACAGCATAAATGGTAGGGCACTGAGGAGTGCAGGGGAACAGAGGGATCTGGGAATCCAATTAAAACATTCCTTAAAGTGGCGTCACAGGTAGATAGGGCCGTAAAGAGAGCCTTTGGTACATTGGCATTTATAAATCAAAGTATTGAGTATAAGAATTGGAATGTTCTGGTGAGGTTGTATATGGCATTGGTGAGAGCTAATTTGGAGATTTGTGTACAGTTTTGGTCACCAAATTACAGGAAGGATTTTAATAAGGTTGAAAGGGTGCAGAGAAGGTTTACAAGGATGTTGCCAGGACTTGAGAAACTCATTTACAGAGAAAGGTTGAATAGGTTACGACTTTATTCCCGGGAGCGTAGAAGAATGAGTGGAGATTTCATAGAGGTATATAAAATGATGATGGGTCGAGATAGAGTGAATTGAAAAAGGCTTTTTCCACTGAGGCTAGGGGTGAAAAAAAAATCTGAGGCCATGGGTTAAGGGTGAAGGGAGAAACGTTTATAGGGAACATTGGGGGTGTGGGCTTCTTCACACAGAGAGTGGTGGGAGTGTGGAATGAGCTGCCAGATGAAGTGATAAATGAGGGGTCACTTTTAACATTTAAGAAAACCTTACACAGGTACATGGATAAGATGTGTTTGGGGGATATGGTCCAGGTGCAGATCAGTGGGGCTAGTCAGAAAACTTGTTCAGCACAGCCAAGAAGGGCCAAAAGGTCTGTTTCTGTGCTGTAGTGTTCTATGGTTCTATGGTAAATTAGCAGCCAATTTGCCGTAATTGTTCATTTAAGTCTACAGGGAATAATTTTCCAGGTCATGTTTGCCAGAGCTCTGGTAACTGAGGAGCAGGTAGAACTGGTCAGTTAAAATAATGGAGAGCTATGTCTGCTCATCTGCGGCAGTTACCGAGGGGCATACTGAGCCATGCTTGTAAGCAGGATGGTTCAGATCCAGTCTTCACAGTGCAACATCATTTGACATCATGACGTATTGTGGAGTGAAGCTCCCGAAGTTCTGAGAAGTAGAAATGTTTCTCAGAACACAGAGCCCTGAGCAGTACGAATGTAACTTCACGAAGTTGAGGAAGCAAATCCTTCGGTAATAAAATACAGCCACTGGATAAACTAAACGACCTAACCTTGTAGTTTTTGCAGAGCTTCAAAGAACACAACGTTCAGGTGTATAGTCAGAAAGAGCTGGAAACACTCCGAAGGTCATGCAGCGTCTGTGAAAGGAAGAACAGCGGTTGGCAACCTAATGTAGGACGGAGAGGCGGGAGAACAATAACGGCACATTCAAATGTGAAATGAACTATCACTGGATAGGGACAGTATTCCTCAAACAATTCCACAGAGAATTTTAGACTTGAATCGTTTCTTGCTACACTGAGGCTACCTGACTGCTGGAGTGTTTACTGGGATTCCTGTTTTTTTATTATTATTATTATTTAATATTTCCTGCGTCTCCAAAGTTTCCATTCTCTTTTGCTTAAAATTCTGTTAAATCCAAATCAACGGGAGAATGAAACTAAATATTCAGTTAACCCATCCTGATAGACGGAGGACCAGTGATGTGCACTCCCAGCGATATAGCAGCCAGCATAATCGAAACCCCACCCACAATAGACATTTGCTCTTCTCTGTTCCCCTACCCCTCCCCTCGGACAAACAATACAAAGCGTGAGAGCACGTATCAACAGGCATAAGGTCATAAGATGGAATCTTGCCTTTGCAATCTCCCTTAGCGTTTGATGGTGATGACCTTTTGTGGTAGCTCTTACGCTTTATTCTTCATTGTTCCTCTTTTACCTTATTCTAGCCCAATGTACTGTCTAATGATTTGATCTGTGGAAACAGTATGCAAGAAAAGACATGTACCATGATACAATGTGACAATAGTAAAGTGTACCATTCTGCAGGACAGGACTCATTACAAGCAGGCCTAGTCAATGGGAAGGGGATTGAGATGTTCACACGACCGGAAGAAAGCATGGACACAGAGGGTTGAGTGGCCCACTTGTATTGGTAAAACATGGTCTGGAATTTCAAGGACCTCCGAATGATTGTGCCCGGTCGTGTTTCATTATTATTTTTTTCTTTTGGCATTACTTTGCTTCAAGCAAGAATTAGAAGAGTGATTTTAATATTGCATTGTACTGTGACTAAATCATTCTCTCTACATGAAACCAGGAATAACAGAATCGGTATCAGAACTAGGTTTAATATAATTGGTATATGTCATGCAATATGCGGTGTTGTGGCAGTACATTGCAATGCAACATTCGAACAATAATTTAAAATTACAATATGTATATTGAAAAATAAATAATTAGTACAAAACGAGTGGGAAATAGTGAGTAGGTACCATTGTACAATCAGCAATCGGATCAAGAAGCTGGTCCTGAAACGCTGACTGTGTGTCTTCAACCTTCCGTACCTCCTCCATAACGAGAAGATGACTTGGTCTTGATGATGGGGGATCCTAACGATAGGTGCTGCCCCAAAGTATCACATTTCTGTGGTGTCCTCGATGATGGGGAGGCTAGTGCCCATGATGGAACAGGCTGAGTTTACAACCGTCAGCAGCTTTTTCCGATCCTGTGCAGTGGCCGATCCTCCTCAATTGCCAAGCAGGGTGCTTGTTATTGCTCCAGACACTAATTCGCAGCTAGATTATGTGACAGACGTCAACTTACGACTTGTATATCAGACTTAAGGTTGAAGTTGATAGCGCTCAAAAACGATAACAGTATATTCCAATATTTCCTGCAATTTCAGCCGAATTCTATTTGAAATAACCTTCCTTGAAATGGGTGTCTTTTGACATTGCAAATCAAATAAGCCCTGCGCTTTTCCGCAATTGTTTATCAATTGACTGAAACCACCAGCAATGTCAACTTCTCAAGTAGCCATTTGACCGTCAAATCATGCAGCAACTTGTCATAACAAAGGCAGGAATGTAGTCATTCAAAGTGGAGCTCGGCTCGTAAATGTATGTGATGGATTGACGGTGGAATTGATCAATTAGAGTTACAGTGTCAGAGAGCAAAACAGCAGAAACACAATCGCTTCACTCCAAGCTGACCACAGTGCCCATCCGGCTCGTTCCTGTTTCATGTGTTCAGCCCGTGCACCTCCAAACACATCCTTAACAAGGTGTTTCTTAAATGATACGATTGTACCTTCCTTAGTCATTTCTTCTGGCACCTCGTTCTATGTACTCACTACCCTGTGTCTTGTGTTTTCACATCATTCTCTTCTTACCCTAGACACCTGTCCCTTGTTTTGGACTACCTGAACCTCGATAAAAAAGACCTTTACCACGCACATTTTCTGTGACGTTCAGAACCTTCAACACCATTACCTCTAACCCGGGTCTTCGTGTCCTGCCAACATCCTTGTATTTATTTTTGGAGTACTCTTTCCAGATTAACTACGTCATACTAGCAGAGGGTGACCATATGAAACGTCTTTCCTCCTGTTACCTGTGTTTCTATGCAATCCACTCTGCAGAAATCCACACTAGTTGGGGGTGGGGGGTGGACATTGTGTGGAAGATATTGACTTTATTCGGTCCGCACGTGTGAATGAGAGGCCAATTAATTCGCAACACAAGTAGAAAGGCACACATTATCCTTGCCTTCATCGGTCAGGGTGTTGAGTTAAAAAGTTGGGAAGTAATGATACAGTGTTCAGAACTTTGGACGGGTCGCATCAGGAGTACTCTGTGCAGTCTGGTCACACCATTACCTGAAGTAAATAGAGGTTTTTGACTGAATGCTGAAAATGTTCAGCTGAATGCTGCCTGGCCGAGAGGTTAGACAAAGCTGTACTGTTTTCTATGGAGCATTGGTGACTGAGAGGAGACCTGACAGAAGTTTTATAAAGTTAAAAGTGGATAGAGTCGTTTTACTACTGCGGAAATGTCACTCTGGAGACGAGGGTTTTATGAACCGAAGCAGGAAATTTAAACAAGATGAGCATTTCAAGTTTTATTTTTGCACTGACAGCTGCATGTCTGGAAAGGGCTGCCATGGAGGTGAGAGGGATTCAGGGTACTGACGTTTAGGAGGGACTCAAACACACACAGGAGCAGACGTGGAATGGATGATATGGAAGCTGTGCAGGCCCAGGTGCATTTTAAAGTGACACCGTGGCCGGCAGCCATATCAAGGGCCAAATGCGTTGTCTGTATGATATACTGGTTCATATTCTGTGATCCATTACCAGTAAGAGAGCAGTTCAGACTCACAATTTCATTGACAACTGTTCTTTTTTGTAAATGTTTTAAGCCTTTTTCCATTGTGAACAATCTCCAATCCACCAAAACTATTCGCTCCATTCAGCAATGTCTTCCAATAACCTACTGTAGAAAGTTGTCTCTGCATCACTCGTGTGTTCTGCAATGAACACGTAAGTTGCTTAAAACAAAGGTAATCGAGTGAGTTTATTGTCTAATCCATTCCATAAACTTTATTGGTTAATTCAAACATTAAACAGACCGGGTATATGTGTAAAATCATGTGAGCACACAGATAAATTGGTCGCCGTTTTTTTTTCTCTCGCGACTTGGTGCATAATTAATTGCGGGGCATTCGCTTAAGGTGAGAGAGAACAGATCTAATAGGAGCCTCAAGGGCAACATTACCACCAGGAGGGTGATCGATATATGGAGCAAGCTGACAGGGGAAGAGTCTGAGATAGGGGCAGTAACGATAATTAAAGGTATAATGATAGAAAGGTAAGGATTTAGTGAGATACGAGCCAAACGTGGCAACTGGGACTACTTTCATTTGGAATCTGAGTCGGTGTAGACCAGTCACACTAAGGCCCTGTGTCCACACTGGAAATCTTTATTCCTCTGTGTCCACTAAGATTTTGAGTATGCATTTTAAACTGTAATAAAACAAAACCCCTGTTTGCAAAGTCAATCAAAGGAGAATGGATTTTGACTGTGTTTTTCTCCACTGGATTACCATAATCTCATAAGACCTTAAGACATAGGAGCTGAATTAAGCCATTTGGCCCAGATTCTACTCTGCAATCCACGATGGCTGACCTGTTCTCCCTTCAACTCCATCCACCTGCCTTCTCCCCACAACCTTTAATTTTCTGACTAATCTAAAACCTGCCAACTTCTGCTTTAACTATTCTCAGTGACTTGGCCTCCACATGCAGCTGCGGCAACAAATTCCATAGATTTACCACCCTCTTGCTGAAATTCCGCCTCATCCCTGTTCCAATGGACATCACTCTAATCTCAGGTTTTGCCCACTAAATCTAGACTCGCCCACTATAGGAAGCATCCTGTCCACATCCACTCTATCTCGGCCTTTCAATTCTTCAAAGGTTTTCAATGGTATCTCATTATCTCTTCGTTTTCATTTCCAGAACAAGTTGTACCACCTCCAAGCGGGTTGTCACGTAGAGCAATAGCCGGGATTGTGATTGGAGTCGTTGCTGGAGTGGCGCTGGCGAGTGGTTTAGTTTTCTGGATCATCAAGACAATGACAAGCAGGTAAATGAATTTCATTCGAACCTGCCCTGCATTTTGGTAATATTCTCCGATGCATGATGTCCAAGTGTAACCAGAGATTACGAAATTTAACACGTCGTTCTGTGTATCATTCCAGCTATAACCTCACTCGCATTGTGTCTGTCAGTTATTCAACGTTCATTGAAATCTGCTCCTTTTTATTGTACAGGGATCTAATGAATTCTGTGAAGGGGTCAGGGTGGGCTGATAGTGACTTTCACTGCTTTGTTACGAATAACTTAATTTCCCGCTTTCTGCTACGCGTACATGTTTTTCAGGTCCCTTCGGGATATTCAGTGTCAAATTCGTGCCACTGGACACATGCCATCTATATTAAGGAGAACTCATTACTCGAAAATATATAATTTTAATATAGATGCCATGTGTACAATGGCAAGTCATCTCCTCGGTGGATTACTTCAGTCTGTGTGGTAAAATTCCCGCTAGAAAACCCTGAGTGACTATAAATCACCACGTGACACAGTGTCTAGAGCCGCCGGCCGGTATTTCCAGTGGCGTGGGTTTCAACCAGAGATCATGTGTTATCTGCCTGTTGAATTTGCTCTAAAATTTTACCACGTGAGGTTACCCTTACATCCAAACAAGATGCAGATTGGTTAATTCACTTTATTTAGTCATGAGGTGGAGTCATTGGGGATTAATGAGAATACCAAAAATTAGAGGCAGGACTCGTTTAATCGGCCCCTCTAACGTGTTCTACAATCCAATGCCATCTGTCCACATCTCCCATTCTGCCCAAATTCCTCTTTGCCTTTAACCTTCCATGCAACCTACCCCGACAATGACCTGTCCTCCACCTCACAGCAGGACTGCGAAATCCAGAGATCCTCCAACCTCTGCCAGAAGCAGCAACCTCTCAGAGTAATAAACAACCGCGGTTCCTGTCAACCCCCCACCTACCAATCCTGTGCTACTGACCCCACGATCAAGACTCTCCCGAGGTGTAAAACACAACCACATCCGTCCTGTCCTCTACCCTCGGGAACCGCTATGCTTCAGTAAGGATACCCCCAATCCTCTATCAGCCCGAGCAACTTGCACACAAATTAGAACACAGAACATTGCAGCACAGGAACAGACCTTCTGTCCCACAGCATTGTGCCAAACTAATTATATTAGTAACCAAACCCAACCAAATGAATCCATTCTGCCTACCAAATGCAGATTTCCAAGGTTCTGTTCATTCATATCCCTATCTAACAGCCTTTTGAACAACACCATCGCATATCACTCCATCACCACCCAAGACAGCCACCACTTTTTGTGTCGAAAACGTTCCCACATTTAATTTGAATGTATCCCTCCCACTTTAAGTGCATTCCTTCCGGTTTTAGATATTTCAATGCAAGGAAAATAATACTATACCCCTAGCTAAGCCTCTCATGATGAGTCGCTCCACGTATCACAGCAACGAATCTCCCTTCGACTGCCTCCAGTTCCAGTCTCTCCTTAAAGAAATGAACCCAATCCATGCCCGTCAGTCCCGATGTGGCCTTGCCAACATATCGGCTGTGTATCCATACCTACTTCTTCCTAAACTCCAACCTTCTGCCAATGAAAAGGATTTGGACAAATGGGTGCTTAGTGATTGGCACAGTCGTGGGGTCGAATGGCCTATTTTTGCCCGCTCCATGTACCTTCACCAAGGGTTATTCCATTCACCTTTCGTGGCCCGGCTACCGATCACGAATAAGCTTCCTACCCCTTCCCCCCACGCACACACACACACACACACACACACACACACACACACGGAGGACCACATCCCGAGAACTGATTTACTGCTCTCCAGGGTTCCGCTACTGTGGGCAAGACATGGGCTCCTCCACTTGCAGCCATCTCAGCCACTGTAACGAGTGATCTGAAGGAGATCATCAAACAGTGGGGCATTTGACAAAGATTCGCTGGCAGTGTGGTGGTAGCAGAATTCTAAATATAAAAATTTATTGCTACCATCCCCAGCATTTACTAATGAGGCTGCTAGCCAGTAACTGCCGACACATCATAAACAGTAAATACATGGCGCGATTAGTTGGAACTCCGGGGAGTTTTGCCACAACTGTACTCCTGACACCCATGGCAACCAGAGTCAAGACATCTCAGCTTCCTGTTCTTGAGGTTACTTTAGTACAACGTAAACTCTCTTGTTGGAAACCGTTACAATGCCCTCTGAGTTCGCCCACTCTTGGTTTCAGTGACTTCACTGTGTCCCTTCCCCATTCACCACTGAGCCGAAAGTTTTATAGCAAAGTTATCTTTTCAAGTGCATGAAGATAAGATACAGGAGTAGAATTAGGCCACTTGGCCCATGGAGTCTGCTTCGCCATTTAGGCATGGCTGATTCAGTTTTACTCTATGCCCCAAACTCCTGCCTTCTTCTATCCCTCCTGCCATGACCAATCAAGAATCTATCAACATCTGTCGTAAATATATGTCAAGACTAGGCCGCCACAGACCCCTGTTGCAACAAATTCAACAGATTCACCACTCTCTGGCTAAAGAATTTCCTCCTCATCTCCATTCTAAATGGACGCCACCCTATTCTGAGGTTGTGTCCTCTGACCCTCGGCTCGCCCAGCATAGGAAACATTCTCTCCACATCCAATTGATCAAAACATTTCACCATTCGACAGATTTAAATGAAATCACCCGTCATTATTCTTAATTCTACTGATACAGGCCTAGACCCATCTGAAGCTTTTACAAAATGCCGTTCAGCCTGATGATGTTTCAAGATGTGAGGTTACAGATACATCTACAGACAGGCACAGGCAGCAGTTGATATCGAAATGAACCCAGTCATGAGTCCTGACACTCCAGGGTCTGTAGATGCTAGACGTCAGGACAACAGATAGTCTGCAGAAGGTACTCAGATGGGTGAAGCCGAGCAGCATATGCTGGGGGAAAGGTATTATCCACAGTACCTCAATGTCCCCCACTTGTCCTAGAAATGCAGCTCGACCTATTGAGTTCCTCTGGCAGATTGTATTCTTCCAGTTGGTTCGATGATGATTTCACAATCGGACAGCCATATCCTTCCAGTGTTAATGGCGTGTGGGGGAAAGTATGGAACTAATGGCCGGATTGAATACTGGGCGGCAATCTTCTGTTTCTGTGAGTATCAGTGCGTGTGACAGAGTGTGAGAGAGTCTGTAGGTAAATGTTTGTCGGTGTGGGTGGGCATCTGCCAGTTTCAGTATCTGTGAGTGTGCAAGAGTGTCTGTATGTGTTTGTATGTCAGTGTGTGTGAATAAGTGTGCAATTGTGTGTATCTGTGTATATCAAAGTGTCTCAGAATCTGTGTGTACCTCTGTATGACTGTACGAGAGACAGAGTCTGTGTGTGTGTGTTTGTGTGTGTGTGTGTGTTTGTGTGTCGGGGGCTGGTGTTGGAGCTGTGTGTGTGTGTGTGTGTGTGTGTGTGTGTGTGTGTGTTTGTGGGTCGGGGGCTGGTGTTGGAGCTGTGTATGTATGTGTGTGTGTGTGTGTGTGTGTGTGTGTGTGTGTTTGTGGGTCGGGGGCTGGTGTTGGAGCTGTGTTTGTGTGTGTGTGTGTGTGTGTGTGTGTGTGTGTGTGTGTGTGTGTGTTTGTGGGTCGGGGACTGGTGTTGGAGCTGTGTATGTGCATGTGTGTGTGTGTGTGTGTGTGTGTGTGTTTGTGGGTCGGGGGCTGGTGTTGGAGCTGTGTATGTATGTGTATGTGTGTGTGTGTGGGTCGGGAGCTGGTGTTGGAGCTGTGTATGTATGTGTGTGTGTGTGTGCGTCGGGGGCTGGTGTTGGAGCTGTGTGTGTGTGTGTGTGTGTGTGTGTGTGTGTGTGTGGGTCGGGAGCTGGTGTTGGAGCTGTGTATGTATGTGTGTGTGTGTGTGTGTGTGTGTGTTTGTGGGTCGGGAGCTGGTGTTGGAGGTGTGTATGTGTATGTGTATGTGTATGTGTGTGTGTGCAATATCGGCTGCTCAGCTCTATCCAGGCTGTTCTGTTTTACTCAGCGTTATGTTTGCCGAAGGGAACATACCCCATGTGCAGACAAGAGACATACCATTGGCTTATGGCAGAGAAGTGGTTACCCGGAAGTAAGTGTAAGGATATGTCTGTGGGAAATCCCCTTCAGGAAAGTGGAGAGTAGAAGTAAGGTGCGGAGGAGTGGACCCAGCGAGGTGATAAAGAGGTCAATGGAATTGAAAGGTCATAGTGGAAGGGAGGAAGTTGGCGTGAGAGGTAAATTTATTCACAGGAAGGAGAAATCAATATTCATGCCCTCAAGTTGAAGGTACTCAGACGGAATATAAGGTGCTGATCCTGGACCCTGAGAGTGGCCTCATGTTGGCCCAAGGGAAAGCAATGGGTTGAGAGTCGGAATGGTAATGAGAATCGAAATTAAAATGTTTGGACACCTAGAAATCCAGCTTATCGAGGATGATTCAAAAGTTTATTTACTATAAAATATGTATCATCTACAACTCTGATAATTTTTCTTCTCCAGATAACCACGAAACAAAGGATGCATTGAAAATCTTTCAGAAAAAAAAAATCACACTTCCCTCCCTCTACGAAAATGAATGACATCCCGATCATCAACTGCTATAACGCCTCTCCCCAACCCTCCAAAAACCCTGCCAACACAAATGCGGAGGAACTGGCGTCACCAATGTAGAGGAGGGCTCATTGAGAGCACTGGATATAATAGACCACCCCAAAGGTATTGGCGGTCAATTGTTGTCTCATCTGCAAGGACCTTTTCGACAATGGGGAGGGTTCGGCCGCCGGTCCCCTTCCCTGTGACAACACCGAACTCAATATCAACTACACTCTGGCCAAAGGTTAATGTCCTCTCTCAGCCATCAGCTATCTGAATGATTCACTGACTTTAAAGGGAAGGGACAGCTATGGTCCATAATTTCAGTGTTAGTTTACCAAGAAACAAAGACTACATGGGCAACAACCTTTCTGATGACTAATATGTCTCAGCTCTCGCTGTGAAACACTCCTCTCCCTTATTAGAGAGAGCGAGAGCCTGTGATGTGCAGAATTGTCGATGAATGAGTAGTCTTTGGGGTACTGCAAGTCCGTATCTTTATTGATGCTTGCTGCACGCTTGCATGCTCGCTGGATGGTGCTGATGCATCTTTTTGCCCGTGAGGGTGAGGGTGTGTCGTTGCTTTGCTGCTGCTTGTGCGTTGCGGGTGGTTCGTATCTGGGGGTCTTTGGTGTACCAACGTTTTGAATGACATCCATTCCTTTGGACACTTTTCTGTTTACGTGGATGTCTGCGAAGAAAAATAATTTCAGGACGTATATTTTATACATTTATCTAACACTATATACGCCCATTGAATCAATTAGATCTATTGAATACACAGTGTGTGGAACCCGCTGGCAATTCTCGTCGAGACAAACACCAAACGTTTTTTCTCCACCAACAACAAGGTACAGATTGGCATATTGCAGGGAACTTTGCATCAGAAAACATTGGATTCAGTGATGAAACCCGTCATTAATTTCGTTTTCCCACGGAAATCGTAAGAAATATCCATTAAGGTGCTTTTAAATATGAGTGCTGTCCCACAAGTGACATCACACTGGCGCCCCCACGCGCCTGTCATCACACATGGGTTCCCATCAGCCGACACGTGCATTACGTCACAGAACGCTACTCAGCTCGAGCTTGGTCCTTTTTAACGGCTGAACAACTATCACGCGCCCCCTCCCTGACCCCTCCCCCCCAGCCCCCCCGCCGCCACTCCCGACTGTCAACAGAGTGTTTACGGGCTGGGCTATTCTCATTGATGCGAAGATATGTCAATCACTGGTTACTCCCAATAGCAGAGGCGCCAGCCGGGCGGGCGTTACACCCGGTGATCCCATCAGCAGCGCCTCCCCCATACCCCCGGTCAAAGCGGAACAAATCTCAAAGTAAATGCACTGATTTCCGATTTATTTCTATTTCCTTCCGAGGGATGTTCAGGGAGGAGAAGGGATGAGAGACGTTCGTGAAGCCGTCTCCTGTGGCCGAATCTGATGTATCACTGGGAAGTAGAAGGAGGCCGCTCGGCCCATTGGCTGGGTGCCGCCTACCCGGGGAGAGTTCCCGACAGAAGGAGGCGGGGAGGGAGGATTTTATTGAAAGAATAAAATGGTGCGGGACGGTGAGGTGGACAGCGGGGACCTCATCTGTCGAAACGTCCGATCCCACGGTAATGGCGAGCAGAGGGATTCACCACATTGGTAGGCAAACACCAGCGGAATTTTGATTGCAAATGGGGCTAATGGTCTGTGGAAAGTGTGTATCGGAGTGGCTTTGCGGGTCGATGGAACAACCCGAGGTCATATTGAATGACAGAACGCGCTGAAGTGGCCGAATTGACTGCTCCCGTACCTGTTGTCCGTGTGTTTAAAGAGAAGGAATAGTCAGACCCTTTTGGGGCCTGCAGGATGTCACGGTGTGTGTTGTAGGAACCGGGGCTTGGAGCCCTCTTGTTCCCAAATTGTCTCAACAATTTGGCCGAGGGGCCAAATTCAACGTTCCCAAGTCTATTACTAACACCAAATATATAATTCTATATTGATAATGACGGAGAAATGCATAATTTATGTTCTTTGTCTTAACTGAATGTACTTGCCTGTGATGCTGCTTCAACTTTGTGTTTCTCTGCAGCTGTACTTGTGCACCTGACAATAAATTCAACAGGGTTAGAAAAAAACTCAGTGAGATTTGAGTTGTGACAATCATCTTGGCATCCTGGTAGGTCAAGTGTAAAGAGTGGGTACACTGTTAAATGCAAGACCCTTAAGAGTGTTGAGGAGCAGATGCATCTTGGAGTCCAAGTTCATCGCTCCCTGAATGTGGATATACCGACTGTTAGGGCGGCGAAGAAGTCAAATGGAATGCTTGTATTTATTAGTCGAGGCAGAGCATTAACACAGTGCAACAAAGCATTATGGTCACAGAGAAAGTGGGGTGCAGGTAGTCATATGGTACAACGTCACATCGAGATACAGTGTGAGGTCAAGAGTCCATCTTGTTATAACGGGGACCATTCAAGTTGCCTGTAAAAGCTCAATGAAATAGTCCTTCAGACTGGCTGCATGTTTTCTGTTTGTTGATTTTTTTTTTGTTATCTTCGACCCGACAGGTGGGTGAGAAGTGAGAATATCCAGCCCTGCTGTACGCGTTGATGATTACTTCTTTATCAGCGTCTCAGCTATCGAAGCTGGTTACGAGTTCGAGTGCGGGAGGAAGAACTGGCAGCGGCCCAGCTGTGGGATGTTGAGGTCCGGAGATCTATCAGCACGGAGTAATGTTTTCCATGAGGTTGGGAAATTCTGCACATCAGTACGCTTTTGGTATCAGCTATCAAGGACCAGTTTTGGGAGTACTGAATGGCACACAATGAAATAGGGTGAACTCAGATTGCGTCCTCTCAGGGGAAATCATGCCTGACAAGTAGATTGGAATTCTTTGCGGAAACATGGTTCAGGATTGGCAAAAGGGAGTCAGCGGATGATAAGTCGATTGATCTGAATCTGAATCTGATGCCACACCAGGAGGAGTGAATGCACGGAACCTGGGTGAATGAGTGGTTTAGTGGTTTATGAGCATATATTGTTCAACGCCCATTTTGGATGGCAGTGTTGTCTAAGTCCAGGGATGCTGATGAGGGAGGAGGTGTAGGGACTGCAGGGGAATGTGTCGCTGATCTCGAGGGTGGGGTTCGAGTGATCGGAACCGGAAGGGGATCTCAAATATGAGCTGACACGTGATGGAATGGCAGAGCAGGGTCAGGAGAGGAGGAATGGTGTATCGGAAATGCCCTGTTCCCATTTCGACGGTAATTGCATCTTTCAGGTATTTATAGCTCGTTTCCAGAGTGTGGATATGTTCGCCGGGAAGCTTCGTAGGGATATCCTAAGCCAGGCAAATGACTTCAAACGCTCATGAAGCAGAATATTCCCTTCAATCATTACATCTTCTTTGTGACCCTTTGCATGTGGTAGATGACACACCTAGGGGTAAAGTTCGTTCTCTGGTGCCATCAGTATAAAATGGGACGGAGGACCTTCTCTCCTAGCCGTTTTCCAAAATGGAGATGACTTGGTAGTCTGACAGGCACACTCGGCTTGAGTTTTTGTCAAGTTGTCCTTCACAGTGAAGATGCATGCACTCATTCGCCAATTCGGTGGTCCTCATTCCAACATCTCCAGCATAATTTCCAATTGATGCATTCTAAACTCTCGCTTATCCTTTATGTCTAAATCCTGTTCGTCCTGGTCTTCTGTTGTCAGCCTGAATCGCACATAGTGCACTGCAGAGATCTCACGTGACCATCCAAAGCCAAATCGTCAGCCCAGTTCATATGCTCATCCTTTCGCCCTGTTTAATAACTCACGGAGATTTAATCCATGTCTGATCTCCCACTCTCTGTCCCCTATTGGTGACACTTCCCGTGCCGCTAAGCATCGCTCTTTCCATACAGGCCCTCCGATACTTTATTTTCTTCACGTTCTTCAGTCGAATCCAATTCCTAACTCACCTGATGAAACGTTCCTGCAGCCAGTAAGTGACAGTGGGACTGGACGGGGTGATAGGATAAAAGGGCAGTCCTGCAGAAGAAGGATCTGCTTGATGGCTTAACGAGAGCAGGTATACGGGGAGACTGTTAAAGAAATACCGGAGTTGCAGGAAAGATGAGAAAGGCAGTTCAGACTGTGGCAAAGACCTGACAGTAGCTGAGCGGTGTTGTGAATATCCAGCTCGTCCAGCAGGGCATGCAGGGAGAAAGAAGTTGTGTTCAAGGGAACTCTACCGGACTCTGTCCGATGCTGGCTGAAATAGAAGAAAGGGGTTTGTTGGAAGTGTTGAAATCGACGCTGAGTCCTACAAGCTGCAACGCGCGCAGACGGAAGGCGGGCTGGCGTCCCGCTGGTGACTCTGAAAACCTCTAGAAAGGTTCAGGAATTAGGTCTGAGTGAGATGAGAAGCAACAGTGACAGGTAACTGGAGCATACGGAGTCCCGAGTTCATTATCTTCTCCACTATCCCGAACGGGATGTCAGATCACCTTGGTGAGACGGCCGAAGGATAAACAGTCGTAGATCACTGTGACTGTGAGCCGGGCGACAAAAGAACCAGAGGGGCTACAGTGAATGTTGGCGGTTCTTACTGACGACGAGGTGACAGGCAGAAGCCAATCTCTTCAGGCTGCTCCTACAATAGGAAGGACCGTTGTGATCGGCTGCCGTAGGTTCTGGTAGACAATGTCCAACCCCTGTATGGTGACAGTGCATTGGGTTCCGTCCTCTGCTCTTTCCTGACAACAGAATTTTACCCTGAATAATGACTCAAACATGTTATCAGTCACGTCGGTCAGGTTAAATGCTCATTAGTTCCCCAGCTTCTTAGGCAAGGGATCACATTTACCAATTTCCAATCCCTTAGGAGTCTCCATGACTCCAGTGTTTCTGAAAAGCTCACTACTATTCCTCTCCTCCCTCAGAACCTCAGAACTCTGGAGAGTAGCAAGTTGGTCCAGGTGATTTACTCCCGTTGGGGAGTTTCGGCATCCCCAACAATGTCTTCTTACTTACTGACATCGGCCCTCACCCGTGCCCACTGAATCCCTTGAATGTGGGGCAAAATCCAGGTTTCTTCACGTTTGAAATCTGACACGGCGATCCTACTTACTTCCTCCGCCATGTAGCTTAGAAACATAGAGAGAAAAAAAAAAACTATTGCACAGTATAGGTGCTTCGGCCAACAAAGCTGTGCCGAATATGTCCTTATCTTAGAAATTACCTCGGGTTACCCACAGCCCTCTGTTTCTCTGAGCTTCATGCACCTGTCCAGTAGTCTCTTAAAAGACCCTATCGTATCTGCATCACCACCGTCATCGGCAGCCCATTACACGCACTCGACACTCCCTGCGTAAAGATCTTACCCCTGACATTTCCTCTGTACCTACTTCCAAGCATCTTAAACCTGTGCCCTCTCGTACTAGCCATTTCAGCCCTGGGGAAAAGCCTCTGACTATCCACACGATCAATGCCTCTCATCATCTTATACACCTCTATCAGGTCACCTCTCATCCTCCGTCGCTCCAAGGAGAAAAGGCCGAGTTCACTCAACCTATTCTCATAAGGCATGCTCCCCAATCCAGGCAACATCCTTGTAAATCTCCTCTGCACCCTTTCTATGGCTTCCACATCCTTTCTATAGTGAGGCAACCAGAACTGAGCACAGTCCTCCAAGTGGGGTCTGACCAGTTCGTGCAACATGACCTCTCAGCTCCTCAGCTCAACCCCACGGTTGATGAAGGCCAATGCGCCGTGTGTTTTCTGAATGGCAATCAGCCTTCACAACAGTTTTGAGTCGGACCCACAAATCCCTCTTGTCCTCCACACTGCCAAGAGTCTTACCATTAAACTATACTCTGCCATTATATTTGACCGACCAAAATGAACTACGTTATACCTATCTGGGTTAAACCCCATCTGCCATTTCTCAGCTCAGTTTTGCATCCTACCAATGCTCCTATTTAACATCTGACAGCCCTCCAAACTTTCCACCACACCCCAACCTTTGTTTCATTAGCAAATTTACGAACCATCCCTCCACTTCTTTATCCAGGCTATTTACAAACATCACGAGGTGTAGGGGTCCCACAGTAGATCCCTAAGACATATCACTGGTGACCGACCTCCATGTAGAATATAACCCGTTTACAGCCACTCTTTGTCTTCGGTGAGCAAGCCAGACTGGATCCACAAAGCAATGTACCTCGGATCCCTCGATCCGTACTATCTCAATTAGCCGTGCATGGGGTACCTTGCCAAATGTCTTGCTGAAATCCATATTCACTATATCTACTGCTTCTCCCCATTACTATTTCTCCAGCATCACTTAGAATAATCTACAGTCCGCTTTCGCCTCTCTCTCATCGATTCTGAATCCAGAAAAGCTTTTGGAATCTTCATTGATATTCTGGCTTTCTTTGAGCTCGTATTTCATTTTATTCTCTGTTACAGCTTGTGTCTTTAGTTGCCCGATGTGGTGATCGAACTTGCGCTTTCTGTCTGGGCTGATGGTGCCTGTAACGTACTTGGTCTCGGGTTGGCAAGCCGGGCTCGTAATGACGGGAATGCAATTTTCTTGATAGTTTCCCACAGACAAAGGCGCAATGCAGGAAGTTCGCTCGTTGCTGGAAAGCAAGGGTAAGTGGATACGAAATGACAAATGAATTAGAGGCGCTGCTGTACCGGGTGGGTGTTCATGCTGTCGGGAACGCTGCGGTAATGCCAGGGAATCTTATCTCGTAAAACAGCCTCATGTACAGCACCAGCTGAAGGGCCTTCCGAAAATCCAGGAAAACAACTATGGACTATCCACCGTCTATCCTACATCTGATTTCCTCAAAAAAATCTAACAGGTTTGTCAGGCTAAACTTCCCCTTATGGAAACCATGCTGTCTGTGGTATGTTTTATCATGTGATTCCAAGTACACCGAAAGATCCCCATTAATAATGCAATCGAACACCTTCCCAACCACTGATGTCAGGCTAACAAGCCTACAATTTTCGCATCTTGCCTACCCCCATTGTTAAAAGGGAGGAATTAATCTGATTTGACAGGAAAATCGGAAACTCCGTGATAAGGCAGTGGATATGGCAGTTGGGTCACAAGCAGTGGCAGGCTGTAGTGAGACTGTGAGGAAACACGGGCAAATGACAGGGCAAAATTGCAGTGAGTGGTCGAGTTGCAGAGCAACAGCGGGATAAAATCGAAAAGGGTGATAAATACAAAGCTAAAGGTGATGCACGCAGATTGCAGAAGACTTGTACGATCTTGTAATAAACTCAGAGGTGGCAGATATGAAGTTGTGGGCATCATGGACTCCTGGTTAAAAGACCCATTGCAATTGGGAGGTTTCTCGATGGCTTCCTAATGCTCTCCCTGTGAAATATTCCTCACAAACTGAACCGACGCCCTTGGGTACAATCTGTATTCGATTGTCAATGCATTCACTCTCAACAAACCATTTAATATTAAACATCTAATACTTCATAGTAAGTGTTCTTCAGATGTAGACCCTTTCCATCGTCTCATATAAAAATGTCACTTCACCCAACGTGCTGTGAAACTCCATGTTCTCAAATTGCAGTATCATTTCAGTCATATTATGATTCCTGCCTGCTAAGTGTGCCGTCTCATTCAGCTCCCTGATAAGATCTTGGTTATTACGCAACACGTAACAAAAGATAACCTCTCCTCGAGTACGCTCACGCTGCCCTAAAAAAGAATTTCGTAGGCATTCAATAAATTCGATGTCTTGCGATTCGACACCAACCTGATTTCAACAATCCCCTTCCATGTCGAAGCTTCCTTTACATTTCTGACATTACCCTCATTTCATGACATTTTCAGCTCCCTTTGCAATCTCGACCTCACATCTTGGCTATTATCTGGAGACCTATATATGATTCCCATAATGTTGTTGTTTTTTTTTTCACTCTTGCAGTTCCTTAACTCCATCCACACAGATATTAAATGTTCTTCCCAATGTCACCCACTTCGAAAAATGTAATTCAATCTCTTACCACCAGAGAAATGCCACTGCTAAAGTCGTCCGGTCTCTGCTTGCTGTACAAAGCATATCCCTTGATCTTGAGCCCCAACTATAGCCTTCATTCAGCCATGACTCAGTGATGCCCACAACGTCATATCAACCAGTCTCTAATTGGGCCATGATTTCGTCCACCTTATCCTAAATATAACGCACCTTCACTCCTGTATTCCACGCCCTTTTGAATTCTGCCTTTGGTGTACAATTTAACTCTTTGACCTGCCTGCACTTGTACCAAATTGTTGGCATGTCCTTGCTTGCATTCATGTTACATCCATCATCTACTTGTAATCCTACAGAGTCATCCTTAACTTTGTCATACTGGTTCACATCCCCCTGCCGTATTAGTTTCAACCACTCCCCGCAATTCTAGTAATCCTCACCACAAGAATATTGGTCCCACTGGGATTCTTGTGTTACTCGTTCTTTTTTGTTCAGGTCACACCTGCCCCAGAAGAGGTCCCAATGATCCAGAAATCAAAATCTTTTCCTCCGCTTCACTTCATTAGCTGCGCATTTGTCTGGCCACTCATTCTATTCCTATCTTCACTGTCGCGAGGTATAGGGAGCAATTCCTATATTACTATCCTTGAGGTCATGGTCCTTAGCTCTTTCCTAACTAGTCGTATCCATTTTTCAGGTTCTCCTGCCCCTTTGTATCTATGTTGTTGGCTCCAGCATGTCCCAAGACTTCTGGCTGCTCACCCTCCCTGGACATGCACTTCGTTGAGTAGTTTCTAAATGTAGATCAATACAAACATTGATGCGTAAAGGGACTTGTGAGTCCTTGTGCAGAATTCCTGAAAGGTTGCTGTTCATGTCTGGTGAGCAAGACAAATTCGATGTTAGCATTCATTTCAAGGAGACAAGAACATTAAAAAATAAGCAAGAAGGTGATTTTGAGACTTTCTAAAGCAATGGAAAGGCCTCACAAGCAGCAGTGGAGGCCAGGTCATTATTCATATTTAAGGCAATGGTTGAAAGATTATTGATTAGTCAGGGCGTGAAGCGATACAGAGAGAAGGTTGGAGATGAGGGAGAGAGGGTAAATGTATCAGCCATGATGAACTGTCGGAGGAGAGTTGACGGGGCAAATGTCCAAATTCTGCTTCTATATCTTATGGTCCAAGACTGTAAATTTGGGTCAATAAATATCCGGTTTCAAACAGATATCCCCTCGACCCGTGCGGAAGGTTAATTCAGACATTACAGGCGCCTTGCCAGAAGTATCGAAGATGTCTGAGCCACGACTTAGGTGCGAGGTGTTAGCTTCCATATTTTAAGAAAGTCTCTGACGATAAGCCGGGGAATTCGAGGCAGATGAGCTTGAGATCACTCGTTGATAACTTATTGGAAAACATTCTAATGGACAGGATACATGAGTATTTGCATTTCAATGGCAGTATTTCAAACTGGGTTCACAGATGACACCAAGATTCAGAACGTGATTGGATAGCTCAGTAGTTATCAAAACATGGGGTATGAGTGGTGCAGCTGGATAAATGGGTTGAACACTTTGTAGATGGAGTGTCATTCAGACAATTGTGAGGTGAACTTTGCCAGGCAGGACCAGGGTAGGTCTTACACTGGGAATGACAGGGAATTGTGCTCTGCAGAGAAAAGAGCGATCTGGGGCTACAGTTCCGTAATTCCACGACAGGGTAATAAAGATAACTTTTACCACATTGGCCTCCATGAAGCAAAGTACAACATACACGAATTGGAATGTTATGTTGAAGTTTCAGAGGACGTCAGTGTGGACAATTTTGGAGTAATGCGTGCAGCCTGGGTAACCTGCCTACGTGGACGATATCAAGAATTGAAAATTAATAATTTTCAAGATTTGAGGACCGCGGTTAGAAAAAAAGATTCAATACCTTTAGGCTCACCCAAACTGAGGCTTCTCCCCCTCAGGATGGGTGAAATTAGAACAAGAGGCCATGTTTTAAGGGTAAAAAGTGAAATGTTTAAGTGGACAATCAGAGGGAACTTCGTCATTCAGTTGGCAGTGTGAATGTTGAATGAGTTGCCAGAGGAAGTGGTGAATGCAGGTTAAATTGCAATATACAGGAGACACTTGGACAGATACATGGATGGGAGGGGTATGATAGGCTATAGTCCTGCTGCGGGTCAATAGGGCTAGGACGGAAAACAGGTCGCCACAGTTTGGAAGAGCCAGGCGTTCTGTTTATATGTGTGGTGATCAATACATCAACATCCTATCCCAAAGAATCGTCTGCAGTAATTTTCCTACCTCTGACGTGAGTCTATATTTGCCAGGATTATCCATGACCTTTCCTAAATAATAGAATATCATTTATCGTCACTTTTCTGTGATCTTGTGCGTGGCTGGAGATAACACAAATATATTGGTCAAGTCGTCAGTTCTCTCTTCTCTTGCCTCTCTCAATAATCTGCGATGTGTCCCGCCAGGCTGCTGGGAATGAGCCGCCTTACTGCTCTTTAAGAGACCAAACACTATCTCATTAGTGGATACGTTCAGGAGAGGAAATGGTTCGTCATAAGCACTTACAGTAGGGCAAAGGATCTTCCGCTCTGTGCCCACGTGACAGAGATGTAGATTCAAGCAAATTCTTGCCCGAGAGGAGGCGGGAGAATCGCAGGCGAGTGGCACTATTTTGTCGGGCACCTGGTCGACAGGAAAGGGGTGGACCGAAGGGCCATTGCCAATGCTGAAATGGAAGAGTCTCGTCTAAAACGTCCACTCCAAACCGTCCACTGTCTTCCTTTCAATACATGCTGCCTGTCCTGAATAGTCACTTGAAATACTGCATTCAGTTCATCATATACAAGATGTATTTTGTGCTGGAAGTCTCCGGAAGATATTAACCAGTATCGTGACGTCTTGCGAGATTGGTCTGTGTGTTGCACAGCGTTGATCTACAGATGGAACCTCAGATATGAGTTCATAACTTACTGAAAGTAGCTGCACAAGATGATAGGGTGCGGTCACTAGTAGTCGAGGAACTGAGTTCGAGTGCCAGGTAGCTATGCTGCACTTTTATAAATCTCTAGTTTGACCTGACATGAAGTGTTGCATTTAAGAGGATGTGGAGGTTTTGGACGGTGAGTAGATAAGGTTTACAAGGATGCTGCCTGGATAACGAGAAATTGGACAGCCTTTGGATTTTCTTTAGAGTGACAGAGGCCTCGGGGCGCCTGATAGAATTTGTGGGGATATGAGAGACACAGATAGAGTGGGCAACCGGTACTTTCCCTGATAATTAAATATTTAAAAGATGACCACGTGATTAAGCAAAATACTACAAATGACACAGGTTGTTCATTTTTCAGGAACTTGACTACACGATTCTAAATGCACTGCAACTCCTGTACAGCACGGCACAAGATGGTCACACATTTTGCATTGGAACTACAACTTCCGTCAAGCATCGCGCTCAATCAGCAGCCGCTGTTGAACTGGGGTTGTGTGGTGGGGAGGCGCGTAGCCTTCTGGAAGTTGTAGTCATAATGTCTTTGCTCTTCGTTCGCGCCTCAAAACTGTTCTTTAGCCACCACAAACATCGCCGGAACAGATTAACCGCGGGCTGGCGACCACCGACTGCAGAAAATCGCTGTACTCCACAATGGCGAGGGAGCAGAAGTGGATGGGCTAAGATTGGGGCAGATTTTCACCCGGGTCTATCGGAGCTGAGATCCACTTTTGTACCCTGTTGTCACTACCTGAGATGTCTGTCGTCAAAAATACGATGATTAGTTCATATGAACGTCACTCAGGGAGAGTGATTCTGTAGACAGTTAAACCAAACGTTGATACAGTGTTCCCAGTCAGATAGGAGACTGTAAAATCAATGGATATAAGTCGGCATAACAGTTCTCTTACTAACGATACTTTACAGCAGGATAAAATGAAGTTTGTGATGTTTACAAAGGATGTGATGAACTGTGCTGCTCAGTCGTCACATCAGACTGCGGAAATTGAAAGTCTTTCGAAACCTACAGAAAAGTATCTCGGTATAACTGATGTTATGTGGGCAACTAAACGAAGCTCTAATGCGTGCGGTGTCTGTATCCCAGTCGACATTATGGGATTAATATCGGAGAATCCTGATTTCCAATGTCCATACTCTAAAAAAGAGCATATCTGACTTGTGAAATCATCCCGATGTTACATGTATTCAGGAATCCTTGTTCTCAGCACGAAATTCAATATTCATAGTAATTCTGATACAGCTAGAGATTTAGCTTTAGTTTTGAACACATCGGTTCTCGTGAGTATGCTGGACGTTATGAGTGATGAGACATTGTGGAGTGACATTTTCCTGTCTTTATAAGCTGTTGTTTAGATTTATATCTCGGACAACAGGCCACTTTGAGGACATGTTTTATTTTTGTTGAAGCAAATCGGGAGGAGTTTAATGTTGTATGTGATGAACGTCGGTCAGGGCTGAATACTGAGTCTGATGTCGATTTTTGCAATGAAATAATGTCACATTATTCATCCGACTGTATTGAAGGTGATTCCAGTTAAAAGTGCATTCATGGGAGAAAGGCTGCACTATGGTGGACTGTAGAGTGAACAGAATCAGTTAGGGAGAGAAATAAAGAGTTTAGGCAAGTTAAGAAGTGTCTACCTCCGAGTGACCTTATCAAAAATAAAAAGGCTACAGGCAGTGGTGAGGTGAGTGTTGAGGATTGAGAAAAGCGTTTACTGGAGGGCATATTGATTTTATTCTGGAAGGGATATTAAGCTTAGAGATGTTTGGGGAGTGATTAAAGGAAATGTAGGGTAGGATTCGTAATGATCCTGATATTTCAGTATTGATTGATGAAGGTAAAATGATTGTTACTCAAACAGTGAAGGGTGAGGTGCTACCCGGGTCATTTGACGCGATTCATAAACAGGATCATTTAAGTGAAGGCGTTAAAATGTAGGGATAAGGTTCTCAGTGAGGACACTGATGTGTTGGAAGTCGGGTGTAGCAATGATAGTATCAGTAATGTTGAATTATCTATGTGTGAATTTAAGAGGGCTATCATTAATGGCTCCAAAGTAGTCATAGCCGGTAGTCAAGGGTGGTAGCGGGGATGAGCTCCCACTGCTAAACAAGTGTTCTTCATGACCTGCATCTCAAACAGCCTCTGAAAACCAAGTCCAAATACTGGCCTTCACGTGGGGCATAGTTCTTATGCCCGGCAGAGCTGATCTCACTGACAGAAGAAGGGGCAAAGGCGGGACACTGGCGCCTTGAAACCAGTTGCTCCGGGCAGATGGGGCTCGTTACCCACGGATGGTAGCTCAGCTAGGAGAGGGAAATCTCCGATTTCAAACCTCCGCTGCCTTGCGGTTATACCCGCTCACGGGAAAGGCTTTGGGAGTAAACCCCGAGGAAAAATCCGGAGTCGGAGTCCCGAAGGCGGCTGGCTGCTGTACCCAGCACCGGCACCGCAACTCCTGCGACGCTACTAGCACCAAACTGTACCGACTTTCGTCGTTCCTTTGGACCTGTCATCAGCCTGGAGAGGCGGATCCCACTGCATGGGCGACGGACGGATCTCCATATCAACTCTGCTCTGGCTTGCGCCCTGGAGAGGCCACTGTCCAGTGACTACAAGTGGCGCAGTACCGATGGTCGACCACGACCGACGGAGGCCATACACACCTTTAATGCAGGGCGAAAGTCTCCAGGAAAGGATAATATATGTTAGCGTATGATTAGACATAAGAATGACAACACCCTTGAGCTAATTTTAAAACTTTTGCTTAATATTTGTGTGTTAGACAATCTTTCTTCCTCGTGAAAAATGGAAAATTGCAATAGTAGGGAAACTAATTTGAATGTGTGAAAAGAATATTTACAGTACGTTTGTTGGGACTTGAGTTTCGAAACACGATTGGACATTTCATTGAGTTATACAGAGTGACGAGTGTTATGCAGATAGGGCAAATGCAGAGAGTCCTTGAGCAATGCGTTTGCGTAAGTCTGGTTCTGCAGATAAAAATAAAACGACAGCTGTCTGCTAGTATGTCTCTGACACAGAGACACAGTCCAGTCACAGAGACACATAAAATAAAGCACACGGGCCCTCACGCAAACACTCTCTCTCTCTCTCACACACACACACACACACACACACACACACACACACAAAACACAACACTTTCTAATCCGCCCCGGCAGCTCTCCGTAAATGGCCTAATTTACTCCAATATTCTGTGTCTGGGAATTGTTTCTTTTGAAGTGCATATTTACATTGGAAGCAGATTTAATCGGTAGGTCACCTCAAAGGTTCAGTCACCTTTATTTGGACAAATTAAGCCTCACGAATGTTCTAAAATTAATTCACGCAATTACTTAGAATCTGTCACTCTGGGGATTGATTGATGTAATCAGTGCGTAAATAATCTCAAACACTCTATTTTAAAATCTGTTGAAATCTCTCCCTCTGGAGTCGCTGAAGGGTATTTAAAGCCTCAGGCATGTGCGGCCTCAACATTCCATTCCGAGAGATCGTCTGCAGCGCAGGGGCACAAATCACTGTACAGAGAAAATGTCTACAATGTTGGACAGGTACCTGAGTGTGGAGAAAATATTGTACGTGATCATCGCCGTCATTGGAGTTCCTGGTGAGTGAGCAGAGCAATTCAAGTTTGGTATTTTTGTGTGCTAACCGCTGTCAATCTGTTTATGACCATTTTACACTCTGCCAATTTTCTGATCGTTGTACAAATATCCATCAGTGATACCGATCCTGTCTATTCAAGTTCCTGATTTTTCATATTTAATAACAGACCAAACTGAATCTCTGTCTCTCCTTTGCTTATTGAGACATGGAATGGACTCGGACGATGTTCTCGCTTTTAGTGACACCATATTCAGAGTTGTCCAAGTGCTGCTCTCCCGGAAGGTGAGACAGCGCGGCTTTTGATGGGACTCTCTCCAAATCTGTCACAGTGATGGGGACATGGAGCTCTATGGCAAGGGTGACTGCGAAAATTTTACATTTTTGACAGAGAACATAAAATAGTACAGCACAGTACAGGCCCTTCGGCCCACAATATTGTGTCGACCCTCAAACCCTGCCTCCCATACAACCCCCAACTTAAATTCCTCCACATACCTGTCCAGTAGTCTCTTCAATTTCACTAGTGTACCTACCTCCACCACTGACTCAGGCAGTGCATTCCACGCACAAACAACTCACTGAGTGAAAAAAAACCTTCCTCCAGTATCCCCCTTGAACTTCCCACCCCTTACCATAAAGCCATGTCCTCTTGTATTGAGCAGTGGTGCCCTGGTGAAGAGGCGCTGGCTATCCACTCCATCTATTCCTCTTATTATCTTGTGCACCTCTATCATGTCTCTTCTCATCCTCCTTCTCTCCAAAGAGTAAAGCCCTAGCTCCCTTAATCTCTGATCATAATGCATACTCTCCAGACCAGGCAGCATCCTGGTGAATCTCCTTTGTACCCTTTCCAATGCTTCCAAATCCTTCCTATAGTGAGGCGACCAGAACTGGATACAGTGCTCCAAGAGTGGTCTAACCAGGGTTTTATAGAGCTGCATCATTACCTCACGACTCTTAAACTCTGTCCCTCGACTTATGAAAGCTAACACCCCATAAGCTTTCTTAACTACCCTGTCTACCTGTGAGGCAACTTTCAGGGAACTGTGGACATGTACCACCAGATCCCTCTTCTCCTCCACACTACCAAGTATCCTGCCATTTACTTTGTACTCTGCCTTCGAGTTTGTCCTTCCAAAGTGTACCACCTCATACTTCTCGGGGTTGAACTCCATATGCCGCTTCTCAGCCCACTTCTGAATCCTATCAATGTCTCTCTGCAATCTGCGACAATCCTCTACAATATCCATAGAACTAGCAACCTTTGTGTCGTCTGCAAATTTGCCATTCCACCCTTCTACCGCCACATCCAGGTCGTTAATAAAAATCACAAAAAGTAGAGGTCCCAGAACCGATCCTTGTGTGACACCACGAGTCACAACCCTCCAATCCGAATGTACCCCCTCCACCAAGATCCTCTGCCTTCTCCCGGCAAGCCAATTCTGAATCCACCTGGCCAAACTTCCCTGGATCCTATGCCTTCTAACTTTCTGAATAAGCCTACCGTGTGGAACCTTGTCGAATGGCTAACCAAAATCCATATAGATAACATGCACTTCCCACCTTTATGCCTAATCGGTCCTAACTTCACTCCTGTCATCATTTTGTTCTTCACATCATTGAAGAATGCCTTGTGGGTTTCCTTTACCCTACTCGTCAAGGCCTTCTCATGCTCCCTTCTTGCTCTACTCAGCCCCTTCTTAAGCTCCTTTCTCACCCTGTATTCCTCAATAGACCTCTTATTCGTGCTTCCTAAACCTCATGTATGCTGCCATCTTCCACCTGACTAGATTTTCCACCTCACTTGTCACCCATGGTTCCTCCACCCTACCATTCTTTATCTTCCTCACCGGGACAAATGTATCCCTAACATCCTGCAAGAGATCCTTAAACATCGACCACATGTCCATAGTACATTTCACTGCAAAAACATCATCCCAATTCACACCCGCAAGTTCTAGCCTTATAGCCGCATAATTTTCCCTTCCCTGATTAAACATTTTCCTGTTCTCTCTGATTTCATTCTTTTTCATGATAATGCTAAAGACCAGGGAGAGGTAGTCACTGTCCCCCAGATTCTCACCCACTGAGAAACCTAATACTAGTTCTAGTATGGCATTCCCCCTAGTCGGTCTGTCAACATACTGTGACACTCTATATGTTAGATCTGGCTTTACGCGATGCACTTCTGTTACTGATCTTTCTCTCCGGAACCCATCCACCTTGCAAATTAGTTTAAACCCTCCCGAAGCATGCCAGCAAACCGACCTGCAAGTATATTACTCCCCCTCGAGGTCAGGTGCAACCTATCCAATCTGTACAGGTCACACCTTCCCCAGCAGAGATCCCAATGATCCAAAATCTAAAACTCTCTTCCCTGCACCAACTCCTCAGCCACGCATTCAACTGCCATCTCCATCAATTCTTATCATCACTATCACGTAGCACTGGCAGCATTCCTGAAAACTTCACCCTTGAGGTCCTGTTCTTCAGCCTTCTGCCTAGTTCCCAAAACTCACACTTCAGGACCTAATCCTTCTTCCTGCCTATGTCTTTGGTGCCAACATGTATCACGACTTCTGGTTGATTTCCCTCTCGTACCAGGGTGTCATGTACCCAGTGAGAGGCATCCCGGACCCATGCACCCGGGAGGCAATAAACTATGCGGGTGTACTTCTCACTTCTACAAAAACTCCTGTTTGATCCCCTGACTGTATTGTCTGCAATGACAAAAGCTCTCCTCTTCTCCCTCTCACCCTTCTGCATCACAGGGTCAGACTCAGTGCCACCGTGGCTCACACCTGGTCGGTCGTCCCCCATGCAGGACGGTAAACTTATTATTCAGGGGGATGGCTACAGGGGCGCTCTGCACTACCTGTCTGCTCACCTTCGTGCCCACCCCCGCCCCCCCGCGCGACTGTCACGCAACGATCTGCTTCCGGCAGCCTAGGTATGACAACCTCCCAGTAGCTCTCATCTATGACTGCCTCATTCTCCCGTATGAGTCGAAGGACATCCAGCTGCTGCTCCAGATTCCTTACACGGTCTTCCAGATCACCCACCCGCATGCACTTCTGGCAGAGGTGACTCTGCGGGAGAAGGGTGCTCCCCAAGACTGCCACATCTCACATGAGAGACACATCACCTTCTCAGGAGGCATCGTAAAAATTAAATTGGAACAAGCTCGTCCTCCGCCTCTAGTCGTCGAAGTCTCTCCAGTCAAACCCTCAATGCTCTACGCCTTCACTGGCCCACTCACTCACTGGCCGCTTAAGACACTGTTTCTGAACCCTCGTCCCGTGCTTCACGTCTCCCTGTGGGGACTTTACAGTCTGATTCTACTGCCTGTTGGGCAATAATTGGGTCTGATACCTGAACCCGTGTCCAGAATTAATCCATTGACGGAGCCACTCAGTCCCTGGTTACTACCTTGTCGCTACTTTCGCTCTGAGACACGTCGTAAACTGGAGCACGGCTTCGGCCTGAAGACGGTCTTGGCTAGAAACGAGAGTTAGTCCGATTCCGTGGATGCAGCCTGACTTGCCAGCCCCTCCGGTAATTTGTCTGTGTTGGTCCCCTCTGTATCCTTTATCCTCCCCACCAGATGCAGAGTTTCCAGAGGCCTGGTCAGCTACGGTTAAATCAGTGAAACCGGCCCCATCACCGACTGGAATCGGGATGACCACAGATCATTGTTGTTCATGCTGCTCGTTTTTCTCACCGACGATTCCTCAGGTCGTCTTATCTTCATATTGAAAAAGGCAGGTCAGCGACACTGTAACCCGTGTCTGATTTCCACCTTTTAAAGATTCTAGCCCCTGATCTTCAGCTGAATCTCGATCCGGTGTTACGTCCCGGAGAATGTGCTCTGGGTAATGTGTTCTTCCTTCTCTCACTCTTCCGCTCTCACTCTCACATTCACTCTCTCTCCAGTGAATTTTGTGACAATTGTAATCCTGTCCCGGAGAAAGTGCGGCCTTTCTACCTGTATCACTCACTACCTGGTAGCCATGGCAACGGCGGATCTACTGACCATTGTGACCGAGGTCATTTTGATCCAAATCATTGGGCATAACTTCACGTGGAGTTTTGTGAATATAAACCCTGTGTGCCGGGTTGTCGATGTACTGATGTACACAGCCAGTGACTGCTCTGTCTGGTTCACGGTCACTTTCACCTTTGATCGGTTTGTCATTATTTGCTGCACGAAGCTGAGAACAAAATATTGCACCGGGAAAACTGCGGTTTCGGTTCTAACAACAACCGGTGTACTGTGCTGTCTGAAAAACGTTCCGCGGTATTTCACGTGGAAACACTGGGTGATCATCCATAATACAGAGTGGTTCTGTATTACCTTGGACAATTACTTCACTGACCCCGGGTGGGTAGGATATGACTGGCTTGATACATTTATAACTCCATTACTACCTTATGCTGGGATCCTCCTGCTCAACGCTCTGACAGTCAGACACATTTTACGGGCCAGTCGGGTCCGTAAGGGGCTGAGGGGCCAGAGCAAGGGGGAGAACCGCAGTGACCCGGAGATGGAGAGCAGGAGGAGGTCTGTGGTTTTACTCTTCACCCTCTCCGGCAGCTTCATCCTCCTGTGGATGACGTACACTGTACATGTCATATGCTATCTGGTTTCAGGAAAAGGATTCGATTCCAATTATTCTGAATTGATCTTTCCCTCCGTCGGGAATTTCCTGAGGGATATCAGCTGCTGTACGAACACCTTTATTTACGCGGTCACACAGTCGAAATTCCGGGAGCAGGTGATCAGTGCCGTGAAATATCCGGTCACCTCGATGCTTCAGTTCATTAATAAAGTCACGTCCTGAGCACAAGCCACAGGCGACCGAAGTTTCACCATCCCGGGCTCCAGCACATCAATTCCACCGTCAGTTATAAATCCCGGGCGGTTTGTCTCATGGACCGATGACATTAGGGTAGTGTGTGTGGGTGGGGGGGGGGGGTGGTTAGGTGTTGGCGGCAAATCATCGTCCTCACGACCCTCTACCCCTGCGGCCCAAACAGTCAAAGAACTACTCCAGAATGCCGACCATCCATTGGTCTGTGAACATGTCAATCTCTTCCATTCACACCCACCAACCTCAGTCCGACCTTGTCGCGCTATTCAGGTACTGCTTGGCTAATCGAATATCAACTATACTAGGCTCGGTCTTCCCCTTGAATTACTGTTTAACGTATATATATATATATATATATATATATATATATATATATAAAACAAAAAAACAAAACAGGGCGGGATTTGTATAAACGGCGGTAGACACTCCTGCATAAGGGCGCATTCCGGCACCAACCGGACTGTCATACGGTACTGGGAAATTGTAAATAAACCCATTCACTGCTTATTTTCTTTTCTGATAAATGGTAAATTAACCCAAAAGCCCTAGATTATAGATCAATGGAACAAAATGCTGTGAATTAAATCACTCCCATAACCTCAGAAGTTCTTTTTAAAAATTAAAACTATTAACCTTAAAAATTGTATTGGATCGTGAATTGTATTTATTTTTCCCCGATATGTTTCACACTCAAATAGCGTATGTGCAACTTTTTCTTAATGACAAAATCTACACGACCCAGAAAAAATGTTTTCCAACACGACATAAGGAATAATTAAGCAGGGTATGGCCAATTCTAAGTTGTGTCTGTGTAATTCCTTCCCCTCTTGTTTTAACACCTTTTCTGATAAACGTATTCTGAAATACATTAAGTAAAATTAGTACGATATGTTAACCATTTGTTAAGACCCCTTGTACCCATTTTGCCAAAAGTCATGGCAAAAGCCCATAATTGCTAACGCCACCAATCCCTTAGCTCCTAATTTCTAAGTGGAGGTCTATATCCAGAGTTGAATTTTAACATCTTTTGCAGCTAAGGACTCAACTCGCTGCTTCCCTCCAACACCTCTGTCTGCAAGGCTCCTTCAGAAGATGACATGTAAATCAATATGTTGTACATGAAATTACATTTGATGATTTTATAACAGTAACTCTGATCTACAGCGAGATTGACCTGTTTTCAGACTCATCAAATCCGAAAAGTAATCTGAACAAATTACAACTTGACATGTACAAATTTCCTCCACCTACTGTCAGCCTAATATGACGGACATCAATTCTGCTGTGTATACTTATAAATAGTTGTTAAGTTGTTTCTATATCAAACCTGCCATTCAGGCTCAAAAATAACACCGATAATGCTAGTTAAATTATCGCATTGTGGCGACCCACTTTCTACACAAGCGAGCCGGCTCACAAAATAGCCCGTGCGCGGCGAGAGACTTTTGTACGGCACCTCTGACGTCATTTCCGCCCGGGAGGGCTGGAAGGGAACTGCTTAAAAGCCAGTGCCGCGAAGTTTAAATAAACGAGTCTCAATAGACAATAGACAACAGACAATAGGTGCAGAAGTAGACCATTCGGCCCTTCGAGCCTGCACCGCCATTCTGAGATCATGGCTGATCATCTACTATCAATACCCGGTTCCTGCCTTGTCCCCATAACCCTTGAATCCCCTATCCATAAGATACCTATCTCGCTCCTTCTTGAAAGCATCCAGAGAATTGGTCTCCACTGCCTTCTGAGGCAGCGCATACCACACCTCCACAACTCCCTGGGAGAAGAAGTTCCTCCTCAACTCTGTCCTAAATGACCCACCCCTTATTCTTAAACCATGCCTTCTGGTACTGGCCTCCCCCAGCATCTGGAACATATTTCCTGCCTCTATCTTGTCCAAACCCTTAATAATCTTATATGTCTCAATCAGATCCCCCCTCAATCTCCTTAATTCCAGCGTGTACAAGCCCAGTCTCTCTAACCTCTCTGCGTAAGACAGTCCGAACATCCCAGGAATTAACCTAGTGAACCTACGCTGCACCTCCTCCACAGCCAGGATGTCCTTCCTTAACCCTGGAGACCAAAACTGCACACAATACTCCAGGTGTGGTCTCACCAGGGTCCTGTACAAATGCAAAAGGATTTCCTTGCTCTTGTACTCAATCCCCTTTGCAATAAAGGCCAACATTCCATTAGCCTTATTCACTGCCTGCTGCCCTTGTTCATTCACCTTCAGAGACTGATGAACAAGTACTCCTAGATCTCTTTGCATTTCTCCCTTACCTAACTCCACACCGTTCAGATAATAATCTACCTTCCTGTTCTTGCTCCCAAAGTGAATAACCTCACACTTATTCACATTAAACGCCATCTGCCAAGTTTCTGCCCACTCACCCAGCCTATCCAAGTCCCATTGAATTCTCTTAACATCCTCATCACGTCACACTGCCACCCAGCTTAGTATCATCAGCAAAGTTGCTGATGTCATTCACAATGCCTTCCTCTAAATCATTGACGTAATTCGTCAACAGGTGTGGTCCCAATACCGAGCCCTGTAGCACCCCACTAGTTTCTTGGACTGGCACCTGCCATTCCAAGGAACACCCATTCACTGCTACCCTTTGATTTCTATGTGCCAACCAGTTTCCTGTCCATATCAATATCCTCCACCACCCCCCCCCCACAACCCCAATGCCATGAGCTCTGATTTTACCCACCAATCTCCTATGTGGTGCCTTATCAAATGCCTTCTGAAAGTCAAGGTACACCATATCCACTGGATCTCCCGCGTCTATCTTCCTGGTTACATCCTCGAAAAACTCCAATAGATTAGTCAAGCTTGATTTACCTTTGGTAAATCCATGCTGGCTCTGCCCAACCCTGTGACTGCTATCAAGAAATGCCGCTTTTTAATCTTTAATAATGGACTCTAGCTTCCCCACTACTGATGTTAGGCTACCAGGGCGATAGTTCTCTGTTTTCTCCCTCCGTCCTTTCTTAAAAAGTGGGATAAAATTAGCCATTCGCCAATCCTCAGGAACCGATCCTGAATCTAAGGAACATTGCAAAATGATCACCAATACATCCGCAATTTCCAGAGCCACCTTCTTTAGTACCTAGGATGCAGACCATCTGGACCTAGGGATTTGTTAGCGTTCAGTCCCATCAGTCTACTCATCACCGTTTCCTTCCTACTGTCAATCAGTTTCAGTTCCTCTGTTACCCAATGTCCTTGGGCCATCCATACATCTGGGAAATTGCTTGTGTCTTCCCTAGTGAAGACAGATCCAAAGTACTTATTAAATTCGTCTGCCATTTCTCTGTTTCCCATCACAATTTCTCCCAAATCATTCTTCAAGGGCCCAACATTGTTCTTAACTATCTTCCTTCTCTTCCCATACCTAAGAAAAAAAAACTTTTGCTATCCACCTTTATATTCCTAACTAGCTTGCGTTCATACCTCATTTTTTCTCCCCGTATAGCCTTTTTAGTTAAGTTCCGTTGCTCCTTAAAAATTTCCCAATCAACCGTCTTCCCACACGCCTTAGCTCTGTTATATTTCTTCTTTTTCAATGTTATGCTATCTCTGACTTCATTTGTCAACCACTGTGGCCACGTTCCCCCCTTTGAATCCTTCTATCTCCGGGGGATGAACTGATTTTCCACCTTGTGCATTATTCCCAAGAATACCGGCCATTGCTGTTCCACTGTCTTTTCTGCTAGGATATCCGACCAGTCAACTTTGGCCAGCTCCTCCCTCATGACTCCATAGTCTCCTTTGTTCAACTGCAATACTGACACTTCTGCTTCTGCCCTTATCCGTCTCAACATGCAGATAAAAAAGTTATCATATCATGGTCACTACCTCCTAATGGCTTTTTTACTTCAAGATCACTTATCAAATCCTGTTCATTGCACAACACTAAATCCAGAATAGCCTTATCACCTGGTCGGCTCTCGTAGAAGCTGCTCCAAAAATGCATCTTGTATGCACTCTACAAACTCCCTATCCTGGGGTCCAGTACCAACCTGATTTTCCCAGTTCACCTGCGTGTTGAAATCCCCCATAACTACTGCAACATTTCCTTTGCCACACGCCATTGCTAACTCCCTATTCAACCAGCACCCAATATCCATGCTACTGTTTGGGGGCCTGTAGATAACACCTATTAGGGTGTTTTTGCCCTTACTGTTCCTCTGTTCTATCCACACTTACTCTGCTTCTCCTGATTCTATGTGCCCCCTTGCAAGGGACTGAATCTCATTCCTCACCAAAAGGTCCACCCCACCCCCTCTGCCCACCTTTCTGTCCCTTCGATAGCACATATACCCTTGTACATTCAATTCCCAGGTCTGATCCCCCTGCAGCCATGTCTCCGTTATCCCAACAACATCATAGTTACCCATTCGCACCTGAGCTTCAAGCTCATCCGCCTTACTTCTGACACTTCGTGCATTCAGATATAGAACTTTTAACCTATTTCTCCTCTCCTTGTTTAAATCGCTGCCTATTGTGCATACTCCAGCTCCCAGAACTCTCACCGGGCTATACGCCCCTTGAATTTTGTTGTCCTTCTTAAATTTACTTACTCTTTCTGCACATTTAACTCCATGCTCCGTCACACCATGCCTCTGTACATGTATCCTCCTTATCACTCGTTCCGCCTCACCTTTCTGTACTTCACACTTAATCGTCCGGAACCGTGTAGTCCCCACCTGTCCCTTATCCTCTCTCACATTCTGGATCCCTGCCCCCTGCAAATTTAGTTTAACCCCCTCCCCCCAAGCAGCACTGGCAAACTTCCCTGCAAGAATGTTAGTACCCCTCCGGTTCAGGTGTAAACCGTCCCATCGGAACAGATCCCACCTTCCCTGGAACAAAGCCCAATTATCTAAAAACCTGAAACCTTCCCCCCTGCACCATTCTCTCAGCCACGTGTTGATCTGTATAATCATTCTGTTCCACGCCTCACTCGCACGTGGCACAGGTGGCAATCCTGAGATTGTTACCCTGGAGGTCCTGCCCTTCAGCGTCGCACCTAACTCCCTGAAATCACGACGCAGGACCCCCTCACTCTCCCTACCCACGTCGTTGGTCCCTACATGGACCACAACATCTGGATTCTTGCCCTCCCTCTCGAGAATAACCTGCACACGATCTGAGATGTCCCGGACCCCGGCACCAGGGAGGCAACATACCATCCGAGACTCCCGATCTCCCCCACAAAATCTCCTATCTGCCCCCCTGACTATGCCCCCCCCTATCACTACCGCTGTCCTCTCTTCCCTCCTCCCCTTTTGACTCGAGGGTCCAACCTCAGTGCCAGAGACAGGACCACTGCAACTTGTTCCTGGTAGGTCATCCCCACCATCAGTATCCAAAACGGTATACTTATTGTTGATGGGAATGGCCACAGGGGTGCTCTGCTCTCTCTGTCTGCTCCCCCTCCATCTCCTGACAGTCACCCAGTTGCTTACCTCCCTTCTTTTCGGTGTGACTACCTCCCGATAACTCTTATCTATCTCTGTCTCTGCCTCCAGAATGATCCGTAGTTCATCCAGCTCCAGCTCCAATTCCCTAAATTGCTCTGATAGGAGCTGCAGCTGGGTGCACCTTCTGCAGGTGTGGTCAGCAGCGACAACTGCGTTGACCCTGACCTCCCTCATACTGCATACGGAGCACACCACTGCTCTAACTATCTCTCCCAATACCTGATCCCAGATTAATCAGAATAAATGAAAAAGTACCTACCGACCTTACCTTTTTTCCTCAGGAAGCACGTACGACTTACAGACTGCGTGTCGTTATTTCCAGGTCTGTGCGTAGCACATCGCTACATTAGAGACCCTGATGGTCCTAACGGTATTTCGACCAAAGTTTCGCTAAAACTGTCAACTTTCTGGACGCTGCGACCACGCGTGTGGTTTGACCAAGCTGAAGCCCAGTTCCAGATTCTGCAGATATCTTCGGATTCCACACGTTACTATTACGTGGTGAGCTCCCTTGACCAGGAGACAGCCGCACGGGTTGGGGATTTCATACAGTCACCCCCCGAAGAAGGCAAATATGCAGCGTTCAAAGCGCTGCTCATAGAGACCTTTGGCTTCTCCCGAAGTGAGCGAGGTGCCCGTTTGCGGCACCTGGACGGTTTGGGAGACAGGCCGCAGTCAGCATTAATGAACGAGACGCTGGCCCTGGCTGAAGGACACAAGCCTTGCTTCATGTTTAAGCAGGCGTTCCTGGAACAACTGCCCCAGGATATACATCTGCTGCTGGCCGACGCAGATTTCAGTGACCCCCGGTGGGTGGCGTTCCGGCAGACGTTCTGTGGAAAGCCAAGAGGGAGAGCGGGGCGTCCGTCGGACAGATTACCAAGACACGTGCCCAACAGCAGGCCAGACCAGGCCGAGCAACGGAGCGCAAACAACCCAGAGGCAGGAGTGAGGAGGCCAATGAACAGTGGTGTTTCTACCACCAGCGGTGGGGCACAGAAGCCCGCCGTTGTCGCCCGCCCTGCAAGTTCCCGGGAAACGCCAGCAGCCACCAGGACAGCCTCCTGTACGTCTGGGACAAACAGACAGGTCGCCGCTTCTTGGTCGACAGCGGAACGGAGATCACCGTCACACCCCCGACGAGGTATGACACCCGCAACAGGGAGACGGGACACACCCTGAGGGCCGCAAACGGCAGCACGATTCGGACCTACGGGCCCCGCACGGTGCAGCTACAGTTCGTCGCCAGCCGGTTGACGTAGGACTTCACACTGGCTAGCGTGGCCCAACCACTCCTGGGGGCGGACTTCTTGCGAGTCCACAGCCTACTGGTCGACTTGCAAGGGAAGAGACTGGTCCATGCCAAGACTTTCCAGACTTTCTCCCTGGGTGAGGCCAAGTTGCCGGCCCCACACCTGGACTCCATCACGCTGTCTGACAACGAATTCACCACAACCCTGGCGGACTTTCCATCGGTTCTGGCACCGCAGTTCAACCGGCAGCCATGCCCAGAGAAAGAGTACAACACCACAACCCGACCCTGGGACCGCCCCTCCATGCCCGCGCACGAAGGATCCCCCCGGACAAGCTCCGCCTGGCGAAGGAGGAATTCAAGAGGATGGAGGAATAGGGGATCGTACGGCGGTCCGACAGCCCTTGGGCCTCGCACTTGCACAGGGTGCTCAGAGCATCCGCGGGCTAGAGACAATGCGGCGACTACCGCAGCCTGAACGAAGCTACAACTCCAGACCGTAACACGTGCCGCACATACAGGACTTTGCACCAACCTGCATGGGGAAAGCATCTTTACCATAGTAGACCTCGTCCGGGGGTGCCATCAAATCCCGGTACACCCTGAAGACATCCCCAAAACAGCACTCATCACTCCGTTCGGCCTGTTGGAATTCCTCCGAATACCGTTCGGCCTGAAGAATGCCGCACAAACTTCCCAGCGACTAATGGATGCGGTAGGACGCGATTTGGACTTTGCGTTCATCTATTTGGACGACATCCTCATAGCCAGCAGTAGTCGTCAGGAGCATCTGTCCCACCTCCGCCAGCTCTACTCCCGCCTGAGTGATTTCCGCCTCACGATCAACCAGGCCAAATGCCAGTTCGGACTCGACACCATCGACTTCCTGGGCCACAGGATTACCAAAGACGGGGCAACACCACTGCCCGCCAAGGTAGACGCGATCCGCCACTTCGCCCGGCCCAACACAGTCAAAGGCCTGCAGGAGTTCGTTGGTATGATGAACCTCTACCACCGCTTCCTCCCCTCAGCAGCCAGTATCATGCGCCCTTTGTCCACCCTGATGTCGGGTAAAGGCAAGGACATTACTTGGGACGAAGAGGCCGCGGCAACTTTCGTTAAAGCCAGGGAAACCTTGGCAGACGTCGAGATGCTGGTGCACCCCAGAACGGACGATCCAACCGCCCTCACAGTGGACGCATACAACACAGCAGTCGGTTGGGTGCTGGAGAAACTCATCGAGTGGCGCTGGCAACCCCTGGCATTCTTCAGCAGGCACCTACGGCCACCCGAACTCAAGTACAGTGCCTTCGACCGGGAGCTGTTGCCACTATATCTGGCAATCCGACATTTCAGGTACTTCTTAGAAGGCAGGCCGTTCACCGCGTTCACGGACCACAAAACGTTGACCTTCGCGTTCACGAAGGTGTCCGATCCCTGGCCGGCCCGCCAGCAGCGACATCTGTCCTACATCTCCAAGTACACGACAGACATCCAGCATGTCTCTGGAAAGGACAACGTCGTGGCGGACGCACTATCCAGACCAGCTATCCAGGCCCTGTCCTAGGGGGTGGATTATGCAGCACTGGCGGAGGCGCAGCAGGCAGACGACGAGATGCCCAGCTGCAGGACCGCAGGCTAGGGGTTTGCAGCTGCAAGACTTCCTCGTAGGCCCAGGTGAGAGGACCCTCCTGTGTGACATGGCTGCCGGCCAGCCTCGCCCCATCACCCCGGCAGCCTGGCGGAAAGAGTTTTCCACTCCATACACGGGCTGGCACAGCCATCTATCAGGCCAACCGTCCGGTTAGTCTCCAGCAAGTTCGAGTGACATGGACTTCGCAAACAGGTCAGCGAATGGGCCAAAACGTGCACGCAGTGCCAAACGGCCAAGGTGCAGCGGCACACCAAAGCCCCGCCTCGGCAGTTCGAACCCACCCGCCGGAGGTTTGACCACATTCATGTGGATATCGTGGGGCCCTGCCAGTGTCACAAGGAGCGCGGTATCTCCTAACTATCGTAGACCGTTTCACCAGATGGCCAGAGGCGGTCCCGCTCAACGACACCACCTCCGATTCCTGCGCCCGAGCGCTGATAGCAGGCTTCGGGATACCGGCCCACATTACCTCCGACAGAGGCGCCCAGTTCACTTGCAGCCTGTGATCGACTGTGGCCAACCTGTTGGGAACACAATTACACCACACAACTGTTATGTGGCGACCCACTTTCTACACAAGCGAACCGGCTCACAAAATAGCCCGCGCGTGGGGACAGCCTTTTCTAATACATCTCTGACGTCATTTCCGCCTGGAGAGTGCTGGATGGGAACTGCTTAAAAGCCAGTGTCGCGAAGTTTGAATAAACGAGTGTCGAGTACGACTTACAGACTGCGTGTCGTTATTTCTAGCTCTGTGTGTAACACAAGGCTACACTCCACATTTAGAAATATAGAAACATAGAAAATAGGTGCAGAAGTAGGCCATTCGGCCATTCAAACCTGCACCGCCATTCAGTTCGATCATGGCTGATCATCCAACTCTGAACCCTATACCTACCTTCTCTCCATACCCGCTAATCCCTTTAACCACAAGGGACTTATCTAACTCCCTCTTCAATATAGTCAATGAACTGGCCTCAACTGATTCCTGTGGCAGAGAATTCCACAGATTCACCACTCTCTGTGTGAAGAAGTTTTTCCTCATCTCGGTCCTAAAAGGCTTCCCCTTTATCCTCAAACTGTGGCCCCTCGTTCTGGACTTCCCCAACATCGGGAACAATCTTCCTACATCTAGCCTGTCCAATCCCTTTAGAATTGTATACGTTTCAATAAGATCCCCCTCAGTCTTCTAAATTCCAGAGAGTATAAGCCTAGCTGATCCAGTCTTTCATCATATGAAAGTCCTGCCATCCAAGGAATCAGTCTGGTGAACCTTCTTTGTACTCCCTCTATGGCAAGAATGTCTTTCCTCAGATTAGGGGACCAAAACTGTACACAAAACTCTAGGTGTAGCCTCACCAAGGTCTTATATAACTGGAGTAGTACCTCCCTGCTCCTGTACTCGAGTCCTCTTGCTATGAATGCCAGCATACCATTTGCTATTTTCACCGCCTGCTGTACCTGCATGCCCACTTTCAGTGACTAGTGTACAATGACAACCAGGTCTCGTTGCACCTCCCCTTTTCCTAATCGGCCACCATTCAGATAATAATCTGTTTTCCTGTTCTTGCCACGAAAGTGGATAACCTCACATTTAACCACATTAAATTGCATCTGCCATGAATTTGCCCACTCACCTAAGCTATCCAAGTCATCCTGCATCCTCTTAGCATCCTCCTCACAACTAACACTGCCGCCCAGCTTCGTGTCATCCGCAAACGTGGAGATGCTGCATTTAATTCCCTCGTCTAAGTCATTAATATATATTGTAAACAACTGGGGTCCCAGCACTGAGCCTTGCCGTACCCCACTAGTCACCGCCTGCCATTTACCGGCATCTTGCGAACATTTTCCCAAATGATTACCGTAATAAAATGTGTGTTCGGAGTATGAGCTTTGTCCTTCACTGGATAATTTAACTCTGCACTATTATCCCTCATGCACTTAACTTTACACTGATATCTCAAAGTTCAAAGTCTAAGGCACAGCGGGCGTTACCTTTTTAAATCGACTCCTTTGCTCCTCAACTGACTCAACGTCAAGCAGTTCCTTCCATTTTTTTTTTCCTTCTGTAGTTCTAGCTTCATCTGCAAATACTTCGTCTTAATAAAGTTCAATTTCATGGTGTTGGCTTTTATTGAGATACTCTCCGAAAAAAAGTAAAAAACTTCAAGCCTTTCAATATTATGACCACTGCTCCGAAAGGCTCAACCCCATCGTACTCAAAATTCTATGAGGATTGTTACAGGATTTCAATTCCAGACAGAGTTCCCTCTTGTTGGTGCAACAACACAGTGTGTCAAAAAAAACAATAACCATACAGACCTGTTAAGGGCATCTGATAACCGGAGAGTAGTGCAATGTCTAGGTACTGCAGAGAAAAGGAAATTAATTGGACCGTGTTCGTATGCGAACATACCAAAAAGCTATAAAATGTAGAGGCTTTATAAAGACTCAGAATTACCTCCTTAACATTCGGCTTTGCCGAAAATACAAGGATAGGAAAGCAAGAGAAGAATTTTAAAAATCCAGTAAGTTGATTTTGGGTATTAGCAGAGCATACCAAATGTAGACTTGCCAGCCAAATGTAACCAAATGAGCGGCAAGCATTAAAAAAAAACACACAGAAGAACGTAAGAAATAGAAATAGAAGCAGGCGTGAGCCATTCCTTACAATGTAAAATCTAAACAACCTTGTTTTAAATATATTTACTGGAGTAGTCTGTACTGATTCATTGGACAGACAATTCTGCAGATTCACCACTCTCTGGGAAAAGCAGTTCCTCCTCATCTCCGTCCTAAATCTACATTGCTGAATCGTGAGACTATGTCCCCAAGCTCTAGTCTCATCTACCAGTGGAAACAACTTTCCTGCCTCTATCTTATCTATCCCTTTCACAGTTTTATATGTTTCTATGGCGTGTAACTCCAGGCTAGAGTCTTCAAAATAAAACCTGAAAAGGATGAAAAAAGAAACATTAAAGATAGAACTACTGTAGAGCTGTTTCCGAAGATGCAAACAAAGCAGTCTCCGTTAGGTGCCATCAACCTAACCTCCTCTCTCCGATTATAAGGGAGGTGTCACACTAAAGGAATATATCTTCATGCATCACGAAGGCGTTAAAGACCATACTTCCGGATTGGAGGTGCGTGAGGCAAAGGTCCCATTACAGTGTCCAAATTTGTTACTTCAACGGTGGTAATAGTGATTATTAAGCCAGATACTATACAACAAATAGTTCATTTAGTCTCAACCCTACATTTGTTCAGTGTCTGGAGGTGAGAGCACGTTTAATCGTTGGAGAGTTGCTCATGTGGTGACCTCATGATTTCAATATGCTGAATATTTACATGCGTACGGTACAAAACTACCAGCGTCCCTTTGCTTCAGACTCGAAATGATGTCTTAAATGTTGTATGATTCTAATTATAGATTATTTGCTAACTGTTTAACACTTGAAAGTATGGCATGCTCTGCGATAGTTTTAAGTGTGAACGCATTGAGAATGTTAAATATTGCACTAGCCCTGGATATTTGTGAGTTTAGCTGAAAGCGGAACAGATGTAATGCGTGTGTGAATGAACGGAAGGCAGTCGTGTGATTGTTAGGATTTTATTGAAAGGATGTTTGAATTAATCGTTTCCTTCACAATAGGATCTCAATGTCTGCAAATGTCTGCTTCATCGGTTGAAGTAAATTTGCAGGAACATGTGGGGAATTCAGAGACATATTTCCTTACCGAAGTTTTATAAAGTCTTCGTACTTAGGGCGGCAATGACCCACATCTGGTTTCCCTTTGTACTTTAGAATATTTGATAAGGATTTTCACTTTCGGAATTACGGCCGACAGTTTTGAAGGAAGAATTTGTTTTGTCTTACCTGCGTACTTAGATAGTGTTCTTTTGTTTGTTTGTTTTGGTATTGAGTTCAGAGGGAGACACCATTTCCACACTGTCCATGTGAAATCAAGGTTAAACTGATCGAGATATGTATGTATCCATTCCGTGTGGGATAAACCCGCTGTTGAAAGGCAAATTACATTAAGACAAATTCGTGCACACTTGAATTGGGAATTTGAAATTTGATGCAATCTTAGCATTAGCCCTGCAATAAGTACACGGGATTTCAGTTTAGGTTGCGTGAAGTTTCAGTCCGGATTTAGTGTTTTGCTTTCATCATCAGCCCTTACTCAGTAATTTATCCAAGTGCTGAAGGACGGTCAAAGTAACGTCAGTCTCAGAACACTGTAATAGCAGAGTCTATATGTAGTTGTAAAGTGTACTAAAGATTATACCTTCCTTGCGGAACATCTCTATCCACCGCCAAATCGGCCTTCCGTTGCTAGCCAGTTCTGAATCTCTGCAGTCAGGATTCACTAGATCCCAGGCCATCTGACGTTCTAAATGCGTGCACCATGAGGAATCCAGTCAAACACCTTATCAACTGATGAACCTCAGATAGACTGTTCTGACTTCATCTGCCGATTTTTCACTGTTTCATTGAATTTATTCTGGCTCATAAGGGACGACCTACCCTCACAAAACCATGCTGAATATCCCCAACCAGGATACGTTTCTCCAGATGCGCATAAAATCTGTCTGTAAGAAATCAGTCATATAGTTTTCCCACCACCGACCTGTCACTCACTGGCCTGTAACTCTCAGGACTACATAATATTTCTTACAAAGAGGAATAACATTTGCCATTCTCTGTGGCCAGTGATGACGCAAATGCCATGTCCCAGCACATCTGTCCTTTTTTCCCCTGTATCCACATTCATCTTGTCGCACTCACTGCT
Organism: Mobula hypostoma; assembly: GCF_963921235.1. NCBI lineage: Eukaryota > Metazoa > Chordata > Chondrichthyes > Myliobatiformes > Myliobatidae > Mobula > Mobula hypostoma. The sequence goes on along the minus strand of NW_026948187.1, from coordinate 722,941 downwards.
GAATATCGAAGTGAAGCATCAGTAAGGACCTTCACTGACTCCTTGCACTCCAGACAGATGCTTCCTTTTTTTTCTATCGTTGATCTCTCCCACTCTCTATCTCTTCATCCTCCTGTTTTACACCTACCTTAATGTGGCTCTCCGAGGCCTTATCATGTCCCATTCTAACTCTTCTAAGTTCATTGTTAAATTTCCTCCTGGCTACATTGTGACTTTCAACAGTCCTCTTTGATCCTTCGTTCAGAAACCTTGAATATATTTATTTCTTCTACTTGAAGATGTTTTCGTTATCTCTTATCAACCAGCGTTACATTACACGGCCATCCGTTACTCAACGCAACGCAGCAAGCCTATAATGAACCCCAATCTAGTGTTCCATTAACAATCTCCATATCGCTGTTGTGCATTTCAAGGATCAAATCACATCCCAAATTCCGCTACCAAGTTCCTACCCAATAGCATCTATTAAGTACATCCCATACCATCTCCTCCTACTCCAGTTTAAGATATTAGTAAATATCGAATAGTTGTGTAGTATCGTTCTGAAATGCTGACCCACGGCGAGATCAGTTACCTGATCTGTTTGACTTTGCAGTACTAGATATAGGATGGACTGTTCGCTAGTCCGCCTGCCCGCTTACTGTGATAGGACCCCTTCCCGGACTTAACCGAGAAATTCTGTAACATCTGAGCCTTTGTAAACAGAGGAAGTGCCCATGAATATTAGTGAAGGTTAAGTTGCCTGTGACAACAGCTGTCCTAAAATGGTACGGGTCCAAAATCTATCTCCCGATCTGTCACTGTCTGTGTGTGTTGTTTTCGTTTTGGTGATGGGAGTTCTGTACAGAATACTCTCAACGAGTGTTTGCTCCCTTCCTACTTCTGAGTTCCACTCACAGTCTATGAACATAGAATCCCACCGCAGTGTCCTCCCTTTCCGCAGCTATGATATTATCACACTCTCCATGTGTTTAAAAGGCTTTCCGTTTAATCTCCTTTCCCCGACTATGAGCATTTCGAAACATCTGAACCTCAAAAAGTCCGGAAGTCATTCCTCCACTTGTGATTGAATTTACTTTATTTCTTACAACTTTCACATACATGACGAATAAAAATCCTTTGGTTACGTCTCCGTCTAAATGTGCAATGTGCAATCCTAGTAATTGATAATAATTTATAATAAACAGAACAGTCAATGTAACATAGAAAAAGCACTCAAATCAGCGTGAGTTAATCAGTCTGAAGGCCTAATAACTGAAGCTGTCGCTCAGCCTGTTGGTCCTGGCTTTTATGCTGCGGTACCGTTTCCCGGATGACTGCCAAGTCTCTGTGATAGTTTGGAATTCATTCATTTCAGGATGACCAGACACATCAATGTCTGAATTCTTGACCTATTTGCCAAATCTACTCATTTTAAAACTGTTTTATTCGAAAACTCAGCGGATTTAGAAATGGAGTGGGAGTTATCTACACAGATGACCATTTAATGTAAACACATACTTCATTCCATTCTTCAATTCTTTTCTAAATTTCCTGTGTCAGTGCATAGATACACGTATTGGTGCACATACTCAGAATTTGCAACATGAACCCAAACTGTTGCAATATATATACTGGGGAAGTCACGTATCTGTCCTCATAAAAATGGTTTCCCACTTGCCATCTCAGTGAATGAGCTAAATAGGGCATCCAAAATAAGATGAAATTAGCTGATATCGCAAACAATAAAATCATTGATTTTCTGCGGTTCTCCACCTCCGTATCCTTCTGATAATCACTGCTGTTCCGAAGCCCTCTGCGGACTCATTTGCCGCAATTATATGTCTCACTGTTAACCCATTGAACACTAGAATTAAGCCGATTGGTAGCAATGATGTTAAAATGCTGTCTAGCAATTTCCACCCGGGTAAAGTAGCGTATTCCTAAGTGAACACGCAACGCCACGGCATGTTATCAATAATGACGAATGGTTTAACGGCAAAGTAAAACGGGACACTTCTCCCGCAGCTCACTATAACCACCGTCACCACAATCACCGTTGCTGTTCTCTCGGTGCAGTATCGTTCCCTGAGCTTTCGACAACATATTGCGATGAAACAGTCGAAGGTAAAGCTGACCGCAAACCAAACAGAACAGTCCATCGTTGCAACCCTAAATACAGCTATCAGAGAGCGTACAGGAGTGATAAGCAGGGATCTGGAATAAATGTGGATATTGCTGGTCTGTTCCACTAAAGCGAAAACTACAACCACCATCAGATCCGCTGTTGCCATTCCAACCAGGTAACGGGTGATGCATTTGGAGAGTCCGCATTTTCCCCGAGATAGGATCACAATCGCCGTTAAATTAACTACAAGAAATTAGAAACAAAGGGGATTATCGCTAGCTGCAACTGTCTGAATGTCACAGTAATATCTGAAGGCATATATCACAATAAAACACGCTGTACGCATATTCTTCTGAGCATGTAAATAAGATCGAGAACAAAATTCCAGGGACATTTCATAATAAAAAGTTAACCGCCCATCCGACTTTATCTGCGGCTTGTGAAAGGATTGATGAATTTTGTTTTCTGGATTAGCAGAGATGGGGTGCTTGATTCTTTGACACTGACAAGTGTACTGCAGCGATTGGTGTTATGTCCGTTGTTATTTAACGTGTATTTTAATGACTTAGATGTCGATGTAGAAAACTGAATCAGAAATAAATTCGCACGAATCCTAGGTTGGGGTCGTTGTTACAGCCAGGAACTCTATCCAAGCTTGTGGCTTGATGTTGACTGGCTGGAAAATGGGTTGAAAATGGCAGATGGAATTTAATAGAGACAAGTATGAGTTCGTCTGCATTGTGAAGGATAGATACAACAGATTAAGAAGCACACTGAAGAGGTGGGATTTAGTGTGCAGAAGGAGTCCTGGGAATACAGATCGATAATTCCAGGAAAGCAGAGTCACGGGCAGATCGGCTTGTATTGAGCTCTAATCACATTGACCTTCACAGTCACACGCATAAATATTGCTGGTGAACGCAGCAGGCTAGGCAGCATTAATAGGAAGTGGTACAACTGACGTTTCGGGCCGAGACCCTTCGTCAGGATATCCAATTTGCCCATCAACTTTTCAGCGCTTAGATTCAACCCCACACTTCTGTCTTCTCCTATCACTTTAGATCTCTCCCTCCCCCTCCTACTTTCAATTCTCCTACTATCTCTTCTTTCAGTTCGTCCTGACGAAAGGTCTCGGCCCGAAACATCGACTGTACCTCTTCCTAGAGATACTGCCTGGCCTGCTGCGTTCACCAACAATTTTGATGTGTGTTGCTTGAAATACCAGTATCTGAAGATTTCCTTGTGTTTGCGACCTTCACAGTCAGTTCACTGAGTACAGGAGTTGGTACGTTATGTTGAAGCTGTACAACACGCTGGTGAGGCTGTAGATAGATTATCGGGGGCTGCTTCGGCCACGTACCTACCGTTTTACAATGTCAATTATCTTCAAAGTGTGTAGCGATATTTAGAAATCAAGAATTCTGGAACTGAGGACAAGAGTTAGAAGGAAATGTTGAATTGGAATTTATTCCCTTGGCAGCAGGAAAATGAACAGATATCTTACGGAAGCAAACACATTTGTGAGAGTTACGGGCAGGGTGATTGGTCGCAGATTTTCCCCATCCTCTCAGTGAATCTAAAACTAGTTCATAGGTGTGGGGTGAAAGGTGAAATATGCAAGAGGGGTGCGTGCTAAAGCTAACTCGCTAAGAGGGTCGAGGAGTGTGGAAGGATCTGCCAGCGTAAGTGGTAGATGCGGACTCAATTGTATCATTTCAGTGAAGGTTCTCTATGTAAGTGCATAACAGACGGACCGAGGGTGCAGATAAATGGGGCGAGGCGAAGGATTACAGAGGGATGATCCAGATGGGTGGAATATCCTACTTCTTTGTAGTAATGATCTATGACTCCATGACTATCTCTGTCCCATTTCCCCATTGTGTCCTCTAATTTTGCTCTTCGTCACCAATTTATGTATGTGCGGAACTGTGGATGTGTTCAAATTCACATTTCAAACACACTACCTTCTCCTGTTGCAGTTCATCACTCTGTGCCTATTGGGGAACTCATACCGATGAGCGGCTCTCGGCTTATTGGGGGGGGGGGGGAGACCCTCCAGTCTGTATCCATTGTGGAACTGGCATCGCTGTGCGGCCCTGTGATCACCCTGGGATGACTCACCTCTCTGTATCCATTGGTATCGATGAGCAGCCGTCGGCCACCCTGCATCCATTGTGGAACTCGTTCTGATGCGTGGCTCCCGGATCATTTGAGAATATCTCAGCGCTGATACACACTTTCCGCTCTTACACTTTAAATACCATTTGTGAGGCTGACTGCGCCAAGCTCACCGTTGCACTCACAATTTCTTGTGAATTATTTTCATCCATAACTCGTGAATAGCTTTTCTTTTTTTTTTGCCATAGCTGCTCACTCAATTCCTACTCCGCTATTGCATTGCCAACGGCGCCATTAATCAATACATCGGATTAATTGATTAAAACATCCATGCTAGCACTGGTATTGTTTACTTCTGCGACGTATGCGTTTATTATGTCTCCTGTCACTCCTCAGAGGGAATCGAATAACTTCTGTACGATTGAAGCTTTGAGGTAGACCGAATAACAGTGACGTGCGGACAAATAATTCTCGGCAAAACATGTGTCTGACTCGCACAGGATCTCTGAGGTGGCGAGGTTTCCCTGCAGCTGTGGTCATTGCTCCAGACTCTGGAGATGCTGTCCAGACGATCACTACACTGCATACACAGAGCCGAATGAAAGGTCATAAAGTGGAGTTCCTTTTCTGGATCGTTCCAATAATCCTGTGACTTGCTGATGACCTATTTCCTCGTTCAGTGGGCAATATTCCATCATTCCTCTTGTTATGTGCCCTGTGTAGCCGGAAAGTAGGATATTTTAAGAGGCGAGTTACAGATCGAGTCTCCAGCCTGAAACTGTTCCATTTGTTGCAAGGCAGTCTGAAACTCAATTTACCAACCAGCCTGGGAATCAGTGGATTCCATGGATACACACCGGCCGCATATCCATTTGGATCGGAATACAGAGAATTGTTTACACCTCCATTCGCTAATGCGCAGGCTGCAGATTTTAAAGGGTGACTGCAAACGATGGTGTTCCACAATGCCGCACCCCATCTACATTGGATCTCACCAATGTGGGGCTGTCATACCGACAGAACCCGATATAAAGGATTGACCTGGATGGACGGATTTCCGTGAATGGTGGCTGGTGAGGGAGGAGGTGCAGATGCTGGTGTGACACTTGTAATGCTTGCAGGGATAAGCGCCTGGATGGAGATCAGTCGGAAGGGAGGTGGGAAAGGGATTGTTGTGTAAAGCGATACCTGCAGATTGCGGAAAAGGCGGTGGAGGTGGGGTAAGGGATCTTGCTGCGGAAAAATCTCAGGAGCAGCAGACAGAACAAATCAGGCCGATTCAGAAAATTGTTTCAGACTAAGGGATTGTATTTATACCTTATATAACGGAGAACTTCTTTTCCTAAAAGCGGTGTTCAGAAGCTCTGGTTAGCTTTCAGACACGCTTCATTATACAGACACTGCGAACGTGACTAAACGCACTTAACAATCACATTGCTTGACGATGAACTTACGCCTAAAATGTAACAAACAACGTGACTTTGGACTTGGCCTAAATTTCAACAACAGCATTACGTAAGTCCGGCGCCATAACATTTTTCTTTAGACATTATCGACGACTTTCAGTTAAATTCTAAAATCAAGGACTTTAGCTGAATTTTAAGAGCATTCATAAACTATTAGATTAGCCTTTACATTTCCAATGACTCTTAAATTCTTCCACAATTCCCTCCTTGTTGATCCTTTCACATGAACACTCCTCATGAGGTATTTCCTACTCTTCCTCATAGGCGGGTTTCATATCCCTCTGGAGAGGGTCTTTCTTTGCCAGGATGTATCTCCTCTCGCCACCAGTTTCGCGACTGCGCATTTCTCTCATCATCTGGGGTATCATAGGGACATTTTCAGGTCGGAGTAAGGCTCTTTTCAATAACTGGTAACAACACAATCGTAATGCTTCCACATACACAGCACCCTAAAACACATACCATTGCCACTATAATTATGCTATGGGTAATCCAGCTTCCCCAGCCAGAAAACCATCCCTCTATTATTTCCCACCATTTCATTCCTGAACCAAAATTCTTAAGCTGTTTGATTATCTTTCTAATCTCCTCAATTTTTCCTCTTATGTGTTGAATAAAGACAGTTATGTTTTCTAAGGCATCGGGAAAATAAGTACAACATTCCTGCCCCACCACGGCGCATGTCCTTCCTGTTTCGGCTAAGAGTAGGCCCAGGTCTATTCTATTTTGCAAGGCTACCATTCTACGGGCAACTACTTCTGTTGTTAGGTCTTTCACTTGCATCTGCTTGTCAGTTAAGGCATCAGCAGTGTCATTGGCCATTTTCTCTAGAGCGGCTGCCATATTAATACTTTCTCGCGAATTTCGGGTCACACTATATGAGGGAAATGCTACCATCCAAACCCTTTCACTTTCCGTTATCCCTCGCTTACTTCGCCTTAAATAAGGGTGTTGCGACATATCTTTTATAGGATGCATGGAGGGCACTATATAGGCCAAACAACAGCAGCCCGTCCAATTTCCTCCGGGACACATTCCCATTTTCACCTGGCGGCCCAAGAAACCAAGGATAAGCTCTTTCCCCACATACGGCCTCTGTTCAGTACAAGAGCTATTACCCAAAATGTCCCATTTTACCCCGCCGTATTACAATAACAAATTCCATTTACAATTTTCTGTGCATTTACTAACTCAAAGGAGGGCACCTTTTTTTTCCCCCCTCCGTCGGGGTACGGAGGAACCATCCTTTGAAGCAGATACATCCAAAATCCCCTTCACTGACATCACAGTCCTTTATCATCTTCTGCCAATCCCTTGATCCAAAGTTGGAAAAGGATGTGTTAAATTGGTTCAGAAGTCTCACAGAAAGCATTTCGCTTCCGTTCAGCGTGGCCCATTCCAGGGACATTCCCTGGGCGGCATGCTGAGGTATCTTTATACACCCAACAAGAGTCCAACTCTTCATTTTGTTGACTGGCATAAGTGTGACATACAGACAAAAACAGGAATTTTTGGATAAGGCCATACAAATGCTCCCCAGCATCAGTCCCCATAAAAGCATCTGACTTGTCAGCTTGATAGCTTTCTGTTTTTCAACTCCTGGTGCAGTTTGCACCTAGTAGCGTGAATCCATTCTTCTTTACCGTCAACCTTCGGGCTTTTAGCAGCACTGGGTAGGGGCCTTTCCACCTGGGAGAGAAAGAATCTTTATTCATTGATCTCACATATATTCTTTCTGCTGGATTAACGGATACATGTTACCCTCAGTTAAAGGTGCCTGGACTTGCCGGACCCTCTCATACAATTTCCCCGTCTTCTGACACAATGCTTGTGCATATTTCAGTGTCTTCTCATCATTCCATATCAGCACTTACTTTTCTGGGATCATGGGGGCTTAGTTCCTGTTGTCATAGTCCGCCCCACCAAAATTTCATGAGGGGTAAGTTCTTTATTTCTATTCTTCTGATTTTCGCAAAGTGTACGTTCCTGGAGTCATTGCCTATGGCGGTCTGAGACGGTTTTGCTGACAAACTTTTGTCAAAGCCGCTTTTATTTTCCTGTTTGCTTTTTCCACCATACCTAAGCACTGAAGCTAATAGGGGATATGGAATTTCTACTGCAACCCCAAGGCTTCCTCCAGTCCCTGCACTTCGCAATTGTAAAATGGGTTCCCCTGTCACTACTTAACCCCAGGGGAATTCCAAATCTAGGTATAATTTCCGGTTGGGGCAAGTGATCAAATCTAGTGTGTGTCTTCCCTCTATTGTTTTGCTGGCAAACTAAACAAGTTCGTGCTATCTTCTTGACAGTTACTGTTATCCCTAGGGCATACCATTGATTAGTGAGGGCATGCTGCATCCCTCATTTGCCCATGCGAGCCTGGCCATATGCCGGGCGAACCAGGGGCAAATATAAACTCTGAAGGTACACTACTCGGCCGTCTGGGTGACGCCATAGCCCGGTATTCTGGTAACATGCAGATTTGCTCCAGGCATAATTCTCCTGCTGTGAGGCAAGATTTCGCTCTTCCTGCAACTGCCGGACGTCCATACAGACAGGGAGCTCCTTCCCTCCCGATTCAGCCCGAGGGGTCTGCAGCACAGGTTGTCGCTGAAGGGCTACCTGTTTTGCTACCATTTCTTCAAACCGATTTCCCTTGGAGCCTTCATTCTCGGCTGAGGCGTGTGCCTCGCACTTAATTATTACTAAAGTCTGTGGCAACTGTATAGCTTCTAAAAGGCTCAGAACGAAGGAGGCGTGTTTAATCGCTTTCCCCGACGAGGTGATAAATCCTCCATTTTTCCACAATTGCTCAAAGTCTTGTGCTATCCCAAACGCATAACATAAGTCAGAATGAACATTGACAGCTTTTCCTTAGGCCAAAATTAAAGCAAGCTCTGGTAATGACACAGAGTTCTGCTGCCTGCGCTGATGATCCTATTGTCCAGGTATAAGCTTCTAGTATCTCGTGGGCAGTTACTATAGCATACCATGACAGCAACAGATCTTCTCTTGGGCGGTGCAAAGAGCCATTTGTGAAAAGAATTTGTGACGAGAATACACATAAAATTAAGATGTTTGCTGGCCTGGGTTAGCATTAGTGACATCAGCAAGTGGTCTGCCACCTGCCCTCAGGGGAAGGAGAGATAAGGAACAATGGAGCAGCGTCTGGAGATGTGTAATGAAGGAACGGGGGAGAGAGAGCTGTCTGGAGCGGCTCCCCCTCTTTGAACCTTGAACTGTTTGAAGTGATGGATAGGCGATACCCCAGCAGGGGGATAAAAAGGGACCGGTTTGCTAAGGCATCACACACACGCCACCCGAGGTAACGAGACCCTGGAAGCGGTACGCTCCTCACGAGTCGGTGGGGGGTACCGGACAACGCCCAGGGTGGAAAGGTACGATCAGCGGGAACCCGGTGTGTGTCCGCCCTTGCCTGGGTGCCGGGTTCACTGCAGAGGATCGACCGCATCTGGAGGAGGGGTCACAGTCGGTGACCTCAGGTGACATCACCAAGGACCCGCCCGGAAGCTGCTTGTGAGCCATCTCGCCGGTCTGTGAGTGAAGCTGTGCTGAATGATCAGTTGTTCCTGTTCTATCTGTCTCTCTTCCCCACGTTGTCCATCGCCATGGCAACGATTACTGCGAATTGAACTACTAAACTGGACTGAACTTTGGGTCACTTTGAAATTTGGTCATTTACCCCAAGACAACGATAGAGCTTGATTGATGCTGTTATCTTAATTCTGTGCACATGTGTGTTTATCATCGCTGAACTGTTGCATTTATTATCCTTTCGATTACTGTGTTGCTTGTTTCTTTAATAAAACTTTCTTAGTTCTAGTACTCCAGACTCCAACTGAGTGATCCATTTCTGCTGGTTTGGCAACCCAGTTACGGGTACGTAACATAAGTGGGGTTCTCGTCCGCGATTTTGAACGCTAAATTTGGGACGGAGTAAATTGATTGGGTTAAAATTCCCGAAAGAAAGAAAAGACAAACAGCAGAAATGGAGGCTGTGGAATTTATAAAGGCGCCGACCTTGGAGGCATTAGAGGATGCCAGGAAATCGGAATTGGTAGCTGTGGCCAAACGGTTGAATCTTGCTAAGGTGAAGTCGACAATGAGGAGAGAGGAGATAGACAGAGCTATTGTAGAGCACTATGTATCTAAAGGTGTGTTTCCCCAAGGTGAGCTGGGGGTGGTGTCTATTGAAAAACCTGCTGGAGACGCGGTACAGGTACAGCTTGAAAAACTGAGACTCGAGCACGAGTGCCGGGTACGGCAGTTAGAACACGAAGAGAAGGAGAGAGAGTTAGAAAGGCAAGAGAGAGAAAGACAGTTGGAGAGAGAGGAGAAAGAGAGGTAATGGGATAGAGAAGAGAGAGGGAAACAGAGGGAAAGGGAATTTGAGCTGGAGAAGTTAAAGATAAGGGCCGAGCAGGGGCTCGTGCCGAACCAAGGTGGAGGGTTCCGGGCGGCCCAGGAGGTTAGGCTGGTTCCCCCATTTGACGATACCGACGTGGATCTGTACTTTCTCCACTTCGAAAAAGTGGCTATAAGTCAGGACTGGCCGAGGGATAAGTGGGTTGTTTTACTTCAGGGTGTACTGAAAGGGAAGGCCCAAGAAGCTTACTCAGCTTTGTCCGCGGAAGATGCCCAGAGGTATGAGGTGGTGAAAGAGGCCATCCTCAAGATTTATGAGTTGGTCCCGGAGGCATACCGGCAGAGGTTCCGGAATGCGAGGAAGCAGTGGGACCGCACGTATTTGGAGTTTGCCCGTGAGATGCAGACATATTGTGAGCGTTGGTGCGCCTCGAAGGGGGTAGAGGGGGATTATGACAGACTGCTACAACTGATCCTGATTGAGCAGTTTAAAGGTTGTGTCCCTGAGGGTATGAGACCCTACCTCGATGAGAAAGAGGCAGCCACGTTAGTCGCAACTGCTAAGTTAGCGGATGAGTATGCATTGACGCATAAAATGAAGTTTGCCCCGAGTAAAGGCTACCAGAAGGGTAGTCAGGACGGAGGGGAGAGTCCGCCGGAAAAGTCAGAAAGGAAGCCGGGGACTAGTGAAAAGGATAAGGTAGAACGGGAGCAGTCTGGTAGGAAGTCTCCTGGGGTCGTCTGTTATAATTGTGGGAAAGTCGGACACTTTGCGTCCAGGTGCTTTGCCCCAAGGAAGGAGACGGGGAAAGGAAAAGCGGAAATTTTGAATGGCTGTATCGAGCTGTTAAGCGAACCGCTAGGGAAGGACAGGTCTGAAAAAGTCCAGGAAGGGCGCGAGAGGTTTATCTCGGCCGGACTGGTGTCAGTGAAGAAGAGGTTAAAACCAGTTCCAGTGCGGATCTGGAGAGACACGGGAGCGTGTCAGTCACTAATACTGAAGAGTGTATTAGAGTTTAGCTCAGAGACCCAGACTGGGGAGGTAGAGGTCAAAGGTGTTGGGGAAGGGACAGAGTCAGTCCCTTTGCACCAGATACACTTACAGAGCAACCTGGTCTCTGGACTAGTCACGATTGGGGTGAGGTCCGAATTACCGATGAAAGGCGTGGAAGTCTTGCTCGGTAATGACATCGCCGGAGGAATCGTGTTCCCAGTCGTAAGATTGACAGGTCAGCCTGCCAGCATTGACTCACAGGTTCATCACGGGCCCGCGATCGTGAATTTAGCTGAACCATTTCTGCCAACCTTGTATGAGACAAGGGGTAGTGAGGGAGCTGGGACGGACGTAGCAGTAGCCAGGAAAGAATTTGTGCAGACGCAGGAGCGAGACGAGGGGCTGATGGTTTTTGCAGAGACAGCTCTCTCTGACACAACCTTGACAAGGGAACTAGTAGGCTATTGTGCGGAGGAGGAAGTGCTAAAAGGGAAATCAAGTACAGTATCCGCAGATGAGGAGTGGGGGGTGGTGCAAAAGAGTTATGGGGATGAGGTTTTTAACATGGCCCACGAGGTACCCCCCGGTGGACATTTTGCGGTGCTGGAGGAAACAGTTGGTGGAATCATGAGAGAGATTTACCGGCTGCCCAGGGGGAAAAATGTTATTGATCATGACCGACGCGAACTGAGACGGTCACCGGCTTTTGATATCCTAACAAACCTAGTCGGTGTTAGCGTGGAAATCAATGAAGCTATGGGCCCCCTGATAAGAGAAAAAAACCATTTTGAAAAGATTAGGATGGGATCGATCAGATGGGAGAAGGCTATTGTTTTGGCCAGGTCTACTGATAAGGTCTCTCCCTTAATCCCCGAACAAAGCGAATCTTTAGAAGAAGTAATTAAACGACTCGCACCCGTGTGTTTGATTGTCCCGAGGCAATGCAAAGAACTGGGACGTTGGGTGATTGTTGTTACAATAGGTAGCCCAGTAAACAACACCCATATATAATGAGTAATTCAGTGACTAAAGGGCTGATGAACACAGAGGTGTGTATTGGCAATTTAATACGACTGTCTGAAGCCAGCTTGATAGTGAACCTTGAAAAAAATGAATTCGGCGACACGAAGGTCACTTACCTGGGAATTGTGGTGACACAGGGGCAGCTGGCAGCGATGCAAGCTACAGTGCAGGCTATCGCTGACCTCCCAACCCCGACAGACAAGAGGGCCCTCAGAAGGCTCTTGGAGATGGTGGGGTACTGCAGGAAGTTTTGCAATAACTCTGCGGTCAATACCCGTCCCCCTCCTACTAAGCCCTTGCGAGAGAAAACTGAGTCGGAATGGGACGACCCTTGTTATTGTGGTCCGGGACAAAACCAAATGAGAGGTTACATTGGTCGCAATTCATCAGTGTTTTTCGCCACTATGAAGTTTGCTGAGTTGGAGCTTGGTCTAAGGGATTATTAATAACACATATAAATGGAATAGAAAATGTGATGACTGTCTGTCAGGTGTTGACAGCTTCAAACTCGCTCTGTTAGCCAAATGGCTGATAAAGATGTATATTTGTGTATGTATCAAATAATGTATTCATGTTTGTAATTTTTACCTCCCGGTAAAAATCCTTAAAGGGGGGAAGTGTGACGAGAATACACATAAAATTAAGATGTTTGCTGGCCTGGGTTAGCATCAGTGACATCAGCAAGTGGTCTGCCACCTGTCCCCAGGGGAAGGAGAGATAAGGAACAATGGAGCAGCGTCTGGAGATGTGTAATGAAGGGACGGGAGAGAGAGCTGTCTGGAGCGGCTCCCCTCTTTGAACCTTGAACTGTTTGAAGTGATGGACAGGCGATACCCCAGCAGGGGGATAAAATGGGACCGGTTCGCTAAGGCAGGACACACGCCACCCGAGGTAACGAGACCCCGGAAGCGGTACGCCTCTCACGAGTCGGTGGGCAGTATCAGACAACGGCCAGGGTGGAAAGGTACGATCAGCGGGAATCCGGTGTGTGTCCGCCCTTGCCTGGCTGCCGGGTTCACTGCAGAGGATCGACCGAATCTGGAGGAGGGGTCACAGTCGGTGACCTCAGGTGTCATCACCAAGGACCCGCCCAAAAGCTGCTTCTGAGCCATCTCGCCGGTCTGTGAGTGAAGCCGTGTCTGAATGATCAGTTGTTCCTGTTCTCTCTCTCTCTTCCCCCACGTTGTCCATCGCCATGGCAACGATTACTGCGAACTGAACTACTAAACTGGACTGAACTTTGAGTCACTTTGAAATTTGGTCATTTACCCCTAGACAACGATAGAGCTTGATTGATGCTGTTATCTTAATTCTGTGCACATGTGTGTTTATCATCGCTGAACTGTTGCATTTATTATCCTTTCGATTACTGTGTTGCTTGTTTCTTTAATAAAACTTTCTTAGTTCTAGTACTCCAGACTCCAACTGAGTGATCCATTTCTGCTGGTTTGGCAACCCAGTTACGGGGTACGTAACATAAGAAAGAGGACAGTCAACGTACCAGCGTCAACTCTGATTCGGACTATTGGTGGTTGATCGGAGTCTTCTTGTTTACACATTCGTCCCGGCGGTGAACGCATCACGGGATCCCATTGTTCCGCATTGTTCGTAAGAAGTGAAAAGTGAGTCAGAGACAACATGATTGTTCAGCAATGTGTCTGTATCTCCATCGCCTGATCATAGTGGTAGTCGGCTTAGTAACCAAGCATTCTTCTTTGCCATTGCCTTCCACATTATGTCTGTCCAGTGATATCTGACATAACCCACAGATACGAGTCGTGAAGGAATTATGAATTGATACAGGCTCTTCGACTCAAAGATCCATTCCGACCACCTTCCCACCAGAGTAAGTCCCAGTTTCCTGCGTGCGGACCATATTCCTCTAGGGCCCGCACTTCCGTGAAACTGTTCTGCCTGACTGACCTACTTCTTCTGGCAGGACATTCAACATATTCACTGAACTCTTCATGGAATCGTTGCTGCCCATGTTCCTTTCAAATATTCCAATGTCATATAATTTGGTCTCCTTTGCAGAGAAAAAAAAAGGCTGTTAACATTCATTTTATCTCTGTTTTAAATCTCATTCTCCTCGTCTTGGAATGAGCAAACGACAGGCTGGGACAAGCTCTTTATATAACCCAGTTCTTGTCCTGAAAACGTCATTGTATAACTCACTTGCACTGTTTCCAGTTTAATGGCCTATTTTCTATAATAGAGCGTCCGAAACTCCACATAGCACTCTGTCCACAAACTCAACAACGACCTATCATAATGTATTACTTTTCGTTCCTTCCTGTTGCCTTGAATGAGGAAGGCCGGAATGATAAAAGGCTTTTCACTATACTTCCGAAATCAGCGAACAGTGAGCTTGTGCCTCTGGGTCCCTCGTGTCAATTGCACTCGGTAATGCCCGGCCATTTACAGCACAAGTGCTTTGCAAGTTGTATTTCTAAAATGTACGACATTATACATATCTGCGTGGCAATCCATTTACAACACATTCGCCACTTCTTTAATTGAACCAGGTACGCTTGTAATCAAGAGTAATCTCCCTCAGTATCAACAGCACCGCCTAATTTTGTGTCATGCAGAAACTTCCTGATCAAGACGCGATTTTGCATCAAAATTACCGACATAAATAACGATTAACGAACAACAGTGACCATATCGAGCTGACAACCACACATCCTCAATTGTACCCTTCAGTTCCTTCCCAACTCTTTCCCCATTCTTAGCTCCCCACTCTAGTCATCTACTCTCTACGTTCAGTTCAGCGGCAGTGTGTGAATCGGAATTGTGTACTATCTCCTATCGTCCAGAGATGTTACCTGACCCACTGCCCACTATTTCTGCAGCGATTCGTTATTTGTTCTGTATGACATTTGTTAGACAAGGAGAACATGACTTTGAAAAAAAAAATATCGCAGATGCAGTCTCAATAAAGCCCGAAATAACTGTGTGAGGTCTTACAGACAATAACTTACAATAAATACAATGTATAATTTGATCTTCATCACGACTCACTGCACCTCAATCCCTTGCCTATTAAACACACTCAGTGATGCTGTCTCTCTGTAGAAGAGGGTGACCATATATTTCCCATATTGGACTCCAGTCGTAATCACTCAGTTTGACTACATCACCTTGACTCATCTGGACCGGTTCATCACTGCTCAAATCTCAGTGAGTATTGCCTGGTTCAGTCGAGTTTATTGCCGTGTGCCCAGGGACGGTGAGATACAGGTACAATAAAAAACTTGCAGCATCATTGCAGGCTCGAAGAGACAGAGAGCCCGCAAAGCATAAATCATACAGCTCTGCATTATTAACAAAAGCTAGATATAAATCTTGTGTCATTTTTAGACTTGGAAATGATCCCTCGGGCAAACTGATGATATAGATTGCGAACAACTGATCTCCAAGCATCGGTCCCTATTATATCCACTGAGTTAGCATAGCGGCCCAAGAAA
This sequence comes from Mobula hypostoma, assembly GCF_963921235.1. Classification (NCBI taxonomy): domain Eukaryota; kingdom Metazoa; phylum Chordata; class Chondrichthyes; order Myliobatiformes; family Myliobatidae; genus Mobula; species Mobula hypostoma. The sequence continues at coordinate 707,377 of NW_026948187.1, read as the reverse complement.
TGCCTGTTTATTCCTTTTCTTTAAACACATAGACAACAGTAGGAAGAGCAAGACTCTAATCCTCTTCAGCCAGCCCTGACATTCAAAAAGATCAGGCTGGACCAAACTTGCTTTCAGTCCTACTCCCCATACCACACTTGCCGGTCAAAAGTTCTCCACCAGATCTCCTTCCGTCTCCCTAGGTGAGAGGAGATAATCTTCTGTCGGCTGCCTTTATTTCTATGCCCTGATAACGCCCCCAGCTTCCGATAAAAGCATATGGATATAAATCTTTTAAATAACGGGACATTGTTCTGAGATTTTGCTCAGGATTGAGACGACTTTGGGGACGCAGAGCCTGTCAGGATCGATGGGAGAGAACAAACACCGGGTGAAACCCTTTTCCGCCATTGGCCAACATATAGATTGACATCTGCACACACCAATGGGAGCTAGGTACGTTGCATGTCTTTGACGAGGGTTGGTTTGTGGGTCGTTGGCTGATGGCGGGAGTGTGCACAGTCGCTACACCACACCAGTCACAACCGGCGAGGGCGATATTGACGGAAGATCAGCGAACCAGCTTATGTACGACAATGTACGGTCGCTTGCTGGTCAAGAGTGTAATGGGGAGTCTGCAGAGCGAGTGACATGAAACTGCGAAAGCTTTTCCCTTTCATGGACTCGTCTGCCCTGTTCAGCGACTGGGTCATAATCTCAATCCCCCTCCCACCCTCGGCTGAACAATGTTTCTTATTGAAATAAGCAAATATTTTATTGGTTCAACCTTCAATTCTTTTTCAGCTCAAATTCATATGGTGGTCGTATCTTAACGGAGGATTGAACTAAAGTTCCGGGAACAGAATTATTGGAAAATCGCTACTCCTTCATGCCTTGTTACCTGTTCGCTCCTACGCTGCCGCACCAGTTCACGTCTCCTACCCTATACTCCACCCCAGCTGTGTTGTAAAGGAATATCTATAAACTTCCCACCCCAAACAGGCAGTCCTTTCTCTGAACACAGACATTGATTACTGATTGCTGAACGCTTGCTTCAGCCTTGAGAGGATTGAGAGGAAAGTGTGAGTTAGGAAGAAAGGAGAATGTGGAGAGAGAGAGGGGGGGGAAGAGAGAGAGAGAGAGAGAGAGAGAGGGAGAGGAGAGAGAGAGAGAGAGAGAGAGAGAGAGAGAGGAGAGAATGTGTGTTTGTGTGTGTGGGGGTTTGTGTATGTTACAGAGAGAGAGAAAGAGCGAGTCGTGGAAGTGAAGCAAGGGAGAAAGTCACATCGTAGACAGGGCAAGAAAGATAAGCTGGGGAGTTTGAAAGGCAGTGGAAGAGAGAGAGTTACACGGCAGTTTATCAATTTAATGTTCACTTTGGGCCATCGTTTTCCTCATAGTGTTTTCTTGACCATCAGAATATTTCACCCTAGCGAGAAAACGAAATGTTACTTTCCATCCCTTCATTTAAACTCGGAAGCTAGAGGGCTCGTAGGAATTGTCACCGTTCGGACGGAGGAAGGAAAATTGTTCATGCGTTTACACATGATCCTCCAACAGAGGGAGCAAGAGAGGACGCTACGTTCTACTCATTGATGCTACTTCTCCCAGTTTCTTCAATTATGAAGATAATTATCATTAAATTGGTGCCATTAATTCTAAAATTTCCAGAGTTACTGTTGATTTGGATGCAGGAATTCTGCTCAGTGCGATAAATCGTCCCCAGTCCAGCTGAAGGAAGAAGGTTGGTGAACGAAGTGAGGCGCTCTGTATCCAAACAGATATAGAACTCGCCGACATCAATCGCTCTGTTTCTACTCGAAATCTATTGTTAGATAGTCGTTTGCAAAGTAACAATGTCGTCGCTAAGTAAACTATACGAGAAAGGGTTGTTTAAGCTGCCTCACGGAGATTGATCAGAGTCGGAGTGAAAATGAACTCTTGGCACTGAGAATGGAAGAGTACTGAAGAGTGTAAGAATCTTAACATTTGCCGCCTGGACTTGGCAGAGAATGTAGCGTTCAGACAGCAGCCAGGGAGTTACTGACAGGCAGGTGGAGTTCTGGTCCCTCGTGCCTGTAGAGTGAGCGCTGCGAGCAGGGCTCGAACCTGCGCGGGGAATCCCCATTGGATTTCAAATCCAACACCTTAACCACTCGGCCATCGCAGCTCCATCTATGTTAATCACCCACCGCAGCACCCCATCTGAAGTGATTTATTTTCAGTGAGGGAAATGATAAATCACCATTCCAATACAAATAGTATGATTGGACAATCTGGGAATTTGTTTCAAGACAGTTAGGTCAGAACGTGAGTGTAGATATATAACATTGGCGTCAGTATCGTCAATGAAGGAGATTTCCACTGCTGGGGATAAAGGTCAGGATTAGAATCAGGGTTATAATGACGGATATATGTCTTTTTTTTTTGTTTTATGGCAGCTGTACCGTGTAACACATACAGAATAATAATATAAGATCCATAGGTCCATAAAACAAAGGAACGGGAACAGGAATTCGCCCCATCGAGTCTGTTCCACCATGGTAACAGAGCTGATATATGATCCCCTCAACCCCATTCGACTGGACATGGACATTGACGTGCTTAACAAACAAGAAATCATCAACCTTTGCATCAAACACACCCAATGACTTGGCTTCCATAGCCGTCTGTGACATCTAATTCCTCAAATGCAGCACCCTTTGGATAAATGTATTCTGCTTCATCCCTGTTCTAAACTATCATCTTTCTATTCCGGTTAGGCCACACTTGGAGTACTGTGTCCAGTTCTGGTCACCTCACTGTAGGAAGGATGTGGAAGCATTGGAAAGGGTACAGGGGAGATTTATCAGGGTGCTGCCCGGTTTAGAGGGTAGGCATTATGATCAGAGATTAAGGGAGCTAGGGCTTTATCTTTGGAGAGAAGGAGGGTGAGAGGAGACATGATAGAGGTGTACAAGATAATAAGAGGAATAGATAGAGTGGATAGCCAGCGCCTCTTCCCCAGGGCATCACTGCTCAATACAAGAGGACATGGCTTTAAGGTAAGGGGTGGGAAATTCAAGGGGGGTGTTAGAGGAAGGTTTTTTACTGAGAGAGTGGTTGGTGCCTGAGTCAGTGGTGGAGGCAGATACACTAGTGAAGTTTAAGAGACTACTAGACAGGTATATGGAGGAATGAAAGGTGGGGGCTTATATGGGAGGCAGGGTTTGACGGTCGGCACAAAATCGTGGGCCGAATGGCCTGTACTGTGCTGTACTGTTCTATGTTCTATGTTCTATTCTGAGGCCCCGCGCTCTAATCCTAGACTACCCCACTATTGGAAACACCCTCCGTACTTCTACTCTAAGTAGGCGTTTCAATATTCGATAGATTTCAATGAGTTGCCCCTGCAGTGAGCACAGGCACGGAACTATCAATCTCCCCTCGTTTGAACCCGATAACCCATGCGTTCCCGTGTCATTCCCGTGATCCTCCACTGGACTCTCCGAGTGTCTTCTGACCAACGTCTTATATCTGTCAACATTGCATTGTTGCTTTTATATTCTACTCTTGAACTGGATGTTAAAATTGCATGTTAAAATTCCTTTACCTATGACTAAGCCTGGAAGTAGGCAAGTAGAGAATACTGCACAAGGTCTCTTTGCATCTCTGATTTCTGAAAACTATCCTCTTTTAGAGACGTTTGTTATCCTTTTTTCCAAGGAGCATCACCATACTACACGATGATCTATTTGACAAATCTTCGCCCATTTTCCTCAACTGTTCCTTGAACCTTGGAATACGTTGAAGTCAGGCTACCCAGTATATTATTTCCTTTTCTTAGCTCCCCTCGCTTCTTTCAGAGTGGAGTGACAATTGCAATTTTTCAGTCATCAGGAACCATTCCGGAATGCAGTGATACTTGAAGGAGTACTACTAATGCCTCCAGAATCTCTTCATCTACCTCTTTCAGAACCCTGGGGTACAGTCGTCAGGTCCAGGTGACATCTATCTTCAGTACTATTAGCCTCACGAGCACCTTCTCCGTTGTCTTAACATCTACACTCACTTATGTCCTCTCCTACACGTTTATTGGTGCCATCATGCTGCTATCTTCCACAGCGCAGACTAACGCAATATATTCATTCAGTTAGCCCATCTATTAATTTTCGCCCATTACTACTTCTCCCGCCTCATTTTCCAGCTTTCTGATATTCACTCCCGCCTCCCGTTTATTCACATGTCTGAAAAAATGGTATTTTCATCTCTAATATTTTCCACTTAATCTTTCCTGTCATCAATTTTTAATTCCTTTTCATTGGTTTTTGAAAGTGTCTGAAACCTCCAGCTTCCCACTATTGCTTGCTGTATTATGAGCACCGACTTTTGCCTTTATGCTAACTTTACTTTCCATTTTCGGCCACGGTTGCCTCATCCTCCCCTTCGAATATTTATTCTTATTTGAGATGTATCTATCCTGCGCGTCCCAATTGCCCCCAGGAGCACCAGTCATTGTGGATCTGCCGTTATCCCTGCTCCAATCCACTTGGCCATCTCCAGACTTTGGGCGCTGTTCTTTTCTGCGAGTGAAAGCGGCGAGGGCAGGTATCGTCAGTGATTTTATTTTTGCGAGTGACGTGATCGGGGACTGTAATTTTCGCTACTTTTTTTTGCTGCAGAAGAGGAGGGTCTGCGAGGTTTTTTTTTATTTTATTTTTTTCGGGCCGGGTTTGATGTCTGCTCTTACATCTACACCCATGGTCTCTCTGTATTTAATAGCTATCTGGAGTAGAGATATCTCAGAGTTGTATTGTACATGCAGATTTTGACAATAAAATTAACCTTCTGAACCTTTTTATTTTCCTCTGTCGTGCCTCTGCAGTTCTACTTACTGCACGTAATTCTCATATGTGTGATTTTAGCTTCTCGCTCTCAAACTACAGAGTGAATTCGATCATATCATGAGCATTCCTGTATCTTAAACTTCCTAGACAAATCACAACACAACACGCAATTCACAATTTTTTTTTTTCCTAATGGACTCAACCAAAGCGTGTTCGAAGAAGCCATCTAGTAGGCTTTGCCCAAATTCCCTCTCTGGGGATCCAGCGCCAACTAGACTTTCCCAAACCATCTTCATATTGAAATGCTACAATGACCATCGCAATACTGCCGTTTTCACATGTCTGTGTATCTCCCGTTGTTATTTGTACTCACAGTCCACTGCTGGAGGCCTGTATATAACTCCCTTCCTCTGAACCTATGATACCTCTCTCTAAGAACTTGATTTATTTTCTATATATCACTATAAGTTACAATACAATAAATTAAATAGATATTTAAAACGGAATCTTTAGTGTTAATGTGTTGAGACGTGTCTGAGCAGTTTGGTTTGGTGTAGGTCCTGAATGATGCACGCAGCCTGCTCTTGGCATCGTACTCTGAGCATCATATCCGCGATGGTGGCGAGGCGTGTGCCCGTGATTGAAGTGACGACGGCTACAGCACTCAGCAGCCTCTTTCGGTGCTCTGCATTGGATACCCGCCCCACACCGGGCTGTGAAGCAACACCCATAAAGCTCTCCACATAGGTCCAGAGAAATTAAGTAAAATATTGGATACCTGGGTAATTTAAAGTGCGAGGTAAAATACATTTTACAGAATGAAAATGACCAAACAATTTAACAGGAAATGAGACTATTTTACCGGAAGAAAGGGAAAGCAGATCTGTTAGAAACAAAGGTATTACTTAAAAACGGAAACGTTTTCGCCGAGTTTAATTTATTAAATTGCTCGCAAAGCAGTTGTGAGTTTATTTCCATGATTGGAAATTTATTCGACGCTTTCATCTGAGAAGAATAGTTTTCTAAAACATTTCAAAACTAAATTAGCGGGGGAGAGCAGAAGAACTTTCAACTGCTCTCTGAATTTTGCCTGGGTCACTCCGTAAATAAATGTATTTGTGCAACTGCTGAAATTCTGAATAACAGAACCCCAAAACTGTGCCTGATAAAGCCGAATGGACATTTCCAGATCTGTGTAGAGGCATCGCATGAGAATGAAGACCAGAGTGCTTGTCGCCCAACACAGAAGGAAACTCGCCGACAGGCTGAAGAGCAGAATGATGGATTGTCTCCGACTCTCCATCTCCGGATCTCGCTGTTTCCCACAATTTCCACGTCCCTTCAGCTCCCTACGGACTCTGCTCGCCGCCAGTATCTGTCTGACGGTCAGAGCATTGAGGGTCAAAATGAGGAAGAAAGGAAGTAGCGGATTCAACAGACGGTCCACCCAGTAAAACCCCTCAAACGATAGCAAGAAAGGAAATAGGGGTTTACTGATACAGACCCAGTTACCCCTCACCAACCACGATATTCTTTCCATATAGATGAAATAAAATGGTATGTTTTTAAAAAATAAACTGATAGATACCGCACCAATCACCACACCCGCAATTTTGGGGATGCAGTATTTTGTTTTGAAATTAACCGAACAAATGGCCACAAAGCGGTCGAACGTGAACGCGACGGTAAACCAGACGGAACAATCAACGGCCACGTGACACATGACGTAGTGGACAAGGCAGTACGGAGCGCTGTTCAGGACACTGTAAAATCCGTATGCTTCAGCCATCTGGGAGAACAGGACTTCAATAACCACCACCATTAGATCCGCCGCTGCCATCGCCACCAGGTAGCGCGTGACGCATTTGGAGAGACCGCAGTTTCCTCGGCAGAGAATGATGATTGCAACAAGGTTAACTACAGTGAAACAAAAAGAAAAGGACCAAAAATAAGAATAAATAAAATCAAACGCATTTTGCATAGAAATACAGCCATAATTTGTTCGCTTAAAGTAATACCATCTCTGCCGGACATTATCAGTGGAAGTTAAGAATGCCTGTGTTGATGCGGTGTGTTTGAAAACCTGACCGCAGAATAAAGCGCTTTACCGTAGCACATGCTACATTATCTCCTCACGATCTCGGATGCAGCAGCGATGAGTAGAGTCCAGGAATGTTAGAGCACAGCAACGCGTCGTTCGGCTCAATATCTCCACACCGACCGACATGGCCATCTGAGCTGGTACCGTTTGTTCGCGTTTAGATCACATCTCTCTACGGCGTTCACATTTGTCAAACTATCCAGGTGTATTTTAAATATTGTTAATGACCCTGTATCGCTCATTTCCTTTGTCAGGCTCTTCAATACACTGAGCAACCCCTGAGTGGGAAAACGTCGCTCGGAATCCAACTCTACTTCTGCCCTCTGATTTTAAATATACTCCCTTTTACTCACGATTACCCAACCCCACGGAGATGAATGACTGTATCCGTACATTATCACGGTTTTATGCACCTCCACCAATCCCCTGCCTTAAGGAATAAAATGCCACTCGGCCGAACCTCTCCCTGTAACTCAGGCCCTGGAGTTCCTGCAGCTTCTTTGTAAATACTGTCTGCACTCCTTTCAGCGCACTTCTGCCTTTCCGATAACAGGGCGACCAAAACTGTTCACAGAACTCCAAGCGCGGCATCTCCAAGCAGAGAGGTAGTGTGATTGAAGTGCGCATCTCACTTCCTTTATGAAGGGTTTAGTTATTATTCGATTGCAAGGTCAGATTCTGAAACCAGGATCTTGCACCCCAGCAACCTTCCGTCTATTTTCTTTTACTGATTCATGGGCAAACCATTGCACTGAGTAGAACAGTTTTGCACGGTTTGAAAAGTGCACGGCGCTTCAATATGCATGTCGAACAATGACAAAACATAATACACCACACAAGTAACGCTGTTACACAGTCACCTCTGACAGGGAGTGTGCCGAAGTAAACTGTTTTGACTGAACGGCGTTGGTGGTTTCTGTCTCTATTGTGACCATTTTTGACAGTGTTGTAACTTGAAACAATGACAATGCAAATACGTTGAAGCTCTAAAATGTTCTAACGTAAATGTGGTACGTTTAGTATTGAGCACATTTATGGATTATATTCAATAATACAGTTAATTTCCCAGTATTTCATAATTATACTAACAAAGATTTTTTAAAATATATATACAGAGTGACCTATTTCAGTTATGGCGCAGCTGCGTACACGAGCATGAGGGAACAGCGCTGACACCAAGAAACATAGATAAGAATTCGGTGACTGGAAAAAACTTGGTAATTGTCAAAGAAAAGGATAGAACATCGAGCGTCCTTTAATTGAGCAGTGTTGGAAGGGGAAAATAGAAGGGGAAAAGGTGAGTTTACCTTTCAGAAAGAGGGAAGAGAAATTTTTGGTGGAAATTGGTAAATTTCCAACTGGGCGCTCAACCGCTGGAAGTTGCGTGTGTGTTTGTGGAGCGACAAGTGTCTCTGGATCACAGCTGTGGCGGCGCATCGTTTATGCTGAAATGGAACCCGACCACCCGGCTGCGCTATTGGATTTCCTGTCTTTATTCGAGTCTCGTTCGCCCTTCCATGACAAGCCGGCCTCGGTGACGAAGCACTCGACACGACTAAGTTGCTGTAAAGCCTCATTTGTTTCACAAATGTCCTTTAGGGAAGGAGAATATTGGCCTTCATCTGGATTTTATGCGGCTGTAGACACAAGAATCCTGTGGATTGTTACATTAATCCTCTGGTCGGGAAAATTAGAGAAGCGCTAATAATATCAGAATTGCTTGTGATGCTCACTTCCCGTGAACCCGAACAAGAAGAGGGAATATAATTTCTCAAATTGAAATCAAAGCTATTTACTGTGAGTTTAAGCGTTAATCTACTGCTCACGACACAGGGTTGGAAGGAATGAGGTTCGCTAATGACAGGAGGTTTTGATAGACACGGATTATGTGTGTTGTGTCTGTACAGTTCGAAGTCTCAACGCCACAAATGAGAAGATTACAGGCAGTTCCAGTGACAAGTCTGTATGACCCAGGTTAAAATATTAACAGGGCAGGAGGCTGAGAGGAACGAGACGGCATTATAGGCATTTTTAATAAATACGATTAAAACCACATGAGCAGTAGCTGAGAGCAGCGTGAGGCCTCTGCTTCAGTATAAAGTAATCGAAAGGTACATACCCGGGATACCGACAATTATAATCACTGTGTAACTGATGGTGCTGTCTTGAAGCATTGCTAATCCAAGGCTGTTAGTATTTACAATTCTGTTCGGAATGTTCCCAATTTCTAAATGTCATAAAAGTTGTAAATAACCAGTCAATAATCTCAAACAGTTATAACAAAGCCCAGATAGCAAACTTATTTTGCGCCTAATACGTAAAATTCTTCACCGGTCACACGTTGTTGAGATTCCTCCGCGTCTAAATGTTTCTGTCCTAAATGTAGCCGAAGTACATAATGACGAACTTTTATAGAATAATCGGTTACCAATGATGAAAACAACTTGTACATTGACTGGTGCTAATTACTGCTAATTAGCAATTATTTCCCTGCTTTAGCGAACCGGAATGCCAATGGGGAAAGAACAGCCCTGATTTCATTGAACTGAACTCAACACCAGTGTTGACGCCCCAAGAGACAGCTGACGCTGGGACTGCAACACCTGATTGTTGTCAAACTACTCTGTGTAATGATAGGACATTATCTGGGCATCGCTGGTGGCGACAATAGTCTGTAATCCTTTTGCTGAGTCCACCTCATTCCACTCTGACATGAAGTCTCTGCCTTGTTATTTCTCTGTGATGACGCACCTTTAATATGTTTCACTTACTTTGCTCCGGTGATTTTTTTTTCTGGCCATGATACATTAACGTTAATGGGTATTTTTTGGCGCAAACCCTCACTGTTTGCACTGTTACCGACTCAGTGGCAAACACAGATGTTGGCAAGTATGCGGTGCGAAATGAAAATCAATGACATTATCCGCTGCAGTACCAGAGTCAGAGACAAATAGAAAGCATTGTATCAACACTAGTTTTAATGCAAATAAGTACCAGTAAGGATATTACAGAGTCACCAGGTGATTTGCGAAGTTAGATTTCAGAAAGAAATTGATTCAGGGAAAGAGTGCTTTTTAAGCAGTTACAGTTACGTTTGTAAGTGTGTACCCCTTATATATCTTATAACGAATATGTATAAAATTTCCTACTCGTGCTGTGGATTTTGAAACGGTAAAGTGACGGACAAAGCCGACGTTGAATCCACCTGAGGAACAGTTAGATTCTGAAATATTGTCAGTTAGCTGTAGAAATACAATGGGCTGATACGACTGCCATTCACTGTCCTGTGGGTTAACAGCACAACCATCAACACGTTTCTCCCAGGTGTGAATACCGGCATAATTTAATAAAATACTTTCTGCCAACTATAGATTCCATTCCGTTTCTTCTCATGGTTAAACATTAAAATGTCTGTGTCCTTGGCATTACCTTCGCAGTGCCCTGCAGAAATGAATGCAGGACCCACAAATAGGGCTACACCATCACATAAAGCCATATGAAAAACCGCTATTAGCAGATACACACAGAAACACACACACACACACACACACACACGCACATATACACACATACTCTCTCTCCCTCACACACAGAGAGACAAATGCACGCACACACACATACAACACACGCACGTACGCACAAATACACACATACTCTCTTTCCCTCACACACAGGTACACAGATGCACACAACACACACACACACACACACAGAGGCAAATGAACGTCAGTACATTTATTAAGTTCTTTGCCGATCTCCCAGTTCATGCCTTTCTCTTCTCCGTCAGGAAGAGTCAGCATATCGGTGAAGCGATTGAAGAAACAGAAGCGACATTGAAACAGCTGCAAGACCATGTTGTAGAAACAAGAATTATTCACAGCAGAATGAAAGAAGAAGAACAGTAAATTGGGAGAACAGAGTCACAGGCCAGTCTGCCAGAGAGAGGAAAAGACTGAGCATGCAGTCGGTTTCAAGGTGAAAATGAAGAGAAGGTTAATATGCAGTTAATATAAAATGCAGAATTAGTGAGAGAGAACGACAGCAGTGAGAGACAATCGACAAACGAGAGACATTCAGTCGGATAATATAAGAGTCTGGGTTCCATTCTCCACCTGCCTGTCGCCGGTAGAGTGTGGAGTGGTGGTTCATTCTGTACCCACCTGTCTCCGGTAGAATGTGACAGTGTGGGGATAATGTTATATTTATCAGTCCATGGAACAGAATGAGAGCGTGGCGTACTTTAGTTCCCACTCTCTGGTTCATTGTGAGAGTGTGCATTTCATACTGTACATACATACCAGTCTCTGTTACAGTATGAGAGTGTGGGTTTCATTCTATATCTGTCAGTCTCTGCTACAGTGTGGGAGTGTGGGCTTCAATTTGTATCTGTCAGTCTCTGTTACAGTGTGAGAATGTGGGTTTCATTCTGTATTTGTCAGTCTCTGCTACAGTATGAGAGTTAGGGCTTCATTCTGTATCTGTCAGTCTCTGCTGCAGTGTGAGAGTGTGGGTGTCACGGTACGGTCCGTGGAGTCAGGACGCCGGGTCTTCCAGCTGTCCCCTGTTTTATTTGAGTTAATCATAGGCACCAGTTTCGCATCTTAGGGCTTGGAATATAAGTCGCCTTGGGGACGACTGTGGGTTGCTGGTTTGTCTTGTCAAGATCCCCTGGGAGCAACCTGTCGGTGGAAGGCTAGAGCGGCTATTTGCCATCTTTAGGTCGCGTTGGGGAATCATCCCCTCATGGAGCCTTGCTGTCAGTAGTCGGAGCTGTCTTTGCGGGTTGGATTCGGCTGTTTTCTGGGCCAGCTGAGTGGCCGTCAGTCACTCCAAGCTAGGTACGGATCCGGCTGTTTCCATAGCTAGCCAAGGTTGCTGGCCGTAACTGCTACTCGGAGCAACCCCGATGCACAGATGGAACTGTCTGTCGTTCTTCGGTGTTTGTCTCTTCTTGTCCTCGCCTCCGTGAGGTAAGTCAGGCCGTTCAGCCGTTGCCCTGCGGTGTATCTGTTTCGTCTTTGCCTCTGTTGGGTAAGTCTGGCAGTTTTCGTGTGGAGATGAAGTTGAGTCCCGGCTTGTCTAAGTCCCAGCTCTATGTCTATGTACTGTCCTGTCTCATGTTGGTGTCGTGTTAAAGATGAGTCTCGGCTTTTCGAAGGTTAGTCCCGGCACTATGTTGATGTACAGTTCCCAGTTTGTTTCCGAGTACCTATCTCCGAGTTATCAGCCTAAGCATCCCAAGAGCCAAGACGCCAGCCTCAAGCCTCAAGAGCCAAGAACCCAGCCTCAAGAGCGAAGATCCCAGCCTCAAGCCTCAAAAGCCAAGTCCTTAGCCTCAAGCCTCAAGAGCCCTGTACCCAGCCTGTCTCCCAGCTCAAGCCTCAAGACCCCAGCCTTTCTCAAACTCAAGCCTCAAGACAGAAGCCTGTCTCCAAGCTCAAGCCTCGACCCCAGCCTGTCTCCAAGCTCAAGCCTCAAGACCCCAGCCTGTCTCCAAGCTCAAGCCTCAAGACGCCAGCCTGTCTCCAAGCTCAAGCCTCAAGATCCCAGCCTGTCTCCAAACTCAAGCCTCAAGACGCCAGCCTGTCGCCAAGCCCAAGCCTCAAGACCCCAGCCCGTCTCCAAGGTCAAGCCACAAGACCCCAGTGGTCGAGGTTTAGCGATCTCTTGCAGGATGTTAGAGATAAATTTATCCCGGTGAGGAAGATAAAGGTTGGTAGGGTGAAGGAACCATGGGTGACAAGTGAGGTTGAAAATCTAGTCAGGTGGAAGAAGAAAGCATACATGAGTTTTGGAAGCAAGGATCAGATGGGTCTATTGAGGAATATAGGGTAGCAAGAAAGGAGCTTAAGAAAGGCTGAGGAGAGCAAGAAGGGGGCATGAGAAGGCCTTGGTGAGTAGGGTAAAGGAAAACCCCAAGCCATTCTTTAATTATGAAAAGAACAAAAGGATGACAGGAGTGAAGGTAGGACCGATTAGAGATAAAGGTGGGAAGATGTGCCTGGAGGCTGTGGATGTAAGCGAGGTCTTCAATGAATACTTCTCTTCGGTATTCATCAATCAGAGGGAACTTGATGATGGTGAGGACAATATGAGTGAGGTTGATGTTCTGGAGCATGTTGATATTCAGGGAGAGAAGGTGTTGGTGTTGTTAAAGTACATTAGGACGGATAAGTCTCCGGCGCCTGACGGAATATTTCCCAGGCTGCTCCGTGAGGCGAGAGAAGAGATTGCTGAGCCTCTGGCTGGGATCTTTATGTCCTCGTTGCCCACGGGAATGATACCAGAGGACTGGAGGGAGGCGAATGTTGTCCCCTTGTTCAAAAAAGGGTTGTAGGGATAGTCCGTGTAATTATAGACCAGTGAGCCTTACGTCTGTGGTGGGAAAGCTGTTGGAAAAGATTCTTAGAGGTAGGACCTATGGGCATTTAAAGAATCATCGTCTGAACAGAGACAGTCAGCATAGGTTTGTGAAGGGCAGTTCGTGGCTAACAAGTCTGATAGAGTTCTTTGAGGAGGGGACCAGGCATATAGATGAGGGTAGTGCAGTGGATGTGATCCACGTGGATTTTAGAAAGGCATTTGACAAGGTTCCATACGGTTGGCTTATTCAGAAAGTCAGAAGTCATGGGATCCAGGGAAGTTTGGCCAGATGGATTCAGAACTGGCTTGCCTGCAGAAGGCAGAGGGTCGTGGTGGAGGGAGTACATTCAGACTGGAGGACTGTGACTACTGGTGTCCCACAAGGATCTGTTCTGGGACCTCCAACTTTCGTGACTTTTATTAACGACCTGGATGTGGGGATAGAGGGGTGGGTTGGCAATTTTGCAGACGACACAAATGTTGGTGTTGTTTCACATAGTGTAGAGGATTGTAGAAGATTGCAGAGAGACATTGATAGGATGCAGAAGTGGGCTGAGAAGTGGCAGATGGAGTTCAACCCGGAGAAAGGTGAGGTGGTACACTTTGTTTGCAATTTCAGCTAATTTCATATCATTTTGGATTCCCTATGCAGCTAATTCCCTGAAATGGCTAAAGGAAAATTACTATTACTTGGACAGATATTTGAGTTCACCGGTATATATACTACAGCAGTTTGGGTTCATGTTGCAAACTCTCAGTGTGTGCACCAATACTTGTATCCATACACTGATACAGAGGAAATTCAGACAAGAACTGAGGAATGGAATGAAGTATGTGTTTACGTTAAATGGCCATCTGTGTAGATAAAACCCACTCCAATTGCAATTCAGAGAAGTCTTAGAATAAAACAGTTTTTTTTTGCTGTTGGACTCCGGCCATATGATTTGCCAAGGGAAATCTCACATGCAAAAGAGGATGCTGTCCAAATTGCATACTATCTTGGACAAAGTCTCCCATCCACTACATAATGTACTGGTTGGGCACAGGAGTACATTCAGCCAGAGACTCATTCCACCGAGATGCAAAACAGAGCGTCATAGGAGGTCATTCCTGCCTGTGGCCCTCAAACTTTACAACTCCTCCCATGGAGTGTCAGACACCCTGAGCCAATAGGCCGGTCCTGGATTTATTTCCATCTGGCATAATTTACATATTTTTATTTAATTATTTATGTTTTCATATGGCTATATTTATACTCTATTCTTGGTCGGTGCAACTGTAACGAAACCCAATTTCCCTCGGGATCAATAAAGTATGTCTATCTATATATCTATCTAAAATGCATATTTTAATATTGATCAGGACACAATGTATTTTATATATTGTTAATGGCATAAAACATATTTCTAGATTGTTACTGACAGAGAATCGAATAATTTGTGTTCCGTGTGTTATCTGAATGTACTTGCCTGTGATGCTGCCACAAGTCAGTGTTTCTCTGTACCTGTACCTTCCCGTACTTGTGCACTTGGCAATAAATTCAACAGGAGCTGAGAAAGCTCAGTGAGATTTGACTGGTGATGATCATCTTGGCAGCTCGGTAGGTCGAATGTCTGAGACAGTACACCGTTAAATGTAAAACCCTGAACAGTGTTGATGATCAGAGGGATCTTAGACTCCAAGTTCATCGCTCCCTGAAAGAGACTGCACAGATTGATCGGGTGGTTAAGAAGGCAAATGGCGTGGTTGTCTTTATCAGTTGAAGCACTGAGTTGAAAAGTCGGGAAGTTGTGTTGCGGCTGTTGCGAGCCTGCGGTCGGACTGTGACTGTGTCTTTAAGAGCGCCGGAGTGAGGAGGCGGGACTATGACGTCAGTCACGGGCTGACGGCGCTGACTGTAGATTTAACCATAAGAGAGAGAGAGAGCGATCTGCAGACAGGCAGTCGGACAGTCTAGAGAGAGAGAGAGAGAGGGACTGGAAAAGCTGATAGCTTCAGTTTGTCGCAGCTGAGGCTTGGAACTCTCCTATGCCCACAAGAGTGAGTTGATCATCGGTACACGGAACCACAACGAATGTGTGTGGCTATCACTTCGGATAATCCACAGGAGTGGATTTTGGAATATTTTGGGGGCCGCTTGTGTTAACCCTTGCCTGGGTGTGTTGTGTGGTAACCCCTGGAAGACGGTATTCCTGTGACAGGTCACTTTCGCTGATAACTCGTATGTGGACGGATTCAACGGATAAGAACTTCGACGACGGTTATTTTGATGTAACGGCCTTTTCTCTACGTTTCACCCTGGATTACAAATATCTCTCTCCCATCACTTATTCCGTGGATTACTGAACTTTCCTACTTTACCGTCTCAAGACTCTAAGTTTTGTTCCCTCAGTCTCCCACCCGAGGCGTGGACTCCAGCTACCCACCACTCTGTGCAAAGAAACAAACGCCGTTTATATGATTACGAGAGGTATAGATAGAGTGGATAGACGATATATTTTTACTGGGGGTTGAAATGTCTAATACAGTTAAGGTGAGAGGAGATGTGAGCGGCAAGTTTGGGAGTTATATTTACACATACATACACATAACACTGTAAACTTTCCTTTATTTCGATAAGTTACTACATTATAAGTAGATACTAATAAAGATAGTGGTTTTAACATCTAAACCAGATGCCAGTGTGAATTCTGTTGCTGCTGGTTCGTTTCTAATACGTTACAGTTCGTAACACAGCTTTATAAAACTAGTTAGACCACATCTGGAGTGCTTCATACAGTTCTGGTCTCCCCCATTCTTGGAAGGATGTCGGAGCTTTGGAGAGGGCGCAGAGGAGCTTTACCAGGATACTGCCTGGATTAGCGGGCATAGCTATAACGAGAGGTTGGACAAACTTGGGTTGTATTCTCCAGAGCGGCGCAGGCTGGTGTGACATGTCCCATGATCCTCTCATATCCCCTTTGCCAATCACCTGTCCAGCTCTTGACTCCATCCCTCCCCTTCCTGTCTTCTCCTATCATTTTGGATTTCCCCTCCCCCTCCCACTTTCAGATCTCTAACTTGCTCTTCCTTCAGTTAGTCCTGAGAAGGGTCTGGGCCCGAAATGTCGACTGTACCTCTTCCTAGAGATGCTGCTTGGCCTGCTGCGTTCACCAACAACTTTGATGTGTGTTGCTTGAATTTCCAGCATCTGCAAAAAAATTCCTCGTGTAGACATTTATAAGATTACGAGAGGAATAAGTAGAGTTGACAGATGATATATTTTCCCTCGGGTTAAAGTATCGAGTACATTTAAGGTGAGTAGTTGGTAGCTGGAGTCCCTGCCTGGGTGGTAGACCCCATTGATCACGTAATCGCGTTTGCCCACCACCCCCCCCCCGCTTAACCACAGATGGGCAGCATCTGCGCGTCTGTTTCCAAGGCCCCGCCCTCCGGATGATGTAACACTCACTTCGCGCATGCTCACAGTGTCCGAGTGGGCAGTGTTTTCCTTTCCGCTCAGTGCTGAGGCCGATCGTCTGCGGGATCGGGTAGGGTATCCTCGCCTCCTGAGTCGGGATCACTGTCTGAGGGACGAAAATATCACTTTCTCATCGGTGAGTACTGAGACCAATCCCGAGCGGGGAGATCTGATGCTGGCCGTGAGCCCCGAACTGAGGGCCAATTACTCGTTTATTTTCCAGTTATCTGGGCTCGTCAGAAATGCGTAGACTTCACTTAATCTTCATTGAACGATCCAAACCAGGAGCCCAAGCTGTCTATTTCCGCAGAATTGAAATGGAAGTCCCGCCAACAGGTCACGTGAGGCTGTATGCCGCAGATCTACCCCGCCCTCCGCTTTGTGACGGAAGATCACGTGGTGTGTACTCAGCACCCTGAGCCAATAGGCTGGTCCTGGACTTATTTTCCATCTGGCATAGTTTGCATTTTGTTGTTTGATTGTTTGTGGTTTTTGTATTGCTATACTTATGCTCTAGGTTGGTGTGGCTGTAATGAAACCCAAGTTCCCTGGGAAGTCCCCGGATGGGTGGTGATGCTTCCTCCATATTGTATTGGGAAATATGATGTTGGCCACTGTGTCCCGTTAACTTCCCCCAACTTGCCTTGCTTCCTGAGGCTCCTCACATTTGTCCTTGAGCTTTCTGGCTGTTGTGTCTTCTCCCCGATTGGGGTGGGTGAGAAAGGAGTATGTCCCAGGTTATGGGGATCTTTGATTTCACTGCCTGGTTTACCAAGGGACTGGGAAGTACGGGGGGGGGGGAGAATGGTTTCTGTGATATGCACATGGCCAAGTGGTTAAGCTGTTGATCTAGCAATCTGAAGGTCGTGAGTTCGAGCCTCAGTCCAGTCAGCGTGTTGTGCCTGTGAGCAAGACACATCTCCGCTTCGAGGGTGGTGAATGTCTGTAAATCCACACAGCAGAGGGCAGTGAAGACTCAGTGATTGTCCTCACATAAAACAGAGGCTGGCAGATGTGTGGAGACCGAAGGGGTCGAGGAAATGAGGATCAGGCAGAAAGATGTGGCTGAGATGGGAGAGCAGCCGCCATCTTCTTGATGGTTAGAGGGGCTGAATGGCCTCCTCCTACTGTTTCTCACTTGATGTTTCAGTGTTACTGTCCAGTGAGACCGGAGGAATGTGAATAGAAATTTAATATTGCAGAATGTGAATGTGATTGAGTGTGTGCAAA
Organism: Mobula hypostoma; assembly: GCF_963921235.1. Taxonomy (NCBI): domain Eukaryota; kingdom Metazoa; phylum Chordata; class Chondrichthyes; order Myliobatiformes; family Myliobatidae; genus Mobula; species Mobula hypostoma. The sequence goes on along the minus strand of NW_026948187.1, from coordinate 689,418 downwards.
GAGACTCATTCAGTGAACCCACCTTGTGCTGCTCCAGTGAGTTCACAACAAGTAGACGAGACATTTCTGTCCGGAGTGAGCAAAGAGTTTTACTCAATCATCCCAGCTGCTGCAACACCAGCAACTTCACACCAGGGAGGAAGTTCAAATCAGCTCTGTGTTAAATGTTTAACCATCACGGTGACTGAAGGCAGCTGCAGGTTCATGAGGAACTTTTACTGTCAGATTCTGCAGATCTTGCGGCTGCTCATGTCGTGGTTTCTCGTTTCTCACAAATGACAAGGAGACGCAGAAAACTGGTCAAGAGGTTTTAAACTTTAATTTGCAAATCAAAGCTGAGACGATCAGAAAGCTAGTAGCTGACTGCCCATCGAGGCTTGTAAACAGCATTTTTATAGCAATTTCCTATCTTAGCTACATTATCATATCCAGTCGGCCTGTGATTACATATCATCCAAATATCCACTGTCGACTTTCCACTATTGTTTTACTCCCCAATTTAATTATGTCCTAGTTTACATTTTAGACCAGGTGTCCTCTTATCCCTAACCACAGTTATTTCTTAATTAGTCTTGCGTTGACATGCTGCCACATATTTCATTACCTTACTCGCCACCGTTATTTTTCTACTTGGTTTCATTCTAGTTCTCTTCATGAATTAATAGTGAACAGGTCAAAATGGCTACATAATGAATACCTTCTATTCAGCTAGCAGTGGTTACATAGTAAATATAGAAAATACAATGCGTATATTTGAGTAAATACTGTAATACATAGAAAATACAATGCATTTTCCAATATAATCCTCCCTTTGAGACCCACAGGGTCTCATAGAGAGAGAGGACTGAGAGTCTATGCACAAAAGCTCAAATAAAGCCCCGCATTTACTCCCAAATTTGGGTTATACTATAGTTTCCTGCGCTTAGGACTCAAAGTGTTCTCTCCCTACCTCCCTAGGCCGCTGAGTCAAAAACCCATCCCTTCGTATCTGAGACAGGGAAAAAGACTCAGGAGCTAGTTCTCTTCACAGCCTAATCCCCACATATCTCATCTCTCTCCTGTTCGTCTTGTGTGTCTCGTAGACTGTACGAATACATCATCGGTGTCTCCTTCTCCGTAGGGCTCGACCCAACAATTTCCAAGAGCATCGGAAACCGTTTCATTGCAGCACGCACTACAAGCGACTTGAGGCGTGGAAGAAAACAGCTCAGAATGACCACACAGCTTAGCAAAACAATACCAATTGTTCCTGCAATCTTGGTCAGCCATGCTCCCCATCCTCCTAGTTTACTATTTAACCAGTCAAAGAACTGGTGTCCAAACCCTGCATTTTGTTTAACTTCCTTTCTTAGATTTTTCAGTTTATTCATTGCTCTGGTAAACGATCCCTCCAGACTAGTATTATTCGGTGTAAAAGTACAGCACTGTTCCCCAAACATTACACAAACCCCTCCTTTCTCTGCCAATAGCCAGTCTAGTACCTGTCTATTTTTTGCCACGCCACTCTACTGGTTGCATCCAGCTGCTGCCCCAAAGCCTCTAGTGCATCATCAGTGTAGTTAACAAATCTCTGTTGATTATAATATATATAATGTATCCATTCAACATTTTTGCTAATCCCTATTATAGGTATAAGTGCTTTCCAGCCCGCAGCAATCTCATTTTTTGCCTTAAACTCGTTAGGTATACCCCTAAGCTGTCCTATACTGTCGATCCGAACCGTCAGGTCAGGCTCATATTTTCTCTTCCTCCGTTTTAGTGTCTGTTGCCTTGAGGTGTCAAATTGTATTTCAGGGGATACTACAACTTCTTGAATGAACATCACACGCGTACATGTACCCGCCCAATTAAGGGGAAGTGTGGATCTCAGACCCCCTCCTGTCCACACAGCCACCAGGATGTGCTAAAGGGATGGTCAGGGAGTTCAGTGCACCCTGAGGCAGAGGGGTACCTGTCTCGTATCTTCGTCCTGGGGTTACATCCCAAATCTTAACACAGTTGCCGCTGAAATGCCCAACCGAGAGGTCACCCGTCCGCGTCAAACATTCATAACTCAAATGTTCCTGCATTTTAAGCTTTCCCAATGTGGGTGTCTGGCTTCTTTTATTTATAGCCAACGGTCTGCTGTAATTACAGTTAGAGGCAAGCTTGTTTTGATCAAACTGCGAGGAAGCCTGGTATAACATACACCAATAAGGGCACATTGGTGAGTTGGCCACACACTTCTGATAACAAGGATCTATCCCGCTACAAATTCCCATACTGCAGGTCTTGACTATACTTGGACACGGCTGCGCACACTGCCCCCTCCGCTCCTTTCGCTATTGCGTGCAGGTGGAAGAGTTATAAGGCATGGGGGCTACGTATTGCACTGGACTTGCCCTTGAGCATAGATAACAATTCTGTCTCTTCATCATCCCTGCTGTATAATTTGCCCATTGGTACCACATGTTCTGGTACCATGGTACGGAGGTAACCGTTGTGCTCCTCTTACTCCTTTCTCTCAGGTTTGGTGGGATCCTAACAGTCCCATGCTACATCTGCCAAATTAATGGTCTCCAAATCTGCACAAGAGTATCTGAGTGTATCATCCCGGGGGGGGGGGGGGCAGGACTGGTCGCCCCCAAGTCATCCCCATTATCTGAAAGAGTACTACCATCCATAACCCCATCCTTAGGATCTTCGGGCCTGTCCTCAGGACCAAAAATTTCCCTTATTACTTGGTCAAGTCCCTGCGGTTCAGTGTCAGCTTCTTGTTGCTCTTGCCTGCCCCCTACTGTTTGTTCCTCGTCACCACTTACCTCGGTTGGCACACCTGACTGTACCTGCGGGACTGCTCTAGTGCAGTGATTGAGATGATACCAGGTGGAGCGTCCTTCCACTTGAACTGCGGTGGGTGATGCTTTGGTTACTGTAAAGGGCCCTTCCCTTCTGGGTTCATTCCACTTTCTTCGAAACGCTCGCACGTAGACCTGATCGCCTGGCTTGATTGGTCCTTCCCCATGATCGATTTCTGGCTCTTTCTGTTTTTCCTGTACATAAATAGACTTATGTATCATAGTTATTTTTCACATGTATTGTTTTAATTCCAATTCCAGTTGTTCTAAACTAGGCCCTTTATATGGTCCTCCCCACCGGGGCACTGACATGGGCCTTCCGATTAGCATTTCATGCGGTGTTAGACACGTCATCCGATTAGTCTGCATGCGGTAACTCATTAATGCTAACGGTAGTGCATCGACCCAGTTGAGTTTCGTATCTGCACAGGTTTTGTTTAGTTTGGTTTTTAAGGTCCCGTTAATTCTTTCCACCATACCCTGAGACTGAGGGTGATACACACATCCGAATCTTTGCTTTATTCTCTGTGCTTGCTGTATTAACTTCACCACTTTTTGGATGAAAGCTGAACCATTGTCTGAGCTAATTTCTGTCGGTATCCCAAACCTTCGGATCACTTCGTTTGTCAGGAATTTCACCACTGTTCCTGCCTCTTGATCTTTCGAGGGTACTGACCCTACCCATCTGCTGAATCTGTCGATTACTACCAACATATATCTTTTCCCTCTTACTGTTTTTATCATGTCTACATAGTCAATCACTAGGTGTTTAAATGGCCCTTCAGGTACGGGTATATGACCTATTGGGGTTGTAATTCCTTTCCGAACATTATTCTGCACACATACCTCGCACTGTGACAACACATGGTCTACTGAAGCCTGTAAATAAGGCGACCAAAATCCATCCTTTTTTATTTTCCTTATTACTTCCCCCCTTGCACAATGATCCATCCCATGTGCTTCTGAGATCAGGATAGTTAGTAAAGGGATGGGAACTACCAGTAGGCCATCTTTCGTGGTCCATAGGCCTTCTGGGTTCTGCTTGGCCCCCTTTCGTCTCCACAGTGTTTGTTCTGCCAAAGTTGCTTTTCGTTGTATTTCAATCAGGTTCTCTACTATGGGTTCCGGCTCTAGACCTACCTGGGGTGCGATGACAGCGGATGTACACCCAGACGCTTTCCTGGTTGCTTCATCTGCAGCTTGATTTCCCTTTGTTACTGCATCGTTTCCTTTTTTGTGTGCCTGGCATTTTACTATAGCCAGTGCTTTAGGTTTCATCAGCGCTTTTATTAGATCTAAAATCTGCTGACAGTGCTGTATGGGATCTCCACTGCTCTTTTTAAAACCTCTCTGTTTCCACACTGCCCCAAACAAATGACACACTCCATGAGCATATGCTGAATCTGTATAGATATCTACTTTCTCTCCTTCCATCATTTCACACGCGGCCGTCAAAGCTGATTTCCGCTAGCTGGGCGGAGCACGGTTGGGGACATGCCTCTATTCTGATGACCTTGAAGTCTGCCTGATACTGTTGCACTACTGAGAACCCTGCGTGATTCCCATCGTGATCCCTGTAACAAGAGATCTACGAACAGGACCTTTTTTATCTTCGTCCTCTAATAGTTCTGATCGTAAATCTGCTCTCAATTTAGCAAATGTCATTGCTTTCCCTACACAATCATGGGGTTCTCCTTCATACCCTAAAGGGACATAATCAGCTATGTTACTGTTGGTGCATCTCTGTATAGTTATATCTGGAAATGTCAGTAGCATCTGATATGCTGCTATCCTGGCTGGTGTCAACACGAATTTCCCTCTTTCCAGTAATTCCGCTACCTTGTGGTGTGTGTACAGAATGGGTACCCCTGAGCCACCTCATCCAGTTTCGCACTGTAGTATGCTATCGGCTGCTTTGCTTTGCCTGTGTCAGTCTCCTGCATTAGAACTGCCGTGGCATAACCTTCCTCTCGATTGGATACGTACAGATGAAAGGCTTTCTCGTAGTCAGCAATGCTAATGCTGGGGCTGACTGCAATTCCTGCTTTATAGTATTGAAAGCCACTTCCACCTCCGCATTCCACTGTAGATTATTTCTCAAGCTTGTATGTCCTGCTTCCTTCATTATTTTCCTTAGTGGCGTTACAATTTCAGCATATTCCCCAATCCAATCTGAACTATATCCTGTCAGTCCCAGAAACGTCATCATCTGTCTCACTGTCTGGGGCTTGGGAGCTTTAGTTATAGCCTCAATCTGATCCGGCGCTATCGCCTTCACTCTCTTGGATATCACTCTACAGGTATTCTACCTGTTGCTTGCAAAATTACAGCTTCTTTCTAGATACCTTATGCCCTCCATGCACCAGTCTCTCTAAAAGGGTTATGGTATCCTATTCACACTGTCCCTCACTTTCAGAGCAAATCAACAAATCATCCACATACTGTATCAACGCACTTTCCAACGATATGCCCTCTAGGTCCGCCTTTAACACTTGATTAAATACGTGTGCTGAATGTTTAAATCCTTGAGGCATTCTAGTGTAAGTATACTGGTTGTTTCTGTATGTAAATGCAAATAGGTACTGACACTGATCTGCCAGGGAAACGCTGAAAAAAGCCGAACACAAGTCAATCACTGAAAAATATTCTGCCTCTGGTGGAACATTAGTCAAGAGCGCGTGTGGGTTGGGAACTGCCGCTGGCCAGTCTTCCATTACCTCATTCACCGCTCGCAAGTCATGTACCAGTCTTCATTTAGATTTATCCGCTTTAAGGACCCGTAACAGTGAGGTATTACATAGAAACATAGAAACATAGAAAATAGGTGCAGGAGTAGGCCATTCGGCCCTTCGAGCCTGCACCGCCATTTATTATGATCATGGCTGATCATCCAACTCAGAACCCAGCCTTCCCTCCATACCCCCTGACCCCTGTAGCCACAAGGGCCATATCTAACTTCCTTTTAAACATAGCTAATGAACTGGCCTCAACAGTTTGCTGTGGCAGAGAATTCCACAGATTCACCACTCTCTGTGTGAAGAATTTTTTCCTAATCTCGGTCCTAAAAGGCTTCCCCTCTATCCTCAAACTGTGGCCCCTCGTTCTGGACCTCCCCAACATCGGGAACAATCTTCCCGCATCTAGCCTGTCCAATCCCTTTAGGATCTTATACGTTTCAATCAGATCCCCCCTCAATTTTCTAAATTCCAACGAGTACAAGCCCAGTTCATCCAGTCTTTCTTCATATGAAATACCTGCCATCCCAGGAATCAATCTGGTGAACCTTCTTTGTACTCCCTCTATGGCAAAGATGTCTTTCCTCAGATTAGGGGACCAAAACTGCACACAATACTCCAGGTGTGGTCTCACCAAGGCCTTGTACAACTGCAGTAGTACCTCCCTGCTCCTGTACTCGAATCCTCTCGCTATAAATGCCAGCATACCGTTCGCCTTTTTCACCGCCTGCTGTACCTGCATGCCCACTTTCAATGACTGGTGTATAATGACACCCAGGTCTCGTTGCACCTCCCCTTTTCCTAATCGGCCACCATTCAGATAATAATCTGTTTTCCTATTTTTGCCACCAAAGTGGATAACTTCACATTCTGTCGTTTTGAGTACTCCTGCCTCCAGTAGCCCCTGTATCGTTGGCGCTATTCCCTCTTCTGCCTCTGGTTTCAGGGGATATTGTGGTCTCCTGGGCGGAACTGCTCCCTTTTTCAGCTTTATTTCTACCGGACTGGTTGTTCTTATTCTCCCTACATCCGTGTCATGTTGTGCCCACAGGATAGATGGTAACCTATCCAGCTTGTTATCTCTCTGCTGGCCTTCCTCCTTTCCCAATAACGTCAGGTCTGGTTGGGGAGTTACTTCGACCTCCTTTGCTGTTCCTACTATATCTATATCTACCTCTATTTTAAAGTAGTTGTTCTCTCCCGATACCCAGACCTGTGGCATAATTTTCCTCCACACCGCTACGGTTCCAGCGTGTTTTACTAAGGGTCCTCGGTCTTTGGACTGATGTTCCTCATTTACCAGCAGCGTTATGTGGGGCTCAGCTTCCAGTATCCTGTACCATTTCTCCAAGAAGGTATTCCACCTGACTTGCAGGGCTGCCTCTTGTCACCCAATTATTACAGCTTCTCCTCTTAGGTGCTGCCGGTTACCTGCCTCCCTGTACCATCTCTCCTCTAACTCTCTGTTCTGAGTTTCGTCAAAAATCACTGTGCAATGTAACTCGGATTTGGGCGCTACAGCCTGGGACAATATAGCCTGCACGCCCTTTTTCCATTTTTCCCAGATTTCCCAGATCTGATCTTCTATGTCTCCTATCCAAAAGACATTAGCTTTCTTGACTACCCGCACTAGTAATTCAGCACTTACTCTTTCCACACTCAACCCACTTCTGGTACATTCTAATTTTAATTCTAGTTTTAATAGGGCATCTCTGCCTAGCAAATTCACCCCAGTTCCCTTGGACACTAATATCGCCAAAACTGTTTGCTGCCCATCCTTAATCTCACTGGAGCTGTACACTGTGTAAACTGTGTTTTTCCCGAGAACCCTACAGTCTTAATAAATTTTCCTGACATGGGAAGGTGAGGGGCATACTGCGGTTGTACACAAGTATACGTGGCCCCAGTATCTATCATCATTGGTGTCAGCTGCCCTTCTAACACAACCTGAACAATGGGTTCCTCCTCTGCCTCCCTTGTTATCACTGGGTGGTGTCCCTTCCCACCTGGGTTCTCTGGGCACCCCTAATGTCTTGCATAGGGGTTCACGGGTCCATTCGGCCCTGCGGGGTCCGGCCCTTGGCTAGACTGTGGTTCCCATCTCATTGGCTCCCGCTGGTACGTGACGGCCCATGGCCTAAGTGGGCAGTCCCTTCTTATGTGTCCTGGCTGGTTACATCCCCAACACAGTCTCTGTATCTCTCTTCCCCCCTGTTTCCTTACCGGTGCTTCCTGCCCATAACCTCTCTGCCCCCTCCTTGAGATTTCCAGTCCTATCTGGGCTGCTGTTTAAATTGATCCTGTCCCTGATAAGGCATTTGTGGAAAAGCACCCCCAGAGACGTTTATTATTGGCATGGGGTTTTCTGGGCTCTGTCTTACGGCACGACCGGTCCCTCCATATAATGGCATTTCATTCATTTCAACGGCTGTGGTTAAATCGGTCATTGCTGGCAGCATCTTCTTGCCTTTTTCTTTTTCCTTCTTTTTAAGTTCTTCAAGCTGCATTTGTATCAGCTTTCCTTGCACTTCTTCTTGCTGCTCAGTCAACTTTCGTTTGTCTTTCCGATATTTTTCGACCGCATGAACTACGTGGTCCCTGAATTCCTGTGGGGTCATTGACATCAGTCCAACCACTTCCTCAAGTTTAGACTTAACTTGGGAAGGCATCACATCCAAAACAGTATTTCGGGACTTCAAGGTCATAAACGGGTTGCCTTCCACCTCTTGTTCAGTTTCCAGTCTCCACCTTTTCAACTGATTTTCTATATAGGCTGCTGGATTTTCAGTGTCTCCCAGTGGATCCCCCTTCATGGCTTTGGGGTCCATTTTGGGTGGATAGAGCTCCCTGAGGGCCCCCCGTACCCTCTGCCTCACTGTGTCAAATCTGGCCCCGTCAATCAGTGTGCTATCCGCATTCTGTATGCCAGCCGCTTCCATCAGCTCTTGTAGTTTGGGGGTTCCCATCAGCCTTATCAGCAGCGCCTTCAAATCTCCCATAGCCAACATTCGTCCCGTGGTTTCTTCCTCAAAGGTCCTAATCCACTTCCCTGCACCCTCATGTAGGCTGGGCAGGGTGTTTTTCAGCCCTTCCAGGTCCTGGGATCCCCAAGGAATATACTGTACTTGTCCCAACCCTTTTACTAACAACGGCATCATTCTCCCTTTCCTTTCCCACATCTCCTGACTTTCCTCCTCGCCTGACTCCCCATCTGTTTCTGAGCACGTTTTTACTGGCTGCCACATGATTCTTTCCGGGGTTTCCTTTCTCCCTTGGCCTCCTCGTGGAGTTCTTTCTTTCTCCTTGAGCTAACATTTGCTTTGGCCCATGCAAAATCCTCAAACTCTCGTTGGAAATTCAGTCTGCGCTGTAATTCCCTAATCTCTCCCTCTGTTCCTAATATCTGCCTTTTCACTCTCTCTTTTTCCCCTTCAAGGCTCCTGTCTCCTATCCTCTGCCTACATTCTCCGGCACCCTCTCTTTCGCTACTTAACTCTTGCTCTCCCGACAAGTTACCTTCTGCTCTGGCCTGTTCAGTTCCGTGCCCATATAACAAAGATTTCTCTTCATCCCTTTTCGCTTTTGATTCCTGTAACCCTTTGATCTCTTCTACTATTTCCCGTCTCTCCTGCTCTATCTTTGCCCTGTCTTCCTCTATTACCTTCCGTAGTTCTTCCCGCTCCTTTTCGTGATTCTTTCCTCCTCGGTATCCCAGACTTTAATTTCTCCATTTAGATCCACTCTTCCTGTTATCACCGGACACTGCTTAAGTGTTTCTTTCTCATAATAGGGAGGAGGTTTCTCTACTTCTTTCAGGTCTGGGTATAGAGCCGAAGCCGGCTCCCTGTTATGTTTCTCCTTCTCCTTATCAGACTGCTCGTTTCGTTTCTCAGTGTCTTTTTTACTTACTATTAATATACTTCCCGTCTTTCTCAACCTTTCTCTCTCCATCCTAAAGCGTTTTAACACTTCCATTTCTTGTTCCCTTTTTTCCTTCTCTTTTCTTAGATTTATCTTTGGGTTTGTGATTTTTAATTAGCGCTTCCATTTCCTCGCATAAGCTTACATCAAACGTTCCTTCTCTTGGCCATTTCGTGACTAGATTTTTAGTTAGTTTTTCCCATTTTTCTGAAATTTCCACGATCTTACCTTGACACACCGGGAATTTTCTGCTCAATATTTCTACTGCTGTTCCTTTCTCTGTCATGTTGCTCTCTTTTTCCTTTTTCTATTATGGTTCTATTCTATTTTTAGCATCTCACTACTTGCCTACTTAATAGTACTATTTTTCTAACTCTATTTCTATGCCTAGCCTTATGGTTTATCTCACCAGCGTCTGAATTCTCTATCAAACTATCTTTGTCTCTTACAGCGTCCTGCCCGTGCAGACCCCTACTTAGGGCGGTATCCACAGAACCTTTTACACCTCGCCTATGCAGACCCTTACACTTCTTGAGGCGGTATTCACGAGGATTTTTAATTTGCACCTCGCCTATGCAGACCCTTACACTTCTTAAGGCGGTATTCACGGGGATTTTTAATTCTCCTTCCCTGCCTGTTCAGACCTTCGTTTCGTGCGAAGCGGTATCCACAGGGACTTACCAACACCACGTGGAATTTTCTTACTTAACTTGTACTTACCCCCACTGCAGTGCTCTTGATTAATCCTCTGAGCCTCCTTCTATCCCCGATTCTGCCAGATTCTTTGGATCGGAGAGACCTTTCGGCAGTTGCTTCAAACTTCTGAGTCCCCGAGACCCCCCAAAACCAACAGAATTCGTAGTCCCAATTATCGCAAAAAACGCTCACCTTTTTTCTTTGGGTGCACCCTTAATTCTGTTAGCCCCGTGAGGGTCCCCGAGGGACCGGAAAGCGTCCCAATCCGCCGTTCCCTTCCTCGCGGGCCTCTATCCGATCCTGTTCGTGACGCCAATTTTGTCGTGGTTTCTCGTTTCTTACAAACAACAAGGAGACGCAGAAAATACTTCAAGAAGTTTTAAACTTTAATTTGCAAATCAAAGCTGAGACAATCAGAATGCTAGTAGCTGATTGCCCATCGAGGCTAGTATACAGCATTCTTTATAGCAATCTCCTATCTTAGCTACATTATCATATCCAGACGGCCTGTGATCACATATCATCAATACATCCGCTCTCGACCTTCCACTATTGTTTTACTCCCCAATTTAATTATGTCCTAGTTTACTTTTTAGACCAGGTGTCCCCTCATCCCTAAGCACAGTTATTTCTTAATTGGTCTTGTTTTGACATACTGCCACATATTTCATTACCTTATTCGCCACGGTTATCTTCCTACTTGGTTTCATTCTAGTTCTCTTCATGAATTAATAGTGATTAGGTCAAAAGTCATGGCTACATAGTGAATACCCTCTATTCAGCTAGCAGTGGTTACATAGTAAATATAGAAAATATAATGTGTGCATTTGAGTGAATACTGAAATACTGTTGAGTAAATACTGTCAATACTGTAATACTTAGAAAATACAATGTATGCGTTTACATTTTCCAATATCACCAAAATTTGCTATAAAGTATAATTCTTTACTCGCACTTGGTATATTGTTGGATATTTGTGTCGTGGCTGATCATTGGGCGCCTCACACCGTATCCGCACCGAAGCATTTGCACTGTTTGGTGGGGTAGACGGCCATTCACCCTAGACAACCGGAGTCAGTTGGGGCAAAGACCTTTACATAGTGAATACTGAATAGCCAATCCATCGTGGAAATGGGGAGAACATTTCTTATAATGGGGATTCTCGGATCAGAAGACATGATCTATGAATAGAAGGACTTACATTTCGAACAGAGGATTATTTTAGCAAGTAGGTGTTGAATGTGTGGAACTCATTGCCAAACACAGTGGAGACCACGTCACCCAGTATATTTGGCAGATTCCTGATTAGTAAAGGTGTGAAAGGTTATGGAGAGAAGGCAGAACAATGGGTTCATGTACAAGCCAGGATAACATGGTGAAGAAGACATAAATTTCCAAACGGCCTAATTATGCTTCAATGTCTTATTTTCTCTGCATTTTTGCATTTTTCCTCAAGTACTCCCTGAGCCCCCATGGTGTGTGTTATCCCTTTTTAATTCTACATATTTTGTCAGAGATATCCGTAATAAATTCCATATCGCCATGACAGAGTAAATATACCCATGCCTTTGCAATCTCCTTCGCTGTCTCCAATAGCATCCTGATATACATTTCCTCAAGTCCTATGATTTATCGACTTTTATATTTTCCCGGACACTTAGCATATCCTTTCTAATCTCAGTGATAATGTGATGTGGAATTTCATTACACAAACTGAAATCTCCAACAATACTATTCTCCCCGGTTAATAGACATGAGAACTATTTACTTCAGACCCTGCTCACCTCCACATCCATACATATATTGTCACTTTGGCTGTTAACAGGCCGTGATCATTCCAGAGTTTCCCTGTTGTTTTTCATATACATAAAACACTTATGAACACATTTATATCTTTGTCATAATTGATCATTCCTTTAATCATAATTGCCACTGGTAATTTGTGAAATATGTTGCCCTTCTGATTTCTTGCTTTAAACTTTCTGTACACACTTGATGCTACTGAACGTCCTCCACAGTTCTCAGTTTTCATTTTTTCCAGATTCTTCCTGTTATTTCAGTTCAATCTCCCAATAACTCTTGACATCCGTGAACCTGCTATAATTGCCCTTACATGATTACACTAAACCCTCACTACTTCAGTCTGAAATAACTCCATTTCCCAACGTTGCTTTACCGATAGGTGCACTGCCTTGAAAAATATTCAGCCCTCACAACTTTTTTATACTTCCCTGTCTCATTTTCTAAGTTTAAAAGTTATATTGAATTTGCATATTTGAGCTCATCTATAAAACATTGTCCATCATGTCAAATCAAAAGATTAATGCCAAAACGTGTCAACAATCCATGAAATAATGAAACCAAAAGTTGTGAAGCTGAATAGGTATACATGTCCTATGTAATTACAACGTCAAATTTAACCAGGTGCAACATACTGTATTACCTTACCAATTGTCCTAAGGTGTTGATGTAGGAAATTGGAGGATCACCAGTTTTCAATGAATGCTGGAGAATCAATACCCTCTCTTTCAGAGGGTCGAGGTCTATGGTAGATTTTCAACAAACCAAGCCAAAGTCAAGTTAATAAGAACATTCCAGGCAAGTCAGGGAAATGATAATAGAAAGCACAAATCGGAGGAACGGTGCCAGACCATCTCATAAGCGCTGAATATACCTCAGAGCTCTGTGCAGTTGATTGAGAAAAAAGTGGAAAACATCTGAATCCATAGCCACCCTACATGGGTCAGCACACCCGTCTAAACCTCATCAACAGAGCAGAATTGAACTTGTAACTGTGTCTACCGTGACTATTCCAGTATCTCTGAGTGACCTGCAGGAGTAGTTCCTGAAACTGGAAGCAATTTCCTGGCTCCACAATCTCTTTGTCTCTGACCATCAGCAGACAGGGTTTCTATTGAAAAATGGCCAGGAAGAACCACTGTGGGGCGGGGTGGTGCAACATATCCTTGACTGTAACGATTTGTAAAGCGTCGCTTAGAAGATGCTATAAAGATATGGAAGAAGTTATGGTGTTCGGATGAGATGAAAGTGGAACTTCTTGGAACACTGAATGGTAGATGTAGTGTAAATCTAATACTTCACATCAGCCAGGTAATACCATTCCAACCGTACTGTATGGTGGAGGCAGCAACCTGAAAAGGAATAATTTTCACCTGCAGGTCAAGGAAATCTAGTCAGCATTGATTGGAAGATGAATGATTCTGAACACAGAGAGATCCTGGATAAAACAAAATAATAAACAAACCTGCTAGGAAGCTTACACCGGGGAGGAAGTTCGTCTTTCAGCAGGAGAACAACCCAAAGCACACTGCCAGAACAAACATGGAGTGGCTTCAAATGAAAAAAAAACATGTCCTTTATTGGCCCAGCCAGAGTCCTGACCTTAAACCAATCGATCATATCTGGCAAGACCTCAGAATTGCCATCCAGTGACAAACCCCAGCTAACTTAGCATATCTCGATAAATATTGCTGGGTAGTATGGATGAGCTCTTCCTTTATCACGTAGTAGAAAGCAAATAAACAATTATCTAAAATGACCACTGTAATAACTGCGAGAGGTGTGTAGCATTGCAGCTTTTTAATTTTTAATTGTTCATGCTTTACAATCTGGTTTTGGGCTCGATTGTGGAAAGCAAGAGTATAAGATTCACAAATTAAGAATCTCAGTTAAATGATCAAGATACCTGAATGTAATACACAATTATGTGAAATAAGGTTTGGGGGATGAATACTTTTCTCAAGGCACTGCTACATCGCGCCATAACTCTTGTCAGATTCTGTCTATGGTAATAAAATTGGCCATTGTTTCCAGACTACCCATCTCCCTGTCCCAGATCTGATTCGAAGCATCCGGAGTTCTGTCCCGAAGTTCTCATCCACTGACACTTTACCCATCTCCCTGCCCAATGTCCGGTGGAACGATCCATGTACTGGCACAAAAAGCTCTCTTGGGTGCATTTTAATAAAGTTCTTTCTTTAATCGTTACACACATAAATCTTAATAATCTCTGGTCTCTGTTTTTACCTCGATGCCTTCTTGTTTTTAATCACCTCCTTCCTGAGTAACCCACCATGCTTTCACCTTATACATGGCACCCATTATCTTACACACCTGCATCAGATCTTCTACATTCCTGTAAATATGCAACATTCTTGTAATTCAGGTCCCCAAGTTAAGCAACAGCCTCGTAAATCGTTTCTGGACCCGTTTATAATTTAGTACCATCGTTTCTGTAACAGAATGACAAATCTATGAAGAATACGCCAACTGCCACCTGAACCACGTGTCACATAACTGCAGTAACACTTCCTAATACCTTTACTCATTACGTCCCCTGACTGATGAAGTTGTTGGGCCAAGCATTTTCTTCATCTCTATCAACCTGTGACGCTGCTGTCAGTGAACTACCCACTTACTCCTCGGACCGTCCGAACCATAACTCTTCCCAGGGCTCCAGTCTTCACTGTACACATCCTACACTGGTTTGATTTCCCAAAAGGCAATGCTTCACATTCATCTGAATTGAAGGCCATTTGCCAATTCTCAGCCAACATTGCGAGATGGTCCCCTTGTAATCCTTCATAGCCAAATACACGATTTGCAACACAACCTGTTTCAGTATCAGTTGGAAACTAAATATGCCTTGTACTTTCACATCCGAATCATTCAAAGAACGCTCAAACAACAAATTTCCTAGAACAGACACCTGTGACACATTACTAAATAAAAGCCTAAGGATATCATCACAGCATTGCATGCCCTGTCAGATTACTGTGCTTATGGAAATCAGAAAGATGTTCTCACTAGAGACAGCATTTTTTTTTTTTTTTTTTGCGCTAAGAGTCGAGAAATTGTCCGAGATACACTGGTTGAAGGGAATTCTTACACTGGAGGAAGTGATTACACTGGTCGCTCACAGATACTAGCAAAGGCAATGACACTTTATCGTCATTTGTAAAACAGTGAAGGTTCTGCTACTGGAAGACAATTCAAGGTAGAGAGGAGGAGAACCTACAGGTGGAGAAAGAGGATAAAAAGAGCGTGAAGGGAAGGACGGGTTATACGGGAGCAGCAGTGGTTATCACAGGCGAAAATATACTCAAAGATCAGGCTTTTTTTTTAAGAACGGGGAGGAAGGAATATGTTCGCCTCCAGCTTCAGTTTAATCGGGGTGGCAGGTGAGGAGCAACGAGGATGTTTCTGGGATGCTCTGGCCAGTGATTCCGTCGGGATCAGCTGTATACTACGGTTCTGTTGCTCGAAAACAACACACACAAAGTACTGAAAGAAATCAACAGACCAGGCATCTACCGCGGACAAAAAGAAACAGTCGACATTTCTGGCCGACTCCATTCATCAGGACGCTGAATATGCGTGTGTTGTTCTGTATTTCGAGCATCTGCAGATTTTCTAGAGCTTGTTCTGTTCATCACATTGTTTCCATTTATCCACAAGTAGGGGAATAGAAAAGGGAGCATGAAGGCAGCTGAATTGAAATAATTTACAGCATTTATTTCTAACATTTAACGAGATTCAAAATCCATTTCAGAGGGTACTTCACCGCTTTCTTTAGTTCCCCGCAGAATTTGCTCTGAGTCAGGGCGGAAATACACGTGTTGGTGCAGGAACTGAGAATCTGCAGCATTCCCGATGTGTATTCTGTGATGTACCGGGGATCCGTGGCAGAATAACCAAAACTCGTTGAAATCCGTTTATAAACATAAAATACCACCTGTGTTACCCACAAAAATATGAAACTAGCGGTTATGCTGAAGAGCAAAACGATGAATTTGCGTCGGTTCTCCATCTCTCGGTCCTTGTCATTCTCTCCACTCTTTTGTACCCGGAGCCCTCTGCGGGCTCGACTGGCTACTAGAATCCGCCTGGCAGTCAGAATATTGAACAGCAGAATCAGAAAGAATGGGACAAAAGGGGTTAAAAGGCGGTAAAACAACTCAAATGCTGCCCATGAGGGAGAGGTACTGTAGCTCCGTCTGTAAGTACAATACCACTGAACACCATCAATTATCAGAACATGCTCCATTCTAAAGCTCCAAGGGACACACTCCAAACAGGCCAGCACACTCACTGTCACGACAACCACAGTCGCCGTTCTGTCGGTGCAATATTTTGTTTTCAGCTTCTCGCAGCAAATAGCCACAAATCGACCGACGGTGAAACTGACAGTCAACCAGACAGAGGTCGCAGTGCTCGCAAAAATCAACCAATAATTGAGTCTGCACACATGAGTGCTGAACAGGAATGATTGGCGAAAATAAATCACAGCAGTCCCCCTCAGCAGCGGATCGGAGATAACGACCAGGAGATCGGCCGCGGCCATTCCCACCAGGTAGCGAGTGACACATTTGGAGAGACCGCACTTTCCCCGGGACAGGATCACAATCGCCACCAAGTTCGCTGGAACAGAGACAGTGAACAGCAAGCTTAGAAAATACTGAGCAGAATGCAATAGAGTGATTTGAGGGTACCCTGTAATATTTCCACATTATTGTTGCATTTAGCGGTTGAAGGATCTAGAGAAACCGTAGAGCTGCCCGAAACCCGGATGGAGTTTCCACAGTGAAAAACAATCAATATGATCTCAATTACTATTCCCTATTGATGGTGAAACGGCAAGTGGAAGCGGAAAGCTGAAGATTCCTCCGTCAATACTAGATCATTTTCCACCGGCATCGTCCGCGTCTCGTATGGATGAAAGGAATGACCGCGGGTACTGATGGCGGGATTCTTCCACCGGAGAATCATCAACTTCCCTGTCGGTCCTCGTCAGCGACAGAACAGCCGAAGGGCGGAACGAAAACAGGAAATGCAGAAAAAACGTATACAGACAAAGCGAGTATGTGATAAAACATTTAAAATGCCTTTTCTAAGAACTGTTCCAGAAAGTCACCTAACAATAGTGTTAACTCGCTTCTCTTTCCATACAAGCTAGAGCTTAGTGCTTTCAGCATTCCTTATGTTTGCTTCCTATTCCAGCATTTTCCACCTCAGTAAAAATACAACAGAACATTGACTGATTTCAACAGATAAAACGCAATCTGACAGAAACTCAGAAAGAAATATGACGCCTCCCACTGAATCCATCAGAGGGAAACAGGGCAGAGGATTTCAGCATCAAGCTCGTTGAAGTAGTCCTATGTCTGTAATAGTGTCAAATGTACAATACATGTCACAGTACATCTCGGTTGTGCCAGTTGTCCGAACAATGCCTTTATTGTGTTGTCGATCAACTATATCACATTCAGTCATAGCGCACAGACTCACTGAAAATCCAGAACTGTCATGCTAAAGCATGAGACTTCTCACGATATGGAGACCAAAGGAGCTCACAGTACTCCAAAGTCTCATTATAAGACTCCTCTCATATGCTGAAGTGATGCTACCAGCCGATAGTCTGACTATTACACCCAATTCAAATAACCGCTCACATACAAATGCAGGAAAACAATTACAAACAATAGCAGAAAAAACAGAAACCCTAACGATGACAAACAGCTGGAACCTTTTGAATTCTGTTGATGTATCCGATCCGCTGAACTCCTGCAGCGGTTCGTTTTTAGATCCAAATCTACAGTCCCAAACATTTCATTCCAGTCCTGAAATGCCGAATACTGAGACTGGTCTGTGGCAGTGGAAATTATCTGCAGAAACTGTCAGAACACTGGAATTAAACTTGAATTCCCTCTAATGGCAGTTTACGCAGTGGCTTACCGGGAATTCCAAGCGCTGAAATAAAAGGATAGTAAACCTTTCTTATCCTCCAGAAGATTGGATACCCCATTTCAGGGAGAATGTATGACTTCTGTCGCTCCCGAGTTCACAGCTCTGTTGGTGCTCAATTCACAGCTCCGGCAGACGCTCTTATCTCTGCATTCAAACCGACCTTTTTATACAGAGGATAAGTCTCCAGAGATACAGTCATATCCCTGAAGAACTTTATTTGTTGAAGTGTTGAACAAGCACTTTAATTCAATACCATTGTGTCATATATATATTGGGCCGATTGAAGAGAAGTCGATAAAACTTTTTGGGCATTACCTCAGCATTACTCATCTGGTGAACATAATGCCTTTGATAATTGCAAAGACTGAGCTTTGCCAGCGTGCAGCCAGGTTCACGTTTTGTGATAGATAATTGTTCATGTGTAAGTGGAGTTTACCGACAGCAACCGACCCCCAACTCTATCCCTGTGGTTACTCATTTTGAACTGTCCATCAGTCCTTCAACTCCCTCTAAGCATATACAAACACAGACACACACACACACACACACACACACACACACACACACACACACACACACAGAGAAACGCTGATTCGGACAGATATGGAATGATAGAATAGACGGGACAAGGTCAGATAACCACGTTGGTGATTTACAGAAATGAGAAAATCTGCAGATTCTGGAAATCCAAGCACAGACACCAAGCGCCGAGAAACTCTGCTGAGATCCTCCAGCATTTTCTGAATTTACTGATGTAACAGACTTTTACGTGCATCTCAAATCCGCCAGCAGTAAATTGAAAATTCAGAAGTAATGTTTCAATGTGCAAATGAATGGGCTGACGAGTAAATAATCAGTTTAAAAATAGTACTCTAAATTGGGAGATGAATAGATGCTTGATGTCTGGAACTGAATGACAGAAAGACAAGCGTCACTTATACTGTTACTTACGTGTGTACCTGTATGTGTATGTGTGTGTGTGTTTGTGTGTGTGTGTGTGTGTGTGTGTGTGTGTGAGAGAGAGAGAGAGAGAGAGAGAGAGAGAGATAAAGAGTCTAACAGTCAGATAGACAAATAGGCCGACAAACAGCCGGAAAAAGAAACAGGGTGTAGGATTGCAATGCACCTCTTGTACTGTACTCCTGTTCTCCTACATCACACAGGCATCTATGGACGCCAGGACTTCTAGTGCATTGAAGCCAGAGCTTGAGAGGTTTCTGGTGTGAAAGGTTGCGGAGAGATGGGCGGGAACGGTGCTGAGAACGGGTCAAAGGGTCAGCCATGACTGAACGGTGAAACAGACTCGATGTTCCAAGCGGCCAAATTCTGCTCTTCTGCCATTTGCTATTATGGTCCCACGGACTGGCAAGTGCAAATGTCACAACACTCTTCAGTACGAGAGCGCTTCTTTCACATTATCTGGCAATAAAACGATGCCCCTGTCACAACGATGACATGAAGACAGGTAGAGGAGCAGGTTACGCTTTGCAAAAGCTTTAGATAGATTGGGCAATCGGCAAAGAAGCGGCAAAGAGAAAATATTGTTGGGAGATGTATAGTTAAGCAGTTTATTAGAGTGACTAAATCTATCGACTATAAATGGAGAGTAAATCAGAAAATAAGGGTGCACGGCGAATACTGAGTTGTCGTGCCGGGTTACCTGAAGTCGCTGTTAGGAAAACAAATAAAATCTTCTCATTTACTTTGAGATGAATCCAATATGAGAACAAGTATGCAATGCAGTGGATTTATGACGCAGCGATTCGGTTCACTTGGAATATTCTGAGCAGTTTTGGGCCTTAGCTGAGAACAAATACGTTGGCATTGCAGAGGATCCAGAGGAGGTTCGGAAGAATAAATCTCGGAATGAAAGTTAACATATGAGAAGCGTTCTCTGCCTCTGGGCCTGTACTCGCTGGGGTTTGAAAGAATGGCTGGAATCTCCTTTAAAACTATTGAATATTGAAAGATCCAGATGGATTGAATATTTCCAACAGAGGTAGCGTCCAGGACTAGCCGACAAAGGCTCAGAAAGGACGGACGTCCATTTAGAGCATACTTGGATGGGGAGATTTTTTGTTTTATGCACAGGGTAATGAATGTCTGGAATTTATTGCTGCAGCCGATTTTGGAAGCCAAGTTATTGAGTATATTTAAAATGGAACTTCATAGTTTGCTCATTAGTCCGAACGTCAACAGTTACAGGGAACAGGCAAGAAAATTGGATTGAGAGGAATAATAGCTCCCCCTACTGCAATGCCGAAACAGTTAGGAAGGCCAGATGCGCTAACTCTACTCCAATATGTCATGATCAACACAGACCAAACTCGCGAGAGTTTCAGCAGACAGGCAGCATCTATGGGAAAGAGTAAGCAGTCGGCGTTTCGAGCCGACAACCTTCATCAGGACGGGAGAAAAAGATAAAATCAGAGTAAGAATGTGGGGGAGTGTGGAAGAAATAGTAGGTAGTAGGTGATAGATGAAATCGGGATGTTGGAGGATGAAATAAAGAGCTGGGAAGGTGAATGGTGAAAGAGACATAGGGCTAGACAAACAAAAATGTGATAGGAGGGTGCAAAAGTCCATGGAAGAAAGGAAATGGGGGGAGCACCAGAGGGAGATGAGTGGCAGATAAGGAGATGTCGAGAGAGGGAAAAGGAATAGTAAATCTTGAAACAGCGGGGAGAAGCCATTACCAGAAATTCGATAGATCGATGTTCATGCCATCAGTTTGAAGGGTCCCCAGACAAAATGCTATGTGTCTCTCCTCCACCGCGATTGTGGCCTCATCACGGCAGTAGAGGAGGTCATGTACTGACACGCTGGAATGTGAATGGGAAGTTCTCTCCATCTACCTCAGCACATGGAACGGTACAGTAAGGTCCATGAAGTTTGGTTTACCCTTTGAACTGCTTCGAAATCAATCTAATCGTTTCCCTTGCACATAGCACTCCCAGTTTCGTCCATTTATCTGCCTATATAAGAGACATTTAAACGACCCGAAATGTGCTTCCACTGCCAACCCCAGCAGCCTGTTCTACGCACACGCCTCTCTCGCTCTGTGTTAAAAAAACAATCCTCTGGGAATCCACCTACACATTCCTCAAATCACCTTAATGCTATGCCCATTTTCCCGCCATTAAAGAAGTATCTGTATAACCTGTCGATCTGTGGACAACATGTCTCTTACAGTGCCATGATCTCTAAACAGACTAACCTCCACCTAATGCTCTTGTAAGATGATGAGAGGCATTGCTTGCGTGGATAATCAGAGGTCTTTTCTGAGGGCTGAAATGGCTGCCACAAGAGGACACAGGTTTAAGGTGCTGGGGTTTAGGTGCAGAGGAGATGTCAGGGTTAAGTTTTTACTCAGAGAATGGTGAGTGCGTGGAATGGGCTGCCGGCAACGGTGGTGGAGGCGGATACGATAGGGTCTTTTAAGAGACTTTTGGATATGTACATGGAGCTTAGAAAAATGGAGGGCTCTCAGTAAGCCTAGTAAATTCTAAAGTAGGAAAATGTTCGGCACAACTTTGTGGGCCGAAGGGCCTGTATTGTGCTGTGGGTTTTCTATGTTTCTATGTTTCTAAGTCCTGCATTTAAGAATCTTCTCCAATAATTTCTAAGCAGCATTCAGAACATGAGACCAACAACACCACAACACCACCAACCTATGTGCCGTCTGCAAACTTGCCAATCCACTCTTCTACCCCCACATCCAGATCGTTAATAAAAATCACGAAAAGTAGAGTTCCCAGAACCGATCCTGTGGGACATCGCTAGTCAGAACCCTCCAATCCGAATGTATTTCCTCCAGCACGACACTCTGCCTTCTGCATGCAAGCCAATTCTGAATCCACCTGACGAAATTTCCCTGGATCCCATGCCTTCTGACTTTCTGAATAAGACTACTTGTGGAACCTTGTCAAATGCCTTACTAAAATCCATATAGATCACATCCACAGCACTACCCTCATCTATATGCCTGGTCACATTCTCAAAGAATTCTAAAAGGCTTGTTAGACATGATCTGCCCTTCACAAAGCCATTCTGACTGTCCCTAATCAGGCCATGATTCTCTAACTGCCCATAGATCCTATCACTAATAATCTTTTCCAACAGCTTTCCCACCACAGACGTAATGCTCACTGGTCTATATGTAACGCTCAGTTTTATTGGCTGGTATATGTCTCGGGAAAATCCCACCCAGCACCTGCCTCAACGCTTCCCACGGCGTCGGTTGCTGCACGACTGCCGCCCAAATCAATCCCAAACATCAATCATCAGCCAGCACACCCAGTACGTTTACCAAGTGCACTTTATAGATATTACTAAGTCTGTGAACTTAATATAAATTCGATACAGAAATGTAAGCAATGGGAAAAAAAAAAGGCACCAGACTTACCAAAGTCCAAGGTCTTCGTGCACAATCGTTGGAGCTCAATCAATTCCTGCTGACCACCCGAATCCTGTCGACTCACGGCTCGGGACAACCCGGAGTGATCGACCGGAGCCTTTCCGCACGTCTGCCGTCCTCCCCGTCTCTCCTCCGACTCCCCGCCAAAACCCCGTCCACAGTCAAATGATACAGCATTATATCCGAAAACAAAACGATACATGACCACCCACTGGTTAATAGCATCCTGCTATCTGTATTAACCCAAGTAAATGTCTAGTTGGAGACTTTCTCAGCATTTAACATAACAAAGAAGCATTCCCAAGTATAACAAAACAAAAACCATTTTAAATTTAACATACAAAAAAGAAAGTCCCCGTACACTCTCCCCCCACCAAATAAAAGTCATGCCCTCATGACGGTAGCAGGGTCCACCAGTGCTCCTTGTAAAACACAGAATCCAACCCAGGTGCATAAAGCAGTGACATAACTTCCCAGGGCTGTAGAGATCACACCCTGTTCTCCCGGCGCTGTATAAGTCAGTCAACCTCTCCGGCGGTGGGGGGCGGTGCCTACTCCTCGGTCAGCCCCCCGTTCTCCAATAGTTTTCCTCCAGTGGGCCTCACGGGGGCGCTAGACTTCACCGTCACCGGGAACAAGTGCGCAAGGGGCATCCCGCGCTTAGAGGTAATCTCCCTCTCCGTTATGTTCCTTACCATCACCCCCATCCGCCGTGCCCGTACAGCTGAGGGCCTCTGCAATTCAGATCTCACCAGCGCCCCAGCCGGGAACCGGGGCTCCACTTCCAGTTCGTCTGGGGCGTCTACTAGCAGGGCCTCGACCGCCCGTACTCCGGGGAATCTGGGAGTCCCCATCACTAATGCCGCCTCTCCTGGCCGTATCACCTTAGGCCTCGCCTGAGTGCACCACACCGTCCCTCGTTTGCACTCAGGATCCAGTCCCTGGGGGTCACCCACTCCTTCGTACACCGCTCGAAACACTGGGTGTACCGAGAGCGTCTCCAGACAGTTCTCCCCCGCCTTCTTCTTACAGGCTCCCAGGAGCAGTCGCACCAGAGGTGAATTAGTCCCCACCAGTAGGGCAGCGCCATCGGTTTCCTCCAGGTCCGGACAGACCAGCACCAGCGTCTCAAGGGATTCCGACACTCCCACATCGCCCTCTGAGAATTCCAATCTCACTGACAGGTACCCATCGTACGGGTAATTACCATCACTTATACCCCAAGTCTCCAGTGCATTAAACGGGGTTACTGGCAAATGCTTCAGATATTTGTTGTAGAACGACCGGTACAGTAAGGCAACCTGCAATCCGGTGTCAAGGATAGCTTTCGCAAAGATTACCTCTATCCGTAGGGACACGCTGGAACGGGGTCCCACCGGTCCATCCGGAATAAGGGCTTGTACTTTCTGGGGTTCCATGACTGATTTCTGGGAAGGTGTTCCTCCCGAGACTCCAGTCCGTTCCCAACTGAGCCTCTCCTAAGTTTCCTGACACCACCCCCTCAGAGCATCTCGTCTCTCGCAATCCCTCCGCAAGTGACCCGCTTCCCCACGGCTGTAGCACACCCCCGGCCACTCACATTCCCGCCGGAAATGCCCCTCCCTCCCACAGCTGTAGCACGCGCTACCCGCCACCTCTCTCCTTCCGGTACGCCCCTCCTGGAATCCCTTGGATTTCTCTGATCCCAACACAGCTACCACCTCGTGAACCGCTGAAAACCGTCCCCGGGGGTCCGAGCCCCCTGTTCGGCCCGAAGCACTCTCCTCCGCTCGCACCTTTCTAATCAACTGCCCGAACGATGGAGGGGGGCTCCTCGTATATGACTCCCGGATACTCCAAGCCACCCTGTCATTCTTTGGGGAACCTCTACATATCTGGCTCATCCTCAACTTCGCCACTTCGTCCGCCTTTAGTACCCCCGGCGCCGCAGCCCAGTAAGCTTCTTTTCTAGCCGGAAAATGTATTCTGAGAGCTTTCCCACTCTTCCCTGTCCCGTCTGTTGAAACTCCGCTAAAAGTCGCCAGGGATATCCTGACAGTCCAAACACTTCCTCCAAAGCGGCCAAACACTCCGACAGGGAAGCCGAAGGGCGTTCCGCTCTCAACTCGCGGACTACACGGGCCGCCCCGCCCTTAAACTTTCCATCAATCGCTGTCTCTTTTCCTCATCCGAAACTGACCACATCTCTAACAACTGGGACGTATCCTCAATCCATGCCTCATAGTCATCCTCCCCTTCCGGGTTCGGGCGGGGCCCCTCGGCCTTTCTCACCAGGGAGGTAATGGCAGCCACTAACTCGGAGGTCTCACCCCTAACTGGGGGACGGCGTCTGGCCAAGCCTCCACACTCCACGCCTCCACCCCTGGCTACTGGCACCTCCCCTGGGACCTCATCTAGCTCCTCTTCCGGCACTTCCTCACTTTCATCCTCCGGAAGGGTGTGGAGACCCCACGGCCCCAACTCCCCCTGGACGTGGACTGTCGCTGGTAGTTCCAACGTCATGACGTCGGCACTCGTCCGAACCAACATCCAGCTGGACTCCAGTTCTTTCCCACACCTTCTACCTATAAGTTCTACCTACCCGATACCTTTAATCAAACTCAACCCTCGCACCAGTACATCTGCCGAAATGCGGAACTCCACCCCACTTAACACGCACGCATGATTCACCGGTAAATCCTCTAATTCACACCAACTTACACATTTATTTCGATCCATCTTCGTGGACCTTGTGCTAGTCCGCATCGCGGGATCAAAACTAGGGAGGGTCAGAAGCTTAAATTCCTCACTGTTATCATTTCGGAGGATCTGGTCTGGGCTCAGCATGTAAGTGCCATTACAGTCAATTGGACTGTAGTCACCCAAACCATGCTCTCTTCACGGTTTTGCCGTCAGGACAACGTACGAGAGCCTCAAGTTCCTCATCATCAAGTTCAGGAATTGTTATTCACTCAACCACACTCTCGCCATCACTGCACTGTTCAGGTACAATGTTAGATGTGTGTGTGTGTGTGTGTGTGTGTGAGAGAGAGAGAGAGAGAGAGAGAGAGAGAGAGAGAGAGAGAGAGTCACACAGACAGAGTGATTGACACTGGCACTGGCTACACCGGCCGCTTCGCACAAACGTGTGACGTTTAACTTGCCGTCACTGACCCAGTTTCCTTCTCCTACAGACAAAGATGTTCTTCAATCAATTATGATATTTCCTCCCGCGTAGACACAAGGGACAGAACAGCCGCTCATCTCTCACACACACGATGTGTTACTGAGCACAGGAACCGATTTCTTCATCAGTTCAATCATCTCAGACAGCAAAGACTTTCAGTCTCACTATGAGTCAAAGATCCAGACATACATTTCCAATACTACTGTTACACTGAACCACCGACAGTCAATATAGCCATCGTATTCAGTTCCAGTGTCCCAAGGGCAGACACGCAGACACAGACACCACATCACTGACCACAGGGCTGGGAGGACGGCAAAAGCATCGCTGAGAGAGTCAGTGTGGTTTCAGAAAAGGACAAACAGATGGAGAATTGGAAACTGGTGAACGTGGTGTGGCTGGAATTTAATAAGCACATGGTTTTGACGGTCATATACTGGTGTATATTCAAAATTAATCAGCCGGTCAAAGGCTGAGGGAATAAACTGGCCGTTTTCTACTTGGGTACCTGTGACTAGTAGGATGACACGGGGATTGGTCCGAATCCCCAGCAGTCTACATCAGTGATTTGGATGTCGGACAACATGTATTATATCATGTCTGCTACTGTTACAGAGCTTGATGAAGCTCAATGGTGAGAGGGTGCAAAGAGGGTTTGGGGATGCAGACAGAAGTGCATGACTGAGGATGGGCAGAATATGAGTCTATTCCACTCCGACAGAAACAAACTATAAAATTAATTTTCACGTGGTGGTTAGCAAAAGTTTCCCAGGGACGTGGGGCTCCTGGTAAAGAAATTACTGAGATTTCACATTCAGGTAAAGCAGTTAGATAGGAAGACAGATAGTATTTGGTCCAAGATCACCTGACCTACCTGGGTCATTGTACAAGACTACAAACAACACTGATTCGTGGCTCTGTCGGCTCGTTGCTTGCGTACGTGTGTCTTTTAACTCAGACCAGTTAAATGAGACAATCCAGACAGAGTCTAATGGGAATACAATGGGCTTCTTTGGTACGTCTGGTATTTTACAGTATAAGTAGCTACTCAGCCGAGAGTCGTCTCAGATTTAGCAGATGTAGAACCTGATGTTCGTTGTGTCCACATTCAATTGATAGGATTGGATTGTCCCAGAACCAGAATCATTTCAGATTGCTCGCTCCTTACCTCACAAATAATTACTTGTCTGAGAATGGGCTCAGGTTTAGCAGGTCATCACCTGAAACATACTGTGTCCGCTTTCAACTGCTCTGATTAGTTTATCGAGGAGCAAAAATCAGTTCAGAGTCCACAAAATGCGACTAAGCAAAGACAACTGGTTTGTCTGCATCCGTTGTCCTTGATTAGGCTGTAGTTTCTTCAGGTCAACACCTCAAACAACCTGAATCCTCCACACTCACTGGCATATGGCTAACATCTTCGTAGAGAAATACGGCAGCACAATATGAGTTAAGAGTATACACTATGTCCTTCTATGCATAATTTGACACCCCACTATTATTCCGCATACACCTAACTTCCTCCTTGACATTTCTTTCACTAGTAAATTGTTGGGACAACAATCTATTGGGTCAATTTTAGTATAATCGGTAATATCCTTCTCACCCTGCATAATGGTAATCCGAAATTTCCACTAGACTGGAGATGTCGTATATTCATAAGCCCTACGGTTAACATCATTACTATGGTTTTTCTATTCTTTCTATAGCTGGCTTTTCTTCAATATTTTACGTATATCTTTATTCAGCCATGTGACCATCTATAGATTTGCCTAATAAGACCGCAGAAAAAGAATCTCAGGTTGTATGTGGTGACATGTTTGTACTTTGAAAATAAATTTTACTTTGAACTTTGATCCAATGCTTTCTTGCTTCTCATGATCTTGAGTTTTAACGATTTCCAAACAGGGTGTTTTCCCTTTTTAAGTCGACCCCATTGTTCCTCAACTGACGCAACGTCAAGCAGTTCCTTTCAGTTTACCTATGAAGTGAGAGCCGCGTCTTCACAACTTTTCCTTTATGGAATTCGATTTAATGGTTTTGGCTGTTATAGATACACTCTTAGAAAAAGAAATCGAGGCTAACAATGTTATGATCAGTCGGTCAGTCGGTCAATGGGTGCCGTCCCGAATCCGGGTTTGGCGGCTATGTACCTCCATCTTCTTCGATCTTGCGACAGCACCGAATGCAGCCTCTCCTCCAGTTTGTTCTCGCTGGCCGCCTTGGCACCGTCCGCCGCCGCCCCCGCCGAACTGGAGCCCGAGGCCGTGTCGGCCTCCAGTGGCGGCCGCTTCTTCGAGCTCGGCCTTTCCTTAGGCGGAGGCCTTGGGCAGGACCAGGCACACGGAGCAGCGCCCAAGTTCGTCATGTCTCTTCTAACTAGGTGCATAGCATACGATTTGTAGATACGTGGTGAGGCTTTAATCTCTACCACGGAAGATGGCCGTTGGCTCACAAGGAGCTCACCCACCCTTTGTCAGGTCCTGTTTTTTTTTCAGTCCAGCTGGGTGTCCCCACACGAATGTTACGATCATTTGTTCTGAAAGGTTCAACGACTTCCCTACTCAAAATTCTATCCTGAATTGTTACAGGATTTCAAATCTAGGCAGGCCTCACCTCTTGCTGGTGCGTTAACATAGTGCGTCAAAAAAAAACAATAATTCATTAACTGAGTGAATTCACTTCCCTGTATTCCATTAGTCACCGCATTTCCCCACTCAATATTTAGGAAGAAAAGACCCCGACAAATATAACGTCACTCTCAGAACTTCTCTTTTTATTAATATTCTGATGGAAATGGAGATAACGCGGAATTCTCCTCCGTGTGGAGGCTTCCCTGGTCATGGATGTATGAAAAAAATGAAAACACTGTGATGAATATTTGGATAGTTACACTGGGGACGACGAGATGCGATGAATGTAAACGAAGGCAGAGCAAAATAATTTTTAGATGAGGATTGTGCAGAATGGCGGCAGCATGGTTAATTACAGCGGGACTGATTAGGAGAAGCAATCATGTTTTCCATGATGTAATGACCGATATTGAAGAGAAACTGTCCGCTTTCATGAGAAGACAACATACTGGTGATTGTGGTGAGTGGGAGGAGAGTGGAAATAATGCATTTGAATCAGTTTTAGATGTCTTGTGCAAGGAAAGAGTGAGTGATAAGAAGCACATTAGCTTGCAGCGATGTAGAAGGATTGAGTAAAATGTATACTGATTTAAACACATTTTGAATACAATGCCGAAATCATTATCAGAAAAGAAACGTAACAGTGTCTAAAGCAGACAGAAAAAGTTGTTGTTCCAACATCCCCATTCAGAGAGAAATAATAAACAGGGGCTGGATTTGAAACCGGGCGTTGGTGATGGACGTAGTGACATCGCAGTGACATCGTACCCTACGTCCATAAATCTCCTGCCAGCACAGAACCGAACAACCCAGTACTATTGTCACTACTCCGACTTCCTTCCCCATTTCCGACCAGGTAAAAAGTCGCAATGGAGGGAAACAGGGGCAGGAATCTGAATGAAGCAGATAACATGCACTACATCCTTCGTGCCTCAGTATCTCAGAGATATTGATCATGATGTACAGACATTACTGCCCGCGGATAACCATAGAGAACTGTAACAGGCAACTGATTACCGGAGAGTAGTGCACTGTCCAGATACTGCAGAGGAAAGGAAATTGATTGGCGTGTGTTTTTATGCGAACATATCATAAGGCCATAACACCAAGCAGTCCTTTAAAGCCTCAGAATTACATTCTTAACACTCGAATTTGCCAAGGATAGGGGAGCAAGTGAAGAATTAAAAAATCCATTAAGTTAGTTTCGGCTGTTAACAGAGGATACCGTTAGACCTGCTCACCAAATGTAACCAGACGAACGGGAAGCACCCACTACATTTACGTCAGATCTGTGAATGGTGTTCCTGGCGCAATGATTAACAAACGTTATATCGAGACAATTTAGAGACAGAAGTCACATATACATCGTTCAGAATTTTAGTGTCTCGCAGCACCGACGAATCTAGAAAGTCTATGGTAACGTTTGATTGTTCTGTCTTACACAGAGTGAAGCATGGAGACTCAGTAAAAAGTTATCGCGTGTGAATAATAAAGTACAGGTATGCGATTATAAGGAAGGTAACGACTAAAAGAATATGTCTTCATACGGATTAGTAAACCTGATAGTATGCAACTAAACCTTAATTTAATCTCAATCCTCTCCTTAGTCAGAGATTAGAGGCAGAAAACTTGGACGCCCCTGGAGATTCGGTGACGTGGTGACGTCATGTTTTATATTTTTTGAATAATAACTTGCGGGCGATACATAACTTTCAGCATCCCTTTGCTTTAGATTCGAGATTTAATCAGATGTATGGACTAAAGACGCTGTTGACGATTAAAAAAAGAGTAGAAAGTGAGTGAACATCTGTCGCAAAAAAAGAGCAGCTCTTCACGAGTGAGGGATGAAATTAATTCACAAGAAAAGTTGAGTAAGTCGATGAGACTGGCGCAGTCAGCCTCACAAATGGTATTCGAAGTGTAAGAACGGAAAGCCTGTATCAGCACTGAGATATTCTCAAATGCGTCGAGTGCCACCCATCAGTCTGAGGTCCACAATGGTTGCAGGATGGCCGACAGCCGCTCGTCGATACCAGCACCACAATGGATACAGAGAGGTGAGTCATCCCAGAGTGATCAGAGGGCCGCACAACGATACCTGTTCCACAATGGATACAGAGTGATGAGAATTTTTGTCCATAAGGCGAGAGCTGCTCATCGTTACGAGTTCCTCAATAGGCACAGAGTGATGTACTGCAAGAGCAGAAGGAAATGTGGTTGAAGTGAGGGAGTTAGATATGGCCCTTGTGGCTACGGGGATCAGGGGATATGGAGGGAAGGCTGGTGCAGGGTTCTGAGTTGGATGATCAGCCATGATCATAATAAATGGCGGTGCCGGCTCGAAGGGCCGAATGGCCTACTCCTGCACCTATTTTCTATGTTTCTATGTTTCTATGAAATGTGAATTTGAACACATCCACATTTCTGCACAGACCGAGATTGGTGACGAAGTGTAAAATCAGAAGACACTGAATGGAGAAATGGGACAGAGATGGTCATGGAGTCAGAGATTATTACTACAGAGAAGTAGGCTCTCCCGCCCAGCTGGCACATCCCTCTGTGACCCTTCGCCTCGTCCCATTTATCTGCACACTCGGCCCGTCTCACATGCCCTTACCTAGACAACCTTTACTGAAATGATACAGGTAGCTAACAAATTTCACGTCACATGTCGTTGATAATAAACCAGATTTTGATTCTGATTCTGAATCCGCATCTATCACTTACAGTGACAGTTCTTTCCACACTTGCTTGACCCTTTTAGCGAATATGCTTTACCACATACCCCTCTTGCATATTTCACGTTTCAACCAAAACCTATCAAGTAGTTGCAGTTTCACTCAGAGGATGGGGAGAATCTGATGGCACTTATCCTGTCTGAAGATCGCACGATTTTGCATGATTCTGTGAGATCTGATCGCCAATCGCCATCTGATCTAGGTTCGGCAATTCACTGTACAGCTCTTAAATCATTCAAAGTTTGCAATTTATTGTCTCTGAACAAGCATCATTGGAACTTCGGTGACCTCAAGGCAGGAAATTAAATCAAATTTCTATTGTTGCTTTTGTACCAATATTTACTCAGAATACTTCGCCAAACTCCAGACACTAAAATGGGGGATTTGGTCCCTCTTCAACCAGCTCCTGGCATTGCGGTATTTATTCTCCAGAGTTCGCGCTGCTTTGCGCTCGAACTATCTCAGCCTTTTCCTGTCAGTTAGAAACGTTGTTCGATCTTGGTGTACCTGGCCAGTCTTGTCCACCTGTTTCAGGTGTTCCCATTGACTCTGGTCGAAGGTAGCAAGTAACGACTTGCAATTAATATTTCTTTGCATGTTCTGAATCAAAGTAGAACGTTCAGTTCGGGTTACTTGAGTAAAACACGGACTGCTGTTTTCGATCTCACCAAAGGTAGACCTACTTCGCCCCACCGCTTTCCTCGATATATTGGAAACCGCAACATTAGAGTGAAGCAACCGCCAAAATTAAAATTTCCTCCTCTAATGCTCGCTTGAAGTAGCATTGTAATTGGCATAAATCACTAATTTTAGGATTGCTTTGCTATTGACAGGCAACATAGATGGATATCTATGACATTATCATGTGAAAAGCCCGCAAAGTTTTACCCATTTCTTTAACAATTGCGCCGGACAAAACTAATATTTTCACTTTTGATGAAAGGAATCCTAATGTACTCTTGTAGATTTTGGCCATTGGACAGCGTAAATCGGTGGGTTAGTGAGTGAAATCCAAACTCATTCCTTCTGTTTCTCCACATTATGAACATTGTACGGTGGGCACGTTCGGTTGTCACTCTGGTAAGAAATATGCTGCAACAAACAGTGGTCCCAACATCTTCTTACAATTTGCAGGGAGGAGTTTGTCAAGGTGAATTCATGAGTGGCAACTTGTGGTAGTAGTACCTATCAATTTCTTCAATTGTTCATCTGAAATCCAATCGGGAAATCTCTGAATCTCCAATTCTACCTTGTTATTCTCAAATACAGAATGTAACTGTGAGGTTGTCAATTATTGAAACAGCACCTTCGTGGTTTGAGCAGTTTCATTGTTAATACTGTTTATAATTCGGATTTTTATATTCCCCATGGTTTGTAAAATATGCCACAATTCCGATAGGACAATCGCTTGTTGCTTACCTAACGTGCAACTTGCCCCATATCCTCGTAATATCTTTAAAAAAATATTTCATTTGTTCCTTTCCGATAATTCATCTGAACGTTTACCACCGCACTATCTAGTGCATTACGGGCAAAGGAAAACTGCATCAGTGTATCCCAATCTGATAAATTCAACAAAACATCCTTCTTCTTCCTCTTGTCTCTCATGTTGTAAATCAGCTATGGATAACGTGTTCAATTAATAAATGTACAATTTCATGGAGGCGTGCATCAACATACCAACTAGTAATTTGGAATGATATCTCCTGGGAAATGGAGGTTATCTCCCGGTAGTAAAATAACAGCTCTACTGTTTCTGATGATGGCAGCTCTCAATAGACAATAGACAATAGGTGCATGAGTAGGCCATTCGGCCCTTCGAACCAAAACCGCCATTCACTGTGAATATGGCTGATCTTCCACAATCAGTATCCAGTTCCTGCATTATCCCCATAACCTATGATTTCGCTATCTTTAAGAGCTCTATCCATCTCTTTCTTGTAAATATCCAGAGACTTGGCCTCCACTGCCTTCTGGGGCAGAGCATTCCACATATCCACCACTCTCTGGGTGAAAAAGTTTTTCCTCAACTCCGTTCTAAATGGCCCACTCCTTATTTTAAACTGTGGCCTCTGGTTCTGGACTCACCCATCAGCGGGAACATGCTTCCTGCCTCCAGCGTGTCCAGTCCCTTAATACTCTAACGCGAGGAATTCTGCAGATGCTGGAAATTCAAGCAACACACATCAAAGTTGCTGGTGAACGCAGCAGGCCAGGCAGCATCTCTAGGAAGAGGTACAGTCGACGTTTCGGGCCGAGACCCTTCGTCAGGACTAACTGAAGGAAGAGCTAGTAAGAGATTTGAAAGTGGGAGGGGGAGGGGGAGATCCAAAATGATAGGAGAAGACAGGAGGGGAGGAATGGAGCCAAGAGCTGATAGCGAGTCTGAGTCAAAATGTGGTCGAAAAGTTGAAGACCCGAAGGAATTACAGATGCGGAGCAGTGAGAGATGGTTTCACTACACTCCCGTCGACGAGGAGGCCCGGAACATCGACTTTTTTTTTCCCTTTTCACATACCTAAAGAAGTTTTTACTATCCTCCTTTATATTCTTGGCTAGTTTACCTTTGCACCTCATTTTTTTTTCTCCGCGTATTACCTTATTGGTTATCTCCTTATGAATCTCAGCACAAAACAAAAGACTTGTAAAAGTGGGAATTGTAATCCTTTGGTCTCAATTGTCGCCGATCTTTCCATGGGATAACTTACCTACGAAACATCTCGGGGCTCCAGAACGATTGTAATTGAGTTTCCAGGCGTAGATTTTAACATGGTATCCTTTCTGATTTATGACCACACGACAGTTCTATTACATTTACCTTGAAATTGTACTTGAGTTATAAACCCCTTATTGTATGAAGCAGACCCAAACATGACTTCCTAGTGTTATCCATCTTTTTCCTCCATCAATGTTGTTCGGCCATGATTCTCAACAGACATCGGTTTTACTAAACCAGTTTTTCATGAATTCATACTACCGTTTTACCTTCCTCATCCACATAGTCTACTAGCACCATGGTATCTGGTGGAATATAAATGGCTGTTTGTTCCGTGAAACTTGTGAATAGTCCATGTGCAGCCAACCGGTTCTTTATTCTTTGCACCTGTTCAAACGAACATTTAATTAACAATAATACACTATATTGCATAACATGTAACCTTCAGCAGAATTTGTTCTCTATTCCGCAAATAATAGTATTCCGAAATTAATCACTTTGGAATACATGGTAATAAAATAAACGAAAACATCAAGAGCATTTTCTGTATTTATCTTTCAATATAATAATCGATTCTTAGAGAAATGTAACACAGTAATAGGCCTATTCACCGATCTACAATGTGCCAAACCATTTAAATTGCCTAATGCCATCGATGAGCACAGCCACCTCACCTCTCCCATCCATGTACCTCTCCATATCCCATAAACGTTGCAACAGCGTTCGCACGCCCCGCTAGTGCCGGAAGCGCGTTCCACACTCCCACAACCCTCTGAATTAAGAGGTTTCCCTTTATGTTCCCCTTAAACTTTCACCTTTCATCCTTACACCATGACCTCTGGATGCATTCCCACCCAACCACGGATGCAAAAGCCTGCTTTCATTTGCGATATGGATACCTCTCATCATTTTGTGTAACACTGATTCTTCCTCTAAGTTCAACTCTTCCATTTCCTCCTTTATTTTCACAAGACGCGGTGATGAATGCAATATGCATTTGCTTCTCTATTCCATTTTTACTGCCTTAGCTGACGCTATTGCAATGATTGCCGTGCCTTAATTCTATCTTCTTGACGCTGATTATGAAGAGAAATAACCTCAGCATTCGGGTGCGAACTGGATGTGGTTGCCCAGCAAACTGATAGGAGCAGCTTATGTTTCAATCTCATAGCACACCCATTGTGTGGAAAATAAATATGACGACATCACCATTTCGGTCCAAAGCATCCTATTGACAATCTGAACTGCGCCTCAGCTCCTGGAGAACACTGAATTTCTACGAGGGCTGGAGTTGGTCAACATGTGTTACGAATTGTAACGTTTTAGAAACGAACCTGCAGCAAGATATCTCACACAGAGTCAGGTTTTAATGTTAAAACCACTATCTGTATTAGTTTCTACTCATAATACAGTAACTTAATAAGATAAACAAAAGTTAACAGTGTTATGTGTATACATGTGTGTAAATATAGCTCCCAAACTATCGAGCTTGCGGGAACAAGCCTTACAGTTTTGAGATGGTAAAGTAGGAAAGTTCAGTCATCCACGTAATAAACGATGGGAGAGACATCTTTGTAATCCACGCTATAATGTAGAGAAAAGGTAAGTACGAAGTATTCCACGGGTTCCACGTCAGGTAAACAAAGTGATAGTCGCCGAAGACCTAGTCCGTGGAATGCGTCCACATACGAATTATCACCAAAGGTGACCTGTCACAAGTATATCCTCTTCGACAAACCCAGGCAAGGGTTAACAGAAGTGGTCCCACAGGATATGCCCAAAATACACCCCTGTGGATAATTAGGAGTGACAGTCACACATTCATTGTGCCCCGTATCCCAGTCTTTTGGGTAATGGGAAAGCTTTAGACTTCAGGCATTCTGGAGCAAACTTGCCCTGGCAATTCGTAGTTCCAAGTCTTGCAAAGACAGCGCGAGTATCTGTTCCCTCTCTCTCCCCCTCTCTCTCTCTGTCCGTGTGTTTAAGTCCACATCAGGCTGCCACAGCCTGTGACTGACGTCACAGTCCTGACTCCCTCAGAAGCTCTTAAAGTGACACTCACAGTACGACCGCAGGCTCGTAACACATGATACCGACCGACCTAATTCGTAGCTGTCTGGATCCTATAGACCGTCTGACTGGTACTGTGAGCCACAGCATATGGCCCTTCTTATCTTGGAGATGCAAAACCCTTAGTGACACACTGAGATTATATCATTTGCCCTATTTCCAGCTCCCTAGATTTATTCATACGTCAAAATTGGCATTATTCCGCTGTTTATATCTTCCCATGTTCAATGCTGCAACGTAATCTCCCTCTTTAATAGTGTCAACTAATATCTGTATTAATGTATTCCTTACATATTGGGTGGCAGGGAGGTGTAGAGTTTAGCACAACACTTTACAGTACTAGCGAAACGGCTACCATTCTCGCCGCTGCCTGAAAATAGTGTGTACGTTCTCACCCCCAGGGACGGCCTGGGTTTCCTCCGGGTGCTCGGGTTTACTCCCGCACTCCAAAGACGTACCGGTTGCTAGGTTAATTGGTCGTTGAAAATTTTGCCGTGATTAGCATGGGTTAAGTTGGCGTCCGAGGGCGGTGCAGCTCGAAGGTCTGTAAGAGCAATTCCATGCTGTATCCCAATTAAAGACAAAGTTAATAAAGGCATCAGGCCGAACAGGATTTTAACACTTTTATTTCTATCTTGTCGTCGATTCGAGTACAGGAGCAGGCAGGTACTACTGCAGTTGTACAAGGCCAAGGTGAGACCACACCTAGAGTATTGTGTGCAGTTTTGGTCCCCTAATCTGAGGAAAGACATCCTTGCCATAGAGGGAGTACAAAGAAGGTTCACCAGATTGATTCCTGGGATGGCAGGACTTTCATATGAAGAAAGACTGGATGAACTGGGCTTGTACTCGTTGGAATTTAGAAGATTGAGGGGGG
Organism: Mobula hypostoma; assembly: GCF_963921235.1. NCBI lineage: Eukaryota > Metazoa > Chordata > Chondrichthyes > Myliobatiformes > Myliobatidae > Mobula > Mobula hypostoma. Next base: position 652,845 of record NW_026948187.1, on the reverse strand, counting down.
ATCTGATTGAAACGTATCAGATCCGAAAGGGATTGGACAGGCTAGATGCAGGAAGATTGTTCCCAATGTTGGGGAAGTCCAGAACGAGGGGCCACAGTTTGAGGATAGAGGGGAAGCCTTTTAGGACCGAGATTAGGAAAAACTTCTTCACACAGAGAGTGGTGAATCTGTGGAATTCTCTGCCACAGGAAACAGTTGAGGCCAGTTCATTGGCTATATTTAAGAGGGAGTTAGATATGGCCCTTGTGGCTACAGGGGTCAGGGGGTATGGAGGGAAGGCTGGGGTGGGGTTCTGAGTTGGAGGATCAGCCATGATCATAATAAATGGCGGTGCAGGCTCGAAGGGCCGAATGGCCTACTCCTGCACCTATTTTCTATGTTTCTATGTTTCTAACAGTTGAACAACCAGTACAAGAAGGTTCGATAGTTCCAATTATCATAAGGACAATTGGGAAGACAGTGATCGATATGATAATCTTCTCTTTAGCCATTTTAGCTAACTTTGTCTATAAAGCCGTGTTCATCTATTCAACAGTTCCACTGGATTGCTGGTCGAGAAGGAATGTGGACCGTCTACTGTATGTAGTATCATTAAATCTTACATCACCTCTGCGGTGAAATGCGAGTTCTGACCTGGTTCGAGTCTCCATTGCAATCCACAAAGGGTAAAAAAGTCACTCAAAATTTTTTATGGCTGTAGCCTTAGCAAGCCTTCCAGTTGAGGAGGCCTATATGGTGTCACGTGACCAGCAACAAAGCCCATATAATTGAGTCCCGTTTTATAAACAAACATTTATTAAACTCTGCTCGACAATAGCGAAAAGTATTCAAACGACTAACTTAACCGGAAGGTAACTGCTATACGTCAACTCTGGAACTATTCTTAAAGTGGAAAATTCCAATACAGTTCTTAAAGTGGTAAATTCGAACTCCAAGTGATTGGCACAGTCAATAAAGAGATACTTCTCTGGAAATGGATTTCTTCGAAGACATGATGTTACTGCTGATTCTGTTGCTTCTGCAGCCTCAGCTGCTCAAAATGATCGTGCCACAGCGTACCCTATTCATTCACTGACAGTATTCCTCAAACAGATGTATTTTTAATGTCTCCTTTCTGTACAAAATTCAGCTGGAGATTTATCCAAGTCCTTGTGTAATCCCTTCAGTCAACTGCTAGCCCAAAGGGATCAACTAAGTGCAGGCCTGTATTCTGTACCTTACTCTTTTTAGTTGTTATCGACGTGGACAAGATTGACATTACTGCCCTAAAACGATAGAGCAAACGAACCAGATGCCGAATTAATACAGATGCTACTACATGCAGCCACAGCGCTATTTTAAATGCAGGATGACTGCATATCCCATCCATTGGCGTTGAATTTAAATATCAATCATGATCCTAATGTCAGTAGATCCCAATTTCTCAGAATGAGGCTGGTCTCGTATCTATGGATATAAGTCACTATATTACAGATTGGAAATGGTATTAAAATAGCACCAATGGATATAACGTTTCATGATAGAGCGGTCGAAGGAGTGAGGTGATTTAACAACGCAATAATATAATCTCCACTGGGACATATTGCTCAATTCAACTACAGTTTCAGCGCAGGCAATTTTTCAAATACTTGAAGCAAGAGATTCCGCAGAAGCTATATACCCGGTGCAACACACACACACACACACACACACACACACACACACACACACACACTACTGGAAAAAAAAGCAGTAAGTCCGGCAACTTCCATGGAAGTGAATAAACAGTCGACGTTTCAGGCCAAGGTGCTTACTGTATTAGGACTGGAAAAGAAGGGGGATAGATGCCAGAATAAAAATATGCAGGAAGGGAAAGGAAGTGATAGGTAAATCCATGTAGAGACGATATCCTTATTGTCCATCTCTTCGTTTTCCATCTGTCACTTCCAAGCTTCCAGACACATATTTTCATTTGTAAGACTAAATGGAATGCGGTACATTTATACTGATGTCTTTTCACATACAGATCTGTGACTTATCCGTTCAGATTTAAATCTACACACTTGTGCATATCAGTGAAAACAAAACAGAAGTTGCATAGACATGTGCCACTTCCATTCAGTGACTGGAGGTAATGGTCCAAATTGTGAATGCAGAAATATTGTTGCAGAATCACTGACTGTTCAACGATGTGTAGAACTTCATACTGCACAGCTGAAATTGTCTGCTGTTTGATGTTGTAAAGAATGTTATAAATATATTCTTCAATATATCCTATCTCTTTCTAAGCAGACATTTAACAAATTGAAACAATTTCTTTTTCGAATACATTGCGATGTATGTGTCTCCTTCATTGTTTCCACCCAGTTGTGTAGAAAAGCAAGAAAAACTTACTGCACAGCACAAATCAGATTAGCAATAGTCGAGAAGATGCCTGCGTCGATTCAGAATAGTTTCGACCACAGAAGGAAGAGAGTGGTAACAGATGGAAAATATTTTGCATGGTGTTTCGCGGAGATATGTTCTGGGTATACTGTTCTTTCATTTTATTAAATAAACGATGTATGAGGAAGTGGAAAATTTGATTTGTCCGTTTATAAGTGACTGTAAGGTTGGACATGTTTAGTTAGTGTGTATGGTTGGTTTAACTTAAAACGGGACATTAGTAAGAAGAGAGACTGAGCTGAGAAGTGGAAGTCGAAGTTCACTTCATACAAGTGTGAAGTCACACCCTGTTGTGGCTGAAATTAAAGGAAGACTATGGGGTTATTGGCAGGATTCTTATCAGTGAGGAGGAGCATACCATTTTGCTGACCACGATACATAATTCAGAGATAACGCCCAAATTAATAGTGTTGTTCAGAAGGCGTATGATGCCTTTCATTATTCGGGAGACTGCGTTCAACAGTGGAGAATTAATGACGAGAACTATTAATCCTTCTTAGACTACATTTGTAGTATTGAGTTCAGTTCTGGTGCCCTCATTATAAGAGAGCCCCAAACTAGGGCCGTCCATTTCGTACAGAGATGAGAAGGAGCTTGTTTGACCAGACGGTAGTGAATCTCTGCTATTCATTGCCACAAGCGGCAGCGGAAACAAGTTATTCAACATAGTATTTAAAGCGGAACTTGATAGGCTCTTGATTAGTCGGGGCGTCAAAAATTATGTGGAGAAGGTAGCAGAATGCTGTGGGCGTGGATCTCGCTACCCGGAGTGCTGTTCGAGTCTGATGCATTAGTTACATTTCAGCGACTCTGTAGTAGGCGCATTAATGAAAAGAAAGGAAACAGGGGATGTGTTGGGTTGATCTTGGAGCATATTAAGAGTTCCGCAGAGTTTTGTGGCCTGGTACTGTTCCATAGTCTGCACGTTGGAGTTCAACAACGGATCCGAGAGGCTGTTACGCCAGTATCAGGCCAGCATTTTTCACGGGCTCGCTCCCATCTCACGTCCACGGCATAATTATCAATAAGGGGTCAATTGGCTCTGACTCCAGACTTAAAATTTTCTTTTCCATTGACATGCTCATATCAACACTGATAACTCTAATGAAGTGAAAACAGAGAAAATGTTGAATTTGGTGTGACATATTTAACAAGATGCTTGAGAAAACGGGTGACGGGGATGTTTTCGGACAAATGAAGAGGCGTTTAGACATTTAGATCTATCTATCTATCTATCTATCTATCTATCTATCTCTCTAAATATCTATCTATCTATCGATTTTTTTCTGTCTATCTATCTGTGTAAGCATCTATCTATATGCCGTACAATCTATTTATTTACGCACTTACATTGGTGATAAACTGAAAACCTCTTTCTTTGGAATAGTCGTGGTGATGTTTTCTTTGGAACGTTTGCAGAGTCGTAACTAGTAAACAAATGCATATTTGCAATGTTTGTGAAAATGGTGCACGGTAAAACGCCGGAAGAATATTGATGTTAGCTCTCTGTTATGTCCTTCCTGGTATGTTTGTTATTTTACTTTTAATTACTGGACCTCACTGCTTACTTGTAGGTTCACATCTATTGTTGATCACTTATTACCGGATTGTTCAGCAATTATCTTCAGCATCAGGTCGTCCATTTTCAGATCATTTGTAAATTAACTTTTGTCGCTATGAGTTAGAAGTCGAAGGAGCTCTAATGAATCTATATTTCGTGAGGACGCCGAGACGTAATGCCTTTTTATTCAGTTCCCTGGGTACTGTAACGCGTTGGTGAACGATAAAACTACGGCGGGGCTAGAACCTACCTATCTTCTTATCTTAGGAAAACGGGGAAAGCCGTGAGCGAGGACAGACTACATTGACTTAATTGATGCACTCAACAAAACAACTGAACAAAAACAAAGTCAATGATACAATAAAAAAGCAAAAGCTAATGTTTTGAATTCGGAACAGTACTGGGAAGTATCATCAGAAACATTTGTGATCGGTTCAAGGCGACTGTTCTGGGATACAGCGGATAGCAAGAAAGGGAAAGCATGAAAATTGCATCCTGGTTACAGACGGCTATAAATAGCGTGTAGGAGATATTTCCCATGTAGTAAATCCATGCCTATCATAGATTCCATACGAAATAGCTACTAATTTTCAATATCTTCCAACGGACGACATTGATTTGTTTGACGGGTTTCTATACACAGAGGCAACGGCAGCGGCCTCAATTCGTGTGACCCCGTGCTCTGGCTAACTTTTCAGTTACAATACACTGAAAAACATGAGAGATTTTATGATGATGATGATAATGATTATTATTATTATTATTATTATTATTATTATTCACTGGATCAATTAGCAACTAATTTTGTCCCTTAAAATATCACAAACTTTGTTATTTTATAATTGTTTAAAACATTTTAAATTAAGGTCATGGAGATATTATTTTGGCAAGAAAATTCAGTTGTTTATTCTTTAACTAATAATTAATAATTTTATAACATGAACAATTAGATTCACGTACCTGTCAGTTCTTACTGAAAATTCGCCAGCTCCCAATTTTATTTGATAAAGAAAGGGAATTTATTTTCAGGTACAATTAATTATATCTGTTCCTGAAGGTGGAAACCCACGTTTCCCTGAGCCATTTATATTTAATCCAGGTTGTAGTTGATGATATTTAGCATAATAAATGTTTACGATATTTGTTGGTCCAGCAAGAGATCATCACAGTCACGCCGATATTGACAGTAATTGCATTTAACGCAGACACACCTCCTGGAATTTTTGCAGAGTTGGGTGAACGATACTTTCTCGCAGATAAATTTAGCGTCCGGCCCAAATTCCTCGGAAACCCATTTAAGGAATGGATTTTTCGTAATCTCATTTTGCTCAGTTAGTAATCACCATTATTTTGCAGGATCCAGTGTTTTGGATGTCACCCCAAATTGACCTTGACTAGGTTGAACGATATTAGCTCTCAAAGCTCGTTGAGAATTTATTGATATCTATGTCTCACCTTTTAAAGAATTTGCCCTCGTACCATCCCCCCGCGTCACAACTGGGAAAAGATTCTTCCAACTGTCACCTACCACACCACGAGCATCTCGTCCTCAGTAACTCCTTCTGTCTCCAACAGGATCTTACGTTGATTCACATCCCTTATCCCACCTCCACCGCCTTCTCCGCTATCTGCAGGTATTTCTTTGTACATCAATTCCTTGCTCAGCATCCCTTCCTACTGATCTCCATCCTGGCACTTATCCCTGAAACCGTTACAAGTGCCAGACCAGCATCAACACCTCCTCCCTCACCAGCCACCATTCACGGAAATCTGCCCTTCCAGGTCAGACGTTTATATCGGGTTCTGCCGGTATGGAGCCCTCACAGTGGTGAGACCCAATGTAGATGGGCTGCGGCATTGTGCAACACCATCGTTTGCAGTCACCCTCTACAATCCCTGGAATCCTTGCATTAGCGAATGGACGTGTAAACAATTCTCAGTATTCCTATCCAAATGGATTTGCGGCCGGTCTATAAGCATGGAATCCACTGATTCCCAGGCTGGTTGGTAAATTAACTTTCAAACTGTCTTGCAACAGGAGGCACAGATTCATGGTGGAGACTTGTTCTGTGACTCGCCTCTTTAAGCATCCTACTTTCTGTCCACACAGAAGGAGCAATTGGAGACAGATAATAAACGATGCCTTGGTAACAACATATATATCGCAGAAGTCAAGACAGCCAGTGTTGGTGTGGATGTATTAATCAATTAATCAGATGTATGGACTAAAGACGCTGTTGACTATTAAAAAAAAAGAGTAGAAAGTGAGTGAACATCTGTCGCAAAAAAAGAGCAGCTCTTCACGAGTGAGGGATGAAATTAATTCACAAGAAAAGTTGAGTAAGTCGATGAGACTGGCGCAGTCAGCCTCACAAATGGTATTCAAAGTGTAAGAACGGAAAGCCTGTATCAGCGCTGAGATATTCTCAAATGCGTCGAGTGCCACTCATCAGTCTGAGGTCCACAATGGTTGCAGGATGGCCGACAGCCGCTCGTCGATACCAGCACCACAATGGATACAGAGAGGTGAGTCATCCCAGAGTGATCAGAGGCCCGCACAGCAATGCCTGTTCCACAATGGATACAGAGTGATGAGAATTTTTGTCCATAAGGCGAGAGCTGCTCATCGTTACGAGTTCCTCAATAGGCACAGAGTGATGTACTGCAAGAGCAGAAGGAAATGTGGTTGAAGTGAGGGAGTTAGATATGGCCCTTGTGGCTACGGGGATCAGGGGATATGGAGGGAAGGCTGGTGCAGGGTTCTGAGTTGGATGATCAGCCATGATCATAATAAATGGCGGTGCCGGCTCGAAGGGCCGAATGGCCTACTCCTGCACCTATTTTCTAAGTTTCTATGTTTCTATGAAATGTGAATTTTAACACATCCACAGTTCTGCACAGACCGAGATTGGTGACGAAGTGTAAAATCAGAAGACACTGAATGGAGAAATGGGACAGAGATGGTCATGGAGTCAGAGATTATTACTACAGAGAAGTAGGCTCTCCCGCCCAGCTGGGACATCCCTCTGTGACCCTTCGCCTCGTCCCATTTATCTGCACACTCGGCCCGTCTCACATGCCCTTACCTAGACAACCTTTACTGAAATGATACAGGTAGCTAACAAATTTCACGTCACATGTCGTTGATAATAAACCAGATTTTGATTCTGATTCTGAATCCGCATCTATCACTTACAGTGACAGTTCTTTCCACACTTGTTTGACCCTCTTAGCGAATATGCTTTACCACATACCGCTCTTGCATATTTCACGATTCAACCAAAACCTATCAAGTAATTGTAGTTTCACTCAGAGGATGGGGAGAATCTGAAGGCACTTATCCTGTCTGCAGCTCGCACAATTTTGTATGATTCTGTGAGATCTACGTTCATTTTCATGCTGTCAAGGAAATAAATTCTAATGCAACAGGTCCTTTTAACTCTTGTCCTCAGCCCCTGAACCCTTCCTTTCAAATTATCGCTGCACACTTTGAAATATTGACAATTCAAAACTGTAGGTAGGTGGTCACAGCTGCCCACGATATTCCATCTACGGCCTCACCATCGTGTTGTACAACTTCAGCCCAACTCCTGTACTCAGAGAACTGTTTCTGAAGGCCAATGTAATTAGGGCTCAATACGAGCCGATCTGCCAATGACGCCGCCTTCCTGGAATTAACGATCTGCATTCCCAGGTCTCTTTTTAAATTCTGCTCTCTAAAGTCCGTCTATTCAATATATGCTCATTTTGTTGTATCTTTCCTCATACGCAGAACACCTCACACTTCTGTATATTAAATTCCATCTGCCATTTTTCAACCAATTTTCCAGCCAGTGAAAATCAAGCTACAAGCATGGATAGAGTTCCTGGCTATACACAACGCTCGCAGCCTAGGATACGTCCACAATTCTTCTGATTCAGTTTTCTACATCGACATCTAAATTATTAAAATACATGACAATAACAAAGGACCTAATACCAATCCTGCAAGAAAAACTTGTTAAGAGTCAAAGAATCAGCCATCCACTCTCTGTTAATTCAGAAACGAATGTTCATCAATCCCGGCCACAAGCCGCAGCTAAAATCGTGTGGGCGCGTAACTTTTTATCATGAAATATCTCTGCAATATTGCTTTCGATCTCTTTTGTATGCGGAGAAGAAAATACGTACAGCGTGTTTTATTGTGAAAGATGTCATCAGCGGTTACTGTGATTTGCGTCATTCAAATGACTCGAAATGACCAGAACGAACGAAAGAAAAAAAATGATCCTAACTTCCCCTTCAATAAAGTGTACTCCATTTCATCTGCCGAGCTGATGTCTCGCCCTCGGTGTTAGAAGTGAATTCGCTCGGCCGAATGTGACAAAATAAATCAATTTGAAGATGGTTATCTATGTTGATTGTTCAGGATGATTGACTATGTTAGAAACAACACTGACCAGAAGATGTGCTATTCCAGCAAATGAAGCCAGGTATCTTGGAAATTATATTGCCAATTTTCATATTATCATTTGTTTGAAAGCTAATAACTTGTAACATACCTTGGGGAGACGACGTCATGTCATAGTGACAGAGTGAGAAAACAGTTTAATGCAAGTATTTGTGTAGCTTGTTGTCACTAATGTGACAGATGTCCTAACCACGCTAATTGCCTCAGCGGAATGACTCTGAACTGTATATAACTCTGTAAAACCTGCCACCAGTCCATATGAGCAGTTGGAACATCCCGTGCAACTGAACGCTGCCTCTGCCGGAGTATGGGATATCCAGCGATTTACTACATCGTGAGCATTTTCTATCCTGCAATTGTAGCGATCGGTATCCCTGGTAAGATACTGGAGCTGGTCACTCTATGTACGGTGCCGTCGTCATCTTGCTTTCGTTCGGTTGCACTGTTCGGACTTTTACTGAGCACAGATGCTACCTTCGTCTGAAATATGTTTCCAGAATTGAGGATTCAAGCATCTGATAGTTTCTTTATTCAGCTTCCATATCTTTTCTATGTGATACCTTTTATTTCTTTTGTCAATTGCGTTGTTGCCGATATTGCCATAGTTCCATAGTTTCACCTTGTTTGGCTTTCTGAACCGACAGCGGTCGCTTTTCCAGATCCAAATCTATTTCAATTGGCCGGCAAGTCGAATATCCATATACCACTAAATTATAATTTATGCGTTAAATCTCATGATTTCACCACAAATAATTCCTTCAGCTATTTCAACTCAAACAGTGGAAATGGTGTTGTTTATGGAGCGATCGACCTTCAGCGGGACGAGACATGGAAATCAGATGCCCGGCTCTGATCTGTCGGAAAGTCGCCAAACCACTGCTAATTCTGTCCAGTATTGTCCACCCGGAGAGCACGGACAGAGTCCGCACAAATTTAATTTATGCTTTTAACTTCTAAAAAAAAAATAATCATATCCTGCATAGCATTGGAAAAATAGTGGGCATTCCGACATTTTCAGCTACGATAATTCTGTGTTGATTTATTTTTTCTCTCCAAATTTCTTATAGATAATTTAACGACCATTGTGATCCTATCATGGGGAAAATGCGGACTCTCCAAATGAGTCACTTGTTATCTGGTTGGAATGGCAACAGCGGATCTGATGGCGGTTATAGTTTTCGCTTTAGCGGAACAGACCAACAATATCTACATTTATTCTAGATCCCTGCTCATCACTCCTGTATGCGCTCTGACACTTGTAGTATTTGTTGTGACGAGGGACTGTTCTGTTTGGCAAGACACTGGAGCTGGTCACCGTATGTATGGTGCCGTCGTCCTGTTTGCTTTTTTTTTCTGCTGCGCTGTTTGGACTTCTACTGAGCACAGATGAAAGGTATTTCCAGAATGGAGGGTTCGAGAAACTGATAGTTTTGTTATTCACTTTCCATATGATTTCGATGTTATGCTTTTTTTTTTCTGTTGTTAATGGTCGCTTTGCGAGATCGGAAACTTTTTCAACTGACCGGCCAGTCGAATATCGACACTCTGGTCTGTTCTTCCATAAGCCAATAAATCATACCTTATTCATTAAATCTCATGATTTCACTACAAATAATCCCTTCAGCTATTTCACCTCAAATAATGGAAATGCTGTTGTTTATGGAGCGATCGACCGTTCACCGGTACGTGAATAGTGGAAATCATATGCCCGGCTTTAAATGGTCGGAAAGTCGTCAACACTCTACCGCTTCTGTTCACTTCTCAAAAAAAAAACACAACTATACCGTGCATAGCATCGAAAGAATGGTGGACATTCAGACATTTGCAGCTAACCATAATTCTGTGCTTTTTTTTTCTCCATATTTCTTGTAGTTAATTTAACGGCGATTGTGATCTTATCTCGGGGGAAATGCGGACTCTCCAAATGCATCACCCGTTACCTGGTTGGAATGGCAACAGCGGATATGATGGTGGTTATAGTATTCTGTTTAGTGAAAGAGACCAACAATATCTACATTTATTCTAGATTCTTGTTTATCACTCCTGTATGCGCTCTGACACTTGTATTTCTGGTGGTGACGAGAGACTGTTCTGTTTGGTTTACGGTCAGTTTTACCTTCGATCGTTTCATTGCAATATGTTGTCGAAAGCTGCGGGAACGATACTGCACTGACAGAACAGCAATGACGGTTATGGTGATCATGGTTATAGTGAGCTGCGGGAAATGTCTCCCATTTTACTTTGCCGTTGAACCCGATGTCATCATTGACAACACCCCGTGGCGTTGCGCCTTCACACATGAATTCGCTACTTCACCCCTGTGGAAAGGATTCGAATTAATGGATAGCATTGTAACACCGTTGCTACCAGTCGGCTTAACGTTAGTGTTGAATGGGTTAACAATAAGACATATCATTGCGGCAAATAGAGTCCGCAGGGGGCTTCGGAACAGCAGTGATAATCAGAAAGACACTGAGGCGGAAAACCGCAGAAAATCGATGATGTTGTTGTTTGCAATTTCAGCTAATTTCATATTATTTTGGATGCCCTATATAGTTCATACCCTGAAATGGAAAGCGGAAAACATTCTTTATGAGGACAGGTACTTGAGTTCCCCGGTATATATACTACAGCAATTTGGGCTCATGTTGCAGATTCTGAGTATGTGCACTAATACGTGTATCTATACACTGACACAGAGGAAATTCAGACAAGAGCTGAAGAATGGACTGAGGTATGTGTTTACATTAAATGGCCATCTGTGTAGATAACGTCCACCTCCAAATGCAATTCAGCGGAGTCAACGAATAAACAGTTTTAAGCAAGAGTAGATTTGTCATAAATTCAAACAATCATTTACGTGGTCTTCCTGAAATTGCATTCTTCATGGAAACTGGGTAAACATTCAATGGGCTGGCGTGATTGTTACATTGGTTGAAGTACACTCCAAACTATCACAGAAAATTGACAAACACAAGGACGGAATTGGCTTCCAGACATAACCGGGTTCAGAAGTTCCAAAATGGAGAGAGTTGGATTACGAGAGTAAAGGGAGTTCCACTGAAACACGCGGAGTGATTGATAGTAACACAACAGCAGCGAGGGAAGAAATCGTGGAGAGATTGTCTATGGATAGACTGTGAGTAGATTTCAGAAGCAGAAACGGACCAGTCACTCGTTTGGGAGTATTCTATAGAGAAAGCACACCCAAACCCCCGACCCCACCCCACCCTATCACCAAAAAAAACAAAAATGCGGAGAAAAGAAGAACTGATCGTGAGATAGATTTTGGACATCTGCCATATTAACACGGCTGTTATCACAGGCAGCTTAATCTCCTTAATATTCATTGGCACTTCCTCAGGTTAAAATATAACAACATTTATCAGTTGCGTCTCGGAAAGTGTCCTGGCACAATAAGCGGGCAGGGGAACTGGAGAACAGTGCATCCAGGATCTAGTACCAGAAAATGAAGCGGATCCGATGGCATATTTCACAAGATCACAAGAGAAAGGAGTGGAAGTAGGCCGTTAGGCCCATCGAGTCTGCTCTGCAGCTCCCCCATGAGCTAAACTATTCACCCATCTAGTTCCAATTTCCGGCTTTTTCCCCATATCCCTTGATACCCTGACTAATTAGATACCTGTCAATCTCCTCCTTAAACACCCTCAATGATCGGGCCTCCACAGCTATATGTGGCAACGAATTCCACAAATCCACGACCCTCTGGCTAAAAAAAAATCTCCTCATCTCTGTTTTAAATCGGTACCCTCTAATTCTAAGTCTATAGCCACTTGTCCTGGACTCACACACCAATGGAAACAACCTTTCCACATCTACCCTGTCCAACCTTTTGAACATTCGAAATGTTTCCTTGAGATCCCCTCTCATTCTTCTATACTCGAATGAATACAGTCCAAGAGCTGACAAACGCTCCTCATATGTTAGCCCCTGCATTCCAGGAATCATCCTCCTAAAGCTTCTCTGAACTCTCTCCAACATCAATACATCCTTTCTAAGATAGGGGGCCCAAAACTGCACACAGCATTCAAAATGAGGTCTCACTAATGCCCCATAGAGCCTAATCAACACCTCCTTACTCTTATACACTATTCCTCTTGAAACGAATGCCAACATAGCATTCGCTTTCCTTACCGCCGATCCAACTTGGTGGTTAACCTTTAGGGCATCCTGCACGAGGACGCCCAAGTCCCTTTGCACTTCCGAGTTTTGCATTTTCTCCCCATCTAAATAATAATCTGCCCGATTATTTCTTCTTCCAAAATGTACAACCGTACAATTTTCAACGTTGTATCTCATCTGCCATTTATTTACCCACTCTCCTAAACTGACTAAGTCTCTCTGCAACCTTTCCGTTCCTTCAACATTTCCTGTTCCTCCACCTATCTTGGTGTCATCCGCAAATTTAGCCACAAAACCATTTAATCCATAATCCAAATCATTGATATACATCGTAAAAAGAAGCGGCCCCAACACCACTAGTAACCGGCAAACAATCAGAATAAGATCCCTTTATTCCCACCCTTTGCTTTCTGCTTATCAGCCAATGCTCCACCCATTTCAATATCTTTCCTATAATTCCATGTCCTCTCATCTTATTAAGCAGCCTCATATGCGGCAACTTATCGAAGGCCTTTTGAAAATCCAAATACGCAACATCCACAGCCTCTCCCTTGTCAAACTTATTCGAGATTACCTCAAAAAATTCCAATAGCTTGGTGAGGCAGGATCTTCCCTTCATGAAACCATGCTGGCTTCGGCCTACCTTGTCATGCACCTCGAGGTATTTCATAACCTCGTCCTGGAGGATTGACTCCAATATCTTTCCAACTACGGATGTCAGACTAATAGGCCTCTAATTTTCTTTTTGCTGCCTCCTTCCTTTCTTAAATAGCGGAACTACATTTGCGACCTTCCAGTCCTCCAGAACCATGCCAGAGTCTATTGATTCCTGGAAGATAATTTCCAATGCTTCCACAATCTCCAAAGCCACCTCCTTCAGAACCCTTGGGTGCACCTCATTCGGACCGGGAGACTTATCTATTCTTCGTCCACTTAGCTTCCCAAGTACTTTGTCTCGAGTAATCTTAACTGTACCTAATATTATTCCCTGATACCTCTGGCTATCAGGTATATTGCTGACGTCTTCCACTGTGAAGACTGATGCAAAATACTCATGCAGTTTCTCCGTCATATCTACTCTTGTCACTCCTTTACTCTTCATATATTTAAGAAACTCTTCGTATCCTTAATCGCCCACTTCCTTTCATAATTCATCTTTTCTTTCCTAATGGCGTTCTTAGTTTCCTCCTTTAAGTTTTTAAAAGTCTTCCAGTCCTCGTTTTTCGCACTAATTTTTGATTCCTTCTACGCTGTTTCCTTTGCTTTTATTCTTGCCTTAGCCTCTCTCGTTAGCCACATTTGTGCCATTTTTCAATTCACGATTTCATTTTTTCTTGGAATATATTTTTCCTGCATTTTCCATATTTCTTGTAGGAATTTCATCCAATTCTGCTCTGCCGTCCCTCCATTTAGCTTACTTTTACAATCGACTTGGGCCAGTTCCTCTCTCATACCACTGTAATTTCCCCTGTTCCACTGAAATATCCATACACCTGATACCAGCTTCTCCTTTTCAAATTTGAAACTGAGCTCAGTCATATTATGATCACTACTTCCAAGCGGTTCCTTTACCTCCAGCTCCCTAATCGCCTCAGGTTCTTTACACAGCACCCAATCCAAAACAGCCGGTCCCCTGGTCGGCTTCTGGACAAGCTGCTGCGAAAAGCCATCCTGCAGGCATTCTACATACTCCCGCTCCTGAAATCCGTTACCTTCCTGACTTTCCCAATCCACTTTCATATTAAAATCCCCCATAATTATCTTAACATGTTCCTTCTGCACGCGTTTTCTATTTCCAGCTGCAACTTGTAGTCCACATCCCAGCTGCTGTTTGGAGGCCTGTATATAACTGCTATTAGTGTCTTTTTACCCTTGCCATTTCTTAATTCTACCCATAAGGATTCTACCTCTTCTGATCCTATGTCCCTTCTTTCTATTGATTTGATATCGTTACTTACCATCAGGGCCACGCCACCCCCTTTGCCTACCTTCCTATCTTTCCTATACACTGTGTATCCTTGGGTATTCAGCTCCCAATCACATCCATCATTTAGGCATGACTCGGTGATGGCCATAATGTCATATATTTTGACCTGCAGCTGTGCAGCAAGGTCATCCACTTTATTTCTAATGCTGCCTGCATTTAAGTACCGTACATTTAGATCAGTATCTGTTGCCGATTTTGCCATATTTCTATTTTGCAGCAAATTATCCTGTATATTCACCGGCCTGTCCTTCTTGCCATCTTTGCTGCACAGTATTTTTGATTTATTTCTATTTTCCTCTTCCTCGACCCTAACTCCTTGGTTTCCTTCCCCTTGCCAACTTAGTTTAAACCCTCCCTAATATCTATATTAAACAATCCCGCCAGGACATTAGTACCTTTTAGATCTCGTCGCAAGTCAACTATTCGACATTTACCATAACATTACACGGGGATGGGAGCAGACATTATGGAATGTATTAATTGGTGTTATTAGTTAGCAATTTGGAAATTGGTGTGCGCCTTGAAATGCACAACAAGTGATTGTGAAATTGAACACTTGATTGCAGGGCCGGAATAGAATTGTCTCATCGAGGCGAGGAACAGAGGTTAGTGTAAAGTAACCCTCGTTGCCAAGAAATATGAAACAGCTCGACAAGAAAAAGAAAGAAAAATACTTAAGGCTCAAGAAGTAAAGATGAGACAAGGCTATGGAAATTCACAATGTAGTCAGGAGAGAAATAAACAATGGAATTGGAAGAGTTAGAACGGGACATGAGAAAGACTTGGAGAGTTGCATTAAGATACGCGAAGAACAGGAGGATGACGAGAGAGAGGGTGGGACGGATCAGTGATGAAAGAGGAAGCATGGGTCTGGAGTGCAAGGAGGCAGTGAAGGTTGCTAATTATATCTTGCTTCGTACTCAACAGTGTGAGAGACTTTGATGAATGTGGATACAGCGTAAAGACGCATATGTGCTGGGACATGCCGACGTTACGAATTATGCGCTGGAAACTTGTAAAACATTAAAATAGATCTTTTCCCGGTGCGAGAACGGATACATTCAACGTACTTAGTGAAAGCGGGCGTGGATATTACTACGGTTTTGAACATGATATTTGCGTCTTCACTGGCCGCAGGAGTAGTACGAAGGGATCGGAGGATGGTAAATGTTTTCACTTTCTTCAAGTAATGTACTGGGGATAGTCCTGAGAGCTACAGGCCAGTGAATCTTCCGGCAGCAGAGGGCAAACTATTGGAGAGGATGCTGAGAGATTGAACTCATGCTTATCTGGAGAAACGTACTCTGGTTCGGGATAGTCGGCAGATCGTCCCTATGAGCCTGAATGAATTATTTGCAAAAAGTCAAAAATAATATACAGATAATGTCGGAGCAGTCGATATTAATTTTGTGAAGAGTTTGATCGCGTTATACATGGTGGCACTAGCTAATTAACAGAAGGCAGATTAGGTAGTAGATGGAGGGATTTCTGCCTGAGGACAGAGGCCAGTGATGTTCCGCAAGGAAGTTATAAACTTTAGTACAGTTTACAAGTATGTCTCCGCTCTGATGAGTCACTCTCTTCCACTGCTAATGCTCCTGTTGCCTTTGCTCTTATTCAACACCTGGTGCCTTCTACATTAGTCAACATCAGAGTTGTTTTTTTTTAACAATAACTCCTATTTAATCAGAGAAGTACCGATCACTGTCTGACTGCTACACAGTCCACGTGACACCACATTTATTCAAAAAAACAAAATTCTGAGAAATGACAGACAGAGTGTAACGTGGCCAAGTGTGGTGCTGTATTTTGGAAGGTCAAATATCAGAGGAAATTACAGAGTGCAAGGCGAATCTTGTAACAGTGTTGATGTACAGAGATGTCTTGGGTCCCAGTCCAGAGCTCCGTGGGGTTGACCACACTAGTTAATAAGGTGGTAAAGCAGGTGCGGGACATTCTTGCCTTTACTAATGAAGGGTTTCAGTTCAAGAATGTAAAAGTAGTGCTGCAGCTTTGAAAGCATCGGTCAGGTTGCATCTGGAATATTGCATTTAGTTTCGGTCGCCGCGTTATAGGAAAGTTGCCGAGGATTTGAAAAGGGTATGGAACAGGTTGAAAAGAAAGAGAACTAAACGGAGGAGTTGCACAAACTTGGGTGGTTCTTCCCAGAGTACCAGAAGTGAAGGGGAAACTGAAAACTTTATATAGAGTGGTAAATAGAGTAGACAGTCGGTATCTTTCTCAGAGCATCAACATACCAAATACCAGAGGGCGTGCAGTTAAAGTGAGAGGGGAAAACATTCAAAGGACATGGGCAGGAAATAATTCAAAGTAAACAAAACAGAGTTGTTGGTGTCTGGGATGTATTTCTGGGGTTGTGTCGGAGGTAGATAAAACTGTAGGATTTATGAGGCTCTGGAACAGGCAAATAAACACACAGAGAATGGAGGGATACGGGCAACATGTAGGCAGATGGATTAGTTTAATTAAGCATCACTGGCTTAATTACGTCAGCCCAACATCACAGACCAAAGGGCGTCGTCCTGTCCTGCACAGTTATAGGTTCTAACTAGAGAAAGAGTCACTGATTAAAGAAATTCAGTTTTTCCGTCCTGAATATCTGTTCGTTCATTCTGAAGCTATGACCCATGGTAACGCAATCCTTATTCTGGGGAAATATCACTGCAATTTGTCTGAATAATCCGGATGAATCTATCATTTCTGCTTACAATTCCAGAGAATGCAGTCACAGCTTACTCAGTCTCTCGTTACACGCCACCCTGCATCAATGGAAGCAGTCCAGCTAATGTAACGAATTTTCCCTGCACTCTCTCTGCTGCAACTATAACTTTCCTGAGGAAGTGTGACGAGACGTGAAAATAAAATTCAAGATGCATTCTCGCCAGAGCCGTATAAGATATCTCGCAGTAAGACATCCTGCATTACAGGATAAAATACGGTTTGACTTCCTTATTACTTGCTGTACCTGAATGCTAACTCTCAAGGATTTATGTAAACCGACCCTCAAGTCCCTCCGAACCGTCAACTCTGTCCCCATGTAAAATGACTTTTTTTTTGTTTGTTCCTCTCGAAGTGAATGGTCTCATGTTTCCCCACAGTCTGTCCATGTGCCACATCTTCACTTCTTCACTTTTGTCTGCATCGCCAAACCCTCTCTGTATCCATCTGACTGTTGATCCTGCCACCCAGCTCTAGAACAGCAGAAGACATGGATACACTTTTTCCCACATTGCAATCACCGATGGAGACTATGTAGGCCTGGGGTCTCAGCTCCAATCCTTGAGACACCTTACTCGCCTCTGTTTCCCAAAGATAAACTGCCCATTTATTCACTCTCTCTGTCTTTGAATTGCTGACTAATTCTAAGTCTATACAAGCAGACCAAAACGCTATGCGCTGGTCCGTAACTTTCTTAAATTCCACCAACAGAACATTCATCTGTTCGTAATTTTCCAACTGTTGCGATATCCCGAAACCGCACTGCCTCTGCCAACCCTATTGTTTCTGTCCTCCCAGCCCAGTGGGTGTGAATGTGGGATCTAGGTCAGTCTTCCTACCTGTAGGACACCGTGGTACAGAATAGAATGGAAATATTGGGCATCTGAGGGTCAGTGTAAGAGTGGTTTTGGAAATGCGTATCCTGGTCTTGGGCTCAGTCTGGGACTGAATGTCTCTGCTGTTTGAGACTGTGGAACTGTCTGTCTGTTTCTTTGACTCACTCATTGATACGTATCTAACGTTATTACTGACGCTTGTCATTCACTTCCAGCCATCCTGCATCTACGCACCTCCCAATTTAGAGTAGCATTTTATTACTTCACTCTTCTGTCCATTAACTCGCAGATTGAAACATTTATTCTCAATTTTGGTAAAACGTCTGGCAGTTATGCGATGTTCATAAAATTCGTCAGACAACGCTGGAGAAACTCCGCAGCGTATTTCCAGCATCTGCTAAATTTCTCATATTTTCTACATCAGCAACGTGGTCATCTGACCGTTTCCATCCCGACCTTGTTTTGTCTATTCTATCTCTGCTTGCATCTGTGTGTGTGTGCGTGTGCATGTACGACCAGAAGTGAGTTGACGAACTGAAGGACAGGTCCGAATGGGAAACCGCAGGTACAGTACATAAGAACATCAGAACATAAGAATTAGGAGCAGGAATAAGCCATCCGGCCCATCGAGCCTGCCGCGCAATTCAATAAGATCATGGCTTATTGTCCGTAAACTCAGCTCCATCTACCTGCCTTTTCTCCATAACCCTTAATTCCCTCACTGTGTAAAAACCTATCCAATTGTTTCTTAAATATATTTAGTGAAGAAGCATCAACTGCTTCCCTGTGCAGAGAATTCCACAGATTCACCACTCTCTGGGAAAAACGGTTTCTCCTTATCTCTGTACTAAATCATCTCTCCTGAATCTTGAGGGAATGTCTCCTATTTCTAGTCTCATCTACCAATGGAAACAACTGTCCTACTTCTATCTTGTCTATCCCTTTCAAAATTGTG
This sequence comes from Mobula hypostoma, assembly GCF_963921235.1. Classification (NCBI taxonomy): domain Eukaryota; kingdom Metazoa; phylum Chordata; class Chondrichthyes; order Myliobatiformes; family Myliobatidae; genus Mobula; species Mobula hypostoma. The sequence goes on along the minus strand of NW_026948187.1, from coordinate 633,750 downwards.
TATGTTCCTCTCAGTCTTCTGAATTTCAGAGAGTATAGTCCCATATGACTCAATCTGGCTTCATATGTTAACACCTTAATTCCTGGAATCAACCTGGTGAACCTCCTCTGCACTGTCTTCAAAGGCAGTATATCTTTCCTGAAGTTTGGAGAACCTGAACCGCACATTGTACTCCAGGCGCGGCCTCACCAGTACCCTGTATAGCTGCAGCATGACCTCCCTGCTCTTGAATGCAATCCCTCTAGCAACGAAGGCCAAGATTTCGTTTGCCTTCTTAATATGCTGCTGTAACTGAAAGCCAACGTTTTACGATTCATGCACAAGCACTCCCAAGTCCCGCTGCACAACAGCATGCTGCAATCTTTCACCATTTAAATAATAATCTGCTCTTCTATTATTGCTTCCAAAGTGGATGATCCCGCATTTACCAACGTTTTATTCAATCTGCCAGACCTTGGTCCAGTCACCTAACCTATCTATACCCCTCTATAGACTCTCCAGATACTCTGAACAATTTGCTTTTCCACTCAGTTCAGTGTCATCAGCAAATTTTGCTTCGTTACACTATGTCCCCTCTTCCAAATCATCACTGTAAATGGCGAACAGCTGCGGGCACAGCATCGACCACTGTAGCACCCCACTCACCACAGACTGCCAACCGGAGAAAGACCCTTTTACACAAACGCTTTGCCTTCTGCTGGTTAACCAATCCACTATCCGTGCCAATGCACGTCCTCCGACTCCATGCATCTGTATCTTATTCATAAGTCCCTTATCAAACGCCTTCTGGAAATACAAGTATACGACATCCACCTGTTCCCTCTATCCACTGCACTCATTATTTCCTCAAAGAACGTTCCCGTATGTTTATCAAACAGTACTTGCCCTTTCTAAATCCATGCTGCGTCTGTCTAATGGAACCACACTGTTCTAAATGTTTTGTTATTTTTTCCTTAATGACAGCTTCAAGCATTTTACCAACTGCAGATGTTAAGCTAACATCTAGAGCTGCCGTATTTTTACTACTTCCTTTTTTTTCAAAATGTAGCATGCTATTGCTGTCTTCCAATCCGCCAGGACCTGCCCAGGGTCTAGAGTGTTTTGATAAATGCTTACCAACGCGTCAACTATAACCGCCGCCAATTCCATCAGCACCCTGGGATGCATCTCATCAGGACCAGGGGACTTATCTACCTTCAGGCCCTACAGTTTACTCGTTACTATCTCGTTAGTGACAGTGATTTTATCGAGGTCCTCCCACACCCATTTTGTGCATGACATCCTTCTTTGGCATATTAGACGTGTCCTCCACCGTGAATACCGACACGATATAGTCGTTCAATGCCTCAGACATTTCCTTATCGCTCAATATCAATTTCTCTTCTCGTCTTCGAAGGGACCTACGTTGACCTTGGCCATCCACTTCCGCTTTATGTATTTATAAAAACTTTTGCGATCTGCTTTTATATTTTGTGCTAATTTACTTTCATACTCTATCTTCCCTTCCCTTATTTCTTGTTTAGTTGCTCTTTGTTGCTTTTTAAAGTTAGCCCCACCCCCAGTCTCCCACTACTCTTTGCGGCTTTGCACACGCGAGCTTTTGATTTGATACTATCTTTTATTTCCTTAGGGTATCCAAGGCTGGCTCTCCTTTACTGTCCTTAGTTTTGATTGGAATATATATTTTGTTGAGCACTGTGAAAAATCTCTTTGAAAGTATTCCACTGTTCCGCAACGGTCCTACCAAATAGCCTGTGCTCCGAATCACATTAGCCTACTCCTCCCTCATCCTGTTGTGGTCTCCCTTGTTCAAGCACAATACACTAGTTTCAGATCTAACTATTTCATCATCTATCTGAATAAGAAGTTCAATCATATTACGGCAACTCTTCCCAAGAGGATCCCTGAGTACAAGATCGATAATCTTATCTGTCTCATCTCACAGGACTAGATCTAAGATAGAATTTTCTTTTTGAATTAGATACAGTCCTCCTCGAGACTTCCTTCACCAACTTGATTCACCCAATCTAAGTGGATGTTAAAATCCGCCCATGACAACTGCCGTTCCGTTCTTGGTTAATCGCCTCTGCCACTGCAATATATTTATTAGGTGGCCTGTAGACAATCCGCACCTGTGATTTTTTCCCCCTTCACTATTCTTAATCACTACCCATATGGACTCAACATTCTGCTGTGTAGATCTTATATCGTCTCTCACAATTGCCCTGATCTCATCCTTAATCAAGAACGCCAACCCACCTCCTTTGCCTTCCTGCCTATCTTTCCGTATTACCTGATACCCTTGGATATTCAATTCCCAGTCATCTCCACCTTGCAACCCTGTTTCTGTAATGGCCACTAAATTATATGCCTTGGTACTGATCTATACCACAAGTTCACTAACCATTTTTTTGCCTGATGCACGGACATTTAGATAAAGTGCCGTTACACCCATTGTCCTTTCAGAATCTAGTGACATATGCGATTTTTGCTTTTTACTTTTATGCACTCTACTATAACTTATTGCTTCACTAACTCTAGCTTTGGGCCCGGCATCACTTCCCTCTGTAGTTTGGGGCCGGACGATGATGGTGAACTCTGTTTGCAGCTCAACAATTAGACAACAAAAACATTCAATCTGTAAACGTGGCCACTCAGCGACAAAGCTCAGTTTTGTCCTTAGAGCTGCGGCGTTAATTCCACCAGATGATTCAGTGCTCAGGTAATTTTGATATATTTGTCCGCAATCAGAACAATATTTACATCAGAGACAATCATGTTAATTATAGTTTCTGTTAAAGTAATTGCAACCAGGAAAGTTAGTCAGGGGTTTAACTGAATCTCTAGAGACTGATCCTCTGTATAAATCATGGACATTTTGCATTAATACGCTCAGAGTTTTTGCCGCAGCTGTGAATTCAGGAGCAACCAAAGTCAGATTCTCACTGAAATGGAGTATCCAGTCATCTTGCGGATAGGGAAAGTTTACTATCCATTTATTTCAGCCTTTGGAATTCCCGGTAAGTCGCAGAGTCAGCTGCCGTTGATGCCAACTTAAGTTTAATTCCAATGCTGTGATTGTTTCTGTAGCTGGTTTCCACTGCCACATATCCAGTTCCAGTATTCCACATTTCAGGAATTGGATGGAAACACCCGGACTGTGGATTCTTGGATTCGGGTACAAAAAACACACACCGCTGCAGAAATGTAGCGAATCGGCCAGCAGCTGTGGAAGTCAACATGTTAAGCAGCGTTCTTTCAGCTGTTTGTGTTCAAGAATGTGATGCTCGTGTCTCTGTGCTATTGGTCTGGTAGCAGGGGCACAGCAATTGCAAATATTGTGATTAAACACTCAGGGAGATTATACCGACTGATTGTTTGTATTTGTATGTGAGCGGTTGTGTGACGTGTAATAATCAAACCATCAACTACTGGTAACTATTCAGCTAATGTGAGGAATTCCATGTGGTAGCATGCAGATTGAGGACTTTAAAAAAAAATGCGTGTACTCTGACTGAATGTGAAGCAGTTGATGAGCAGCAAAATGAAGTCGTTACTAAGCAAATTAACAGAACTGACGTGCTGTTTTACAGTTACAAATACTCTGAAATGCACTCTATTCTATTCACATCTGACACCGTTACAGACAACAGACTACGGCACCGAGTTTGCTGCTGGACGTTCAATTCCTCTCCCCGATTTCCCGGTGTTGGATTCAGTGGGAGGCGTCATGTCTGACTATCACGTTGTGTTAAACTGTGTTGCATCTGTTGGAATTAGTCAATGTTCTGTTGTAAAGTCAGAGAGGAATAGGAAACAAACACGGACAATTCAGCATGCATTGAGCCCCAGACTGCGTGTATGGAAAGAGAATCCAGTTAACACACGTGTCAGGAGCCTCTCTGAGAACAGATTTGAGAAAAGACACTTTTACTGCTTTTCCACACAGATTCAGTTTTGTCTCGATGAGTGTTTCCAGCATTTCCTGATTTTGTTTTGTCCTTCGGCTGTTCTGACGCTGACAGGGATCACCATGCAAGTTAAAGATTGTCTAATGGGAGAATCCTGCTATCAGCTTCCGGATTTACTAATTTGCTTCACACAAGGCGTGGAGGCGCCGCTAGAAAATGTTCCATCCAGAACTCACTCTGATGGGGTATTTACCCAGTGTCAGCTTTCCGCACTCACCTGACATTACGGTCATCAGTAAGGAATCCGTGTTTAGATCACATTAATTTTATTTTACTGTATAATTCTCTGTCTCGTCCAGATCTGCACCATTTCGTCGCCCTTCCACACTCACATGTAACAATGAAGTGGAATACTACGAAATCACTTCAAATTACTGCATTGGTTTCTGTTTAGTATTTTCCGAACTGGAGGTTCTCTGTCTCTCTTCCAGCGAACCTGTTGGCGATTGCGATCCTCTCCCGTGGAAAGTGTGGTCTCTCCAAATGTGTTACTCTCTACCTGGTGGGAATGGCAGTGGCGGATCTCCTGGTTGTTATCTCGCAACCGCTGCTGACGTGGACTGCTTGGATTTATTTTCCCCGATCATTCCTGTTCATCACTCCTGTGTGCAGACTCGGTGGATGGTTAATTTTTGCGAGCACTGCGACCTCAGTCTGGCTGACTGTCGCTTTCACCGTCGATCGATTTGTGGCTATTTGCTGTGAGAAGCTGAAAACAAAATATTGCACCGAGAGAACGGCCGCTGTGGTTATCGGGACAGTGAGTGTGCTGGCCTGTTTGGAGAGTGTCCCCTGGGGCTTTGTATACCAGCCTTTGGTAATAGTTGATGGTGTTCCCTGGTATTGTGCTCATACGCCGAGCTACAAAAACTCTCCCTCATGGGCGGCATTTGAGATATTGCACCGCATTTTCATTCCTTGTGTCCCATTCTTTCTGATCTTGCTGTTCAATATTCTGACTGTCAGACGGATTCTAGCGGCCAGTCGAGCCCGCCGGGGGCTCCGGGGACAAAAGAGCGGAGAGAATGACAAGGACCGGGAGATGGAGAACCGACGCAAATCTATCGTTTTGCTCTTCAGCATAACCTGTAGTTTCATATTGTTGTGGGTAACACTGGTGGTATTTTATATCTACAGACGGATTTCAAATAGTTTTGTTTTTTACTCTGTCACGGATCCGCGTTTCATCACAGAAGAGATATCAGGAATGCTGCAGATTCTCAGTTCCTGCACTAACACGTGTATTTATGCCCTGACTCAGAGCAAATTCCGAGAGGTACTCATGAATGCGGTGAAATACCCACTGAACCAGATTGCGAAACTCATTAAACGTTAGAAATATATGCTGTAAAGTTTCATATTTCAGCTGCCTCCATCCTCACATTCTGTACTCACACTTGTGGGTAAATGTAAACAATGTGATGAACAGAGTTACAACACAAACACGGGAAAATCAGCAGATGCTTGAAATGCAGAACAACACACACAAAATCAGCGTCCTGACGAGTAGTGTCGGCCAGAAACGTTGACTGTTTACTCTTTTCCATAATTGCTGCCTGGTCTGCTGAGATCGTTCAGCATGTCGTGTGCATCACAGCAGAGTTACAAAAGAGCTGTTTGCAGCTTTACACGACGGCGGTACCGGCCACAGCGTGCCGGATAACTCCCCTTTGCACATCACTTCCCGCCCCGATTAACTTAAAGTTTGAGGCGAATCTGTTACTCTGGTTTCTCTGTTCTGACAATACTTCCTGATGTTGCAGCATGTTTTCCTTTTTATCAACAGCTCTTGCTTCCGATATAACCCATCTCTTCGTTAAACCATTATTTTCCGCTTTCTGTACCTGCAGCCTCTCTCTGCCACCATGAACTATCTCCCGGTAGGAGTTTTTGCAGTTTTAGAACTTACGACAAGTAAACAAGACAGGGAAAAAGAGCGAGGGAGAGCGAGAGCGAGAGCGACAGTGAGTGTGGAGAGCGCGAAAGTCAGACAGAGACAGGGAGAGAATAAAAGCGAGAGGGAGACAGAGAGGGAGGGAGATTCGGAGAAAGGGAGAGCGTGAGCTGGAGAGAGAGAGATAGAGAGAGAGAGAGAGAGAGAGAGAGAGAGAGAGAGAGAGAGCGCGCGCGCAAGAGTGAAAGAGCGTGGTAGAGAAAATGGGAAAGATAGCAGGAGAGGGAGGGGCAAGAGAAACAAGTAGAACGAGTGGGGGGATAGAGTGTGGCAGATGTAGAGAGAGAGAAGAATGAGAGAGATAGAGAGAGAGAACGAGTGGGGGAGAGGGAAAGCGCGGGAGAGCGACAGTGACGGTGCAGAGCGTGAAAGACAGAGAGAGACAGGGAGGGAATGAGAAATGTGATGGAGAGGGAGCGAGAGCGAGACAGAGAGGGAGGGAGGTTCGGAGAAAGGGAAAGCGACAGGGACTGAGGAAGAGCGTGAGCACGAGAAAGGGAGAGAGAGTGAGGAAAACAGAGAGCGCAAGAGTGGGATGGCGTGGTAGAGAAAGTGGGACAGATAGCGGGAGAGGGAGGGGCAAGAGAAACAGTAATAGAACGAATGGGGGAGAGAGAATGTGGCAGAGGTAGAGAGAGAGATAGGATGAGAGAGAGAACGAGTGGGGGAGAGAGGGGAAGATAGAAAGAGAGAGAGAGAGAGAGAGTAGCAGAGCGAGAAGGAAACCAACTGACGCGAAATGGGATCAGATAGAGACTAATCGTATGCAAAATGCAAGAGGAACCGATGTCAGGCAGCAACTATTGAAAATTGTGCACTCGCCATTTGGGCCTGAGGATCTTCAACAGGTTTGGAAATTTAAAAAATAAATAAATAAAATCAACGAGGATGGCTAATGTAACCCCGCTTTTTAAAAAAGGAGGGGAGAGAAACCGAGGAATTACAGACCGGTTAGCCTAACATCGGTGGTGGGGAAAATGCTAGAGTCAGTTATCAAAGGTGTGATAACAGCACATTTGGAAAGCGGTGAAATCATTGGACAAAGTCAGCATGGATTTGTGAAAGGAAAATCATGTCTGACGAATCTCAGAATTTTTTGAGGTTGTAACTAGTAGAGTGGATAGGGGAGAACCAGTGGATGTGGTATATTTGGATTTTCAAAATGCTTTTGACAAGGTCCCACAGGAGATTAGTGTGCAAACTTAAAGCACACGGTATTGGGAGTAAGGCATTGATGTGGATAGAGAATTGGTTGGCAGACAGGAAGCAAGGAGTAGGAATAAACGGGACTTTTTCAGAATGGCAGGCAGTGATGAGTGGGGTACCGCAAGGCTCAGTGCTGGGACCCCAGTTGTTTACAATATATATTAATGACTTAGATGAGGGAAATAAATGCAGCATCTCCAAGTTTGCGGATCACACGAAGCTGGGCGGTAGTATTAGCTGTGAGGAGGAGCTAAGAGGATGCAGGGTGACTTGGATAATTTAGGTGAGTGGGCAAATTCATGGCAGATGCAATTTAATGTGGATAAATGTGAGGTTATCCACTTTGGTGGCAAAAACAGGAAAACAGATTAACATAGAACATAGAATAGTACAGCACAGTACAGGCTCTTCGGCCAACAATGTTGTGCCGACCCTCAAACCCTGCCTCCCGTATAAACCCCCACCTTAGATTTCTCCATATACCTGCCTAGTAGTCTCTTAAACTTCACTAGTGTATCTGCCTCCACCACTGTCTCAGGCAGTGCATTCCACGCACCAACCACTCTCTGAGTAAAAAACCTTCCTCTAATATCCCTCTTGAACTTCCCACCCCTTACCTTAAAGCCATGTCCTGTTGTATTGAGCAGTGGTGCCCTGGGGAAGAGGCGCTGGCTATCCACTCTATCTATTCCTCTTATTATCTTGTACACCTCTATCATGTCTCCTCTCATCCTCCTTCTCTCCAAAGAGAAAAGCCCTAGCTCCCTTAATCTCTGATCATAATGCATACTTTCTAAACCAGGCAGCAAACTTGGTAAATCTCCTCTGCACCCTTCCCAATGCTTCCACATCCTTCCTATAGTGAGGTGACCAGAACTGGACACAATACTCCAAGTGAGGCCTAACCAGAGTTTTATAGAGCTGCATCATTACATCGCGACTCTTAAACTCTAACCCTCGACTTATGAAAGCTAACACTACATAAGCTTTCTTAACTACCCTATCCACCTGTGAGGCAACTTCCAGGGATCTGTGGACATGTAACCCGAGATCCCTCTGCTCCTCTACAGTACCAAGTATCCTGCCGTTTACTTTCTTCTCTGCCTTGGAGTTTGTCCTTCCAAAGTGTACCACCTCACACTTCTCCGGGTTGAACTCCATCTGCCACTTCTCAGCCCACTTCTGCATCCTATCAATGTCTCTCTGCAATCTTTGACAAACCTCTACACTATCTACAACACCACCAACCTTTGTGTCGTCTGCAAACTTGCCAACCCACCCTTCTACCCCCACATCCAGCTCGTTAATAAAAATCACAAAAAGTAGAGGACCCAGAACAGATCCTTGTGGGACACCACTAGTCACAATCCTCCATTCTGAATGTACTCCCTCCACCACCACCCTCTGCCTTCTGCAGGCAAGCCAATTCTGAATCTACCTGGCCAAACTTCCCTGGATCCCATGCCTTCTAACTTTCTGAATAATTCTACCGTGTGGAACCTTGTCAAATGCCTTACTAAAATCCATATAGATCACATCCACTGCACTAGCCTCATCTAAATGCCCGGTCACCTCCTCAAAGAACACTATCAGGCTTGTTAGACACGATCAGCCCTTCACAAAGCCATGCTGACTGTCCCTGATCAGACCATGATTCACTGGAAGCTCAGCAATCTCTTCTCTCGCCTCAATCTCCAATAGTTGCTGCCTGACATCGATTCCTCCTGCATTTTGCATATGATTAGACCATATCTGGTCCTATTTCGCGTCAGTCGCTCTCGTTCTCACTCTGCTATTCTCTCTGTCTCTCTCCCTCTCTCTCTCTACCACTCCCCTCTCCGAAAATCCCTCCCTCTCTGTCTCCCTCTCGCTCTCTCTCCATCACATCTCTCATTCTCTCCCTGTCTCTCTCTGTCTTTCACGCTCTGCACACTCACGATTACTCTCGCTCTCCCTCGATCTCCCTCTCCCCACTTGTTCCCTCTCTCTATCTCTCTATCTCTCTACCTCTTCCACACTCTCTCTATCCCCTCACTCGTTCTATCTCTGTTTCTGTTGCCCCTCCGTCTCCCGCTATCAGTCCCACTTTCTCCCTTACGCTCTCCCACTCTTGCGCTCTCCATCTCTCTCTCTCTCTCTCTCTCTCTCCATCTCTCTCTCTCTCTCTCTCCATCTCTCTCTCACTCTCTCTCTCTAGCTCACGCTCTTCCGCAGTCTTTCTCTCCCTTTCGCTTTCCCTGTCTCCGAATCTCCCTCCCTCTCCGTCTCCCTCTCGCTTTTATTCTTTCCCTGTCTCTCTCTGACTTTCGCGCTCTCCACACTCACTGTCGCTCTCGCTCTCCCTCGCTCTGCCTCCCTCTCTTGCTTCCTTGTCGTAAGTTTTAAAATCGTAAAATCTGCTATCGGGAGATAGTTCATGGTAGCAGAGAGAGGCGGCAGGTACAGAACGAGGAAAATAAAAGAGGTTTAACGAAGAGATGGGTTATATCGGAAGCAAGAACTGTTGCTAAAAATCGAAAATGTGCTCCAACATCAGGAAGTATTGTCAGAACAGAGAAGTCAGAGTAACAGATTCACCGCAAGCTTTAATCGGGGCGGGAGGTGATGTGCAAGGGGGAGTTTTCCGGCACGCTGAGGCCGGTAATGCTGTCGTGTAGAGCTGCAAACAGCGCTTTTGTAACGCAGCAGACCAGGCAGCAGTTATGGAAAAGATGTGAGCCACGACCCATCCTTGCTTGCAAAGACTGAGCCTTTGATGGGCGCTACTTTTATACCCAGTCATGATACCTCACCTGCTACCAATTAGCCCGTTTAGTGTGGAGTTTTCCAAACCGGTGTTACATGAACATTCTGTGCACTTTTCATATCTTATTTTAACTCTGTCCCAACTTTTGTTGAGTGTGTTGCAGCCATCAAATTCTAAATTTGTGTGTGTTTACAAAATACAATTAAGTTGGTCAGTAAATCTTTTGAAAATCTTTTCTTTGTACTTTTGTCAGTTAAATAAAGGTTCACATGAATTAATTTATCACAGATTTTCGTTTTTATTGCATTTTGCAGAATATCCCAACTTTTCTGGAAATGGGGTTTGTAACACTGTTCATTACAATGCTGACATTTACCCACAAGTGTGAGTACAGAACGTGAGGATGAAGGCAGCTGAAATGTAAAACTTTACAGCATATATTTATAACGTATAATGAGTTTCACAATCTGGTTCAGTGGGTATTTCACCGCGTTCCTGAGTTCCTCTCGGAATTTGCTCCGAGTCAGGGCATAAATACACAGGAACTGAGAATCTGCAGCATTCCTGAAGTCTCCTCTGTGATGAAACGCGAATCAGAGACAGAATAAAAAACAAAACTCTTTGAAATCCGTCTGTAGACATAAAATACCACCTGTGTTACCCACAACAATATGAAACTACCAGTTATGCTGAACAGCAAAGCGATGGGTTTCCGCCGGGTCTCCATCTCGCGGTCCTTGTCATTCTCTCCGCTCTTTTGTCCCCGGAGCCCCCTGCGGGCTCGACTGGCCGCTAAAATCCGTCTGACAGTCAGAATATTGAACAGCAAGAGCAGAAAGAATGGAACACAAGGGGTTAAAATGCGGTGCAATATCTCAAATGCCGCCCATGAGGGAGAGTTTTTGTAGCTCGGTGTATGAGCACAATACCAGGGAACACCATCAGCTATTACCAAAGGCTGATATATAAAGCCCGAAGGGACACTTTCCAAACAGGTCAATACACTCACTGTCCCGATAACCACAGCGGCCGTTCTCTCGGTGCAATATTTTCTTTTCAGCTTCTCACAGCAAATAGCCACAAATCGATCGACGGTGAACGCGACAGTCAGCCAGACAGAGTTCGCAGTGCTCGCGAAAATTAACCATGCACCGAGTCTGCACACGGGAGTGATGAACAAGAATGATCGGGGAAAATAAATCCGAGCAGTCCACGTCAGCAGCGGTTGCGAGATAACGACCAGGAGATCGGCCGCTGCCATTCCCACCAGGTAGCGAGTGACACATTTGGAGCGACCACACTTTCCACGGGAGAGGATCGCAATCGCCAACAGGTTCGCTGGAAGAGAGACACAGAACCTCAAGTTCGGAAAATACTAAACAGAAGCCAATGCAGTAATTTGAAGGAATTTCGTAGTATTCCATTTCATTGTTACATGTGAGTGTGGAAGGGCGACGAAATGGTGCAGATCTGGACGAGGCAGAGAACTGCACAGTAAAATAAAATCAATGTGATCTAAACACGGATTCCTTACTGATGACCGTAATGTCAGGTGAGTGCGGAAAGCTGACACTGGGTAAATACCCCATCAGAGTGAGTTCTGGATGGAACATTTTCTAGCGGCGCCTCCACGCCTTGTGTGAAGCAAATTAGTAAATCCGGAAGCTGATAGCAGGATTCTCCCATTAGACAATCTTTAACTTGCATGGTGATCCCTGTCAGCGTCAGAACAGCCGAAGGACAAAACAAAATCAGGAAATGCTGGAAACACTCATCGAGACAAAACAGACCCTGTGCGGAAAAGCAGTAGAAGTGTATCTTCTCAAAACTGTTACAGACAGGCCCCTGGCACGTGTGTTAACTGGATTCTCTTTCCATAAACGCTGTCTGGGGCTCAATGCATGCTGAATTGTCCGTGTTTGTTTCCTATTCCTCTCTGACTTTACAACAGAACATTGACTAATTCCAACAGATGCAACACAGTTTAACACAACGTGATAGTCAGATATGAACCCAACACCGGGAAATCGGGGAGAGGAATTGAACGTCCAGCAGCAAACTCGGTGCCGTAGTCTGATGTCTGTAACGGTGTCAGATGTGAATAGAATAGAGAGCATTTCAGAGTATTTGTAACTGTAAAACAGCACGTCAGTTCTGTTACTTTGCTTAGTAACGACTTCATTTTGCTGCTCATCAACTGCTTCACATTCAGTCAGAGTACACGCATTTTTTTTAAGTCAATCTTCATGCTACCACATGGAATTCCTCACATTAGCTGAAGTGTTACCACAAGTCGATGGTTTGATAATTGCACGTCACACAACCGCTCACATACAAATACAAACAATCAGTCGGTATAATCTCCCTGAGTGTTTAATCACAATATTTGCAATTGCTGTGCCCCTGCTACCAGACCAATAGCACAGAGACACGAGCATCACATTCTTGAACACAAACAGCTGAAAGAACGCTGCTTAACATGTTGACTTCCACAGCTGTTGGCCGATTCGCTAAATTTCTGCAGCGGTGTGTTTTTTGTACCCGAATCCAAGAACCCACAGTCCGGATGTTTCCATCCAATTCCTGAAATGTGGAATACTGGAACTGCATATGTGGCAGTGGAAACCAGCCACAGAAACAATCACAGCATTGGAATTAAACTTAAGTTGGCATCAACGGCAGCTGACTCTGCGACTTACCGGGAATTCCAAAGGCTGAAATAAATGGATAGTAAACTTCCCCTATCCGCAAGATGACTGGATACTCCATTTCAGTGAGAATCTGACTTTGGTTTCTCCTGAATTCACAGCTGCGGCAAAAACCCTGAGCGTATTAATGCAAAATGGCCATGATTTACACAGAGGATCAGTGTCTGGAGATTCAGTTAAACCCCTGACTAACTTTCCTGGTTGCAATTACTTTAACAGAAACTATAATTAACATGATTGCCTCTGATGTAAATATTGTTCTGATTGCGGACAAATATATCAAAATTACCTGAGCACTGAATCATCTGGTGGAATTAACGCCGCAGCTCTAAGGACAAAGCTGAGCTTTGTCGCTGAGCAGCCACGTTTACAGATTGAATGTTTTTGTTGTCTAATTGTTGAGCTGCAAACAGAGTTCACCATCATCATCCGGCCCCAAACTACAGAGGGAAGTGATGCCGGGCCCAAAGCTAGAGTTAGTGAAGCAATAAGTTACAGTAGAGTGCATAAAAGTAAAAAGCAAAAATCGCATATGTCACTAGATTCTGAAAGGACAATGGGTGTAACGGCACTTCATCTAAATTTCCGTGCATCAGGCAAAAAAATGGTTAGTGAATTTGTGGTATAGATCAGTCCCAAGGCATATAATTTAGTGGCCATTACAGAAACAGGGTTGCAAGGTGGAGATGACTGGGAATTAAATATCCAAGGGTATCAGGTAATACGGAAAGATAGGCAGGAAGGCAGAGGAGGTGGGGTGGAACTCTTGATTAAGGATGAGATCAGGGCAATTGTGAGAGACGATATAAGATCTACACAGCAGAATGTTGAGTCCATATGGGTAGTGATTAAGAATAGTAAAGGGGGAAAAAATCACAGGTGTGGGTTGTCTATAGGCCACCTAATAAAAACATTGCAGTGGCAGAGGCGATTAACCAAGAACTGAACGGCAGTTGTCATGGGCGGATTTTAACATCCACTTAGATTGGGTGAATCAAGTTGGTGAAGGAAGTCTCGAGGAGGACTCTATCTAATGCATAAAAAGAAAATTCTATCTTAGATCTCGTCCTGTGAGATGAGACAGATAAGATTAACGATCTTGTACTCAGGGATCCTCTTGGAAAGAGTTGCCGTAGTATGATTGAACTTCTTATTCAGATAGATGATGAAATAGTTAGATCTGAAAGTAATGTATTGTGCTTGAACAAGGGAGACTACAACAGCATGAGGAAGGAGTAGTCTAATGTGATTGGGAGCACAGGTTATTTGGTAGGACCGTTGCGGAACAGTGGAATACTTTCAAATAGATTTTTCGCAGTGCTCAACAAAATAAATATTCCAATCAAAACTAAGGATAGTAAAGGAGAGCCAGCCTTGGATACCCTAAAGAAATAAAAGATAGTATCAAATCAAAAGCTCGCGTGTGCAAAGCCGCAAAGAGTAGTGGGAGACTGGGGGTGGGGCTAACTTTAAAAAGCAACAAAGAGCAACTAAACAAGAAATAAGGGAAGGGAAGATAGAGTATGAAAGTAAATTAGCACAAAATATAAAAGCAGATCGCAAAAGTTTTTATAAATGCATAAAGCGGAAGTGGATGGCTAAGGTCAACGTAGGTCCCTTCGAAGACAAGAAGAGAAATTGATATTGAGGGATAAGGAAATGGCTGAGGCATTGAACGACTATATTGTGTCGGTATTCACGGTGGAGGACACGTCTAATATGCCAAAGAAGGATGTCATGCACAAAATGGGTGTGGAAGGACCTCGATAAAATCACTGTCACTAACGAGATAGTATGAGTAAACTGTAGGGGCTGAAGGTAGATAAGTCCCCTGGTCCTGATGAGATGCATCCCAGGGTGCTGATGGAATTGGCGGCGGTTATAGTAGACGCGTTGGTAAGCATTTATCAAAACACTCTAGACCCTGGGCAGGTCCTGGCGGATTGGAAGACAGCAGTAGCATGCTACGTTTTGAAAAAAAGGAAGTAGGAAAAATACGGCAGCTAGAGGGCAGTTAGCTTAACATCTGCAGTTGGTAAAATGCTTGAAGCTGTCATTAAGGAAGAAATAGCAAAACATTTAGAACAGTGTGGTTCCATTAGACAGACGCAGCATGGATTTAGAAAGGGCAAGTACTGTTTGACAAACATACGGAAACGTTCTTTGAGGAAATAATGAGTGCAGTGGATAGAGGGAACAGGTGGATGTCGTATACTTGTATTTCCAGAAGGCGTTTGATAAGGGACTTATGAATAAGATACAGATGCATGGAGTCGGAGGACGTGCATTGTCATGGATAGTGGATTGGTTAACCAACAGAAGACAAAGAGTTTGTGTAAATGGGTCTTTCTTCGGTTGGCAGTCTGAGGTGAGTGGGGTGCCACAGTGGTCGATGCTGTGCCCGCAACTGTTCGCCATTTACAGTGATGATTTGGAAGAGGAGACATAGTGTAACGTAGCAAAATTTGCTGATGACACTGAACTGAGTGGAAAAGCAAATTGTTCAGAGTATCTGGAGAGTCTATAGAGGGGGATAGATAGGTTAGGTGACTGGACCAAGGTCTGGCAGATTGAATAAAACGTTGGTAAATGCGGGATCATCCACTTTGGAAGCAATAATAGAAGAGCAGATTTTTATTTAAATGGTGAAAGATTGCAGCATGCTGTTGTGCAGCGGCACTTGGGAGTGCTTGTGCATGAATCGTAACACGTTGGCTTTCAGTTACAGCAGATTATTAAGAAGGCAAACGAAATCTTGGCCTTCGTTGCTAGAGGGATTGCATTCAAGAGCAGGGAGGTCATGCTGCAGCTATACAGGGTACTGGTGAGGCCGCGCCTGGAGTACAATGTGCGGTTCAGGTTCTCCAAACTTCAGGAAGGATATACTGCCTTTGAAGACAGTGCTGAGGAGGTTCACCAGGTTGATTCCAGGAATTAAGGTGTTAACATATGAAGCCAGATTGAGTCATATGGGACTATACTCTCTGAAGTTCAGAAGACTGAGAGGAACATACATAATTTTGAAAGGGATAGACAAGATAGAAGTAGGACAGTTGTTTCCATTGGTAGATGAGACTAGAACTAGGAGACATTGCCTCAAGATTCAGGAGAGATGATTTAGTACAGAGATAAGGAGAAACCGTTTTTCCCAGAGAGTGGTGAATCTGTGTAATTCTCTGCACCGGGAAGCAGTTGAGGCTTCTTCACTAAATATATTTAAGAAACAATTGGATAGGTTTTTACACAGTGAGGGAATTAAGGGTTATGGAGAAAAGGCAGGTAGTTGGAGCTGAGTTTACGGACAATAAGCCATGATCTTATTGAATTGCGCGGCAGGCTCGATGAGCCAAGGTGGCTTATTCCTGCTCCTAATTCTTATGTTCTGATGTTCTTATGTACTGTACCTGCGGTTTCCCATTCGGACCTGTCCTTCAGTTCATCAACTCACTTCTGGTCGTACATGCACACGCACACACACACAGATGCAAGCAGAGATAAAATAGACAAAACAAGGTCGGGATGGCAACGGTCAGATGACCACGTTGCTGGTGTAGAAAATATGAGAAATTTTGCAAATGCTGGAAATACGCTGCGGAGTTCCTGCAGCGTTTTCTGATGAATTTTATGAACATCGCATAACTGCCAGACGTTTTACCAAAATTGAGAATAAATGTTTCAATCTTCAAGTTTACGGACAGAAGAGTTAAGTAATAAAATGCTACTCTAAATTGGGTGGTGCGTAGATGCAGGATGGCTGGAAGTGAATGACAAGCGTCAGTAACAACGTTAGATACGTATCAATGAGTGAGTCAAAGAAACAGACAGACAGTTCCACTGTCTCAAACAGCAGAGACATTCAGTCCCAGACTGAGCCCAAGACCAGGATACGCATTTACAAAACCACTCTTACACTGACCCTCAGATGCCCAATATTTCCATTGTATTCTGTACCACGGTGTCCTGCAGGTAGGAAGACTGACCTAGATCCCACATTCACACCCACTGGGCTGGGAGGACAGAAACACTAGGGTTGGCAGAGGCAGTGCGGTTTCGGGATATCGCAACAGTTGGAAAATTACGAACAGATGAATGAGCTGTTGGTGGAATTTAAGAAAGTTACGGACCAGCGCATAGCGTTCTGGTCTGCTTGTATAGACTTAGAATTAGTCAGCAATTCAAAGACAGAGAGAGTGAATAAATGGGCAGTTTATCTTTGGGAAAAAGAGGCGAGTAAGGTGTCTCAGGGATTGGAGCTGAGACCCCAGCCCTACGTAGTCTCCATCGGTGATTGCAATGTGGGGAAAAGTGCATCCATGTCTTCTGCTGTTACAGAGCTGGGTGGCAGGATCAACAGTCAAATGGATACAGAGAGGGTTTGGCGATGCAGACAGAAGTGAAGAAGTGAAGATGTGGCAGATGGACAGACTGTGGGGAAACATGAGACCATTCACTTCGAGAGGAACAAACAAAAAAAAAAGTTATTTTCCATGGGGATAGAGGTGACGGTTCGGAGGGACTTGAGGGTCATTTTACATAAATCGTTGAGAGTTAGCATTCAGGTACAGCAAGTAATAAGGAAGTCAACCCGTATTTTATCCTGTAATGCAGGATGTCTTACTGCGAGGTATCTTATACGGCTTTGGCGAGAATGCATCTTGAATTTTATTTTCACGTCTCGTCACACTTCCTCAGGAAAGTTATAGTTGCAGCAGAGAGAGTGCAGGGAAAATTCGTTACATTAGCTGGACTGCTTCCATTGATGCAGGATGGCGTGTAACGAGAGACTGAGTAAGCTGTGCCTGCATTCTCTGGAATTGTAAGAAGAAATGATAGATTCATCCGGATTATTCAGACAAATTGCAGTGATATTTCCCCAGAATAAGGATTGTGTTACCATGGGTCAGAGCTTCAGAATGAACGAACAGATATTCAGAACGGAAAAACTGAATTTCTTTAATCAGTGACTCTTTCTCTAGTTAGAACCTATAACTGTGCAGGACAGGACGACGCCCTTTGGTCTGTGATGTTGGGCTGACGTAATTAAGCCAGTGATGCCTAATTAAACTAATCCATCTGCCTACATGTTGCCCGTATCCCTCCATTCTCTGTGTGTTTATTTGCCTGTTCCAGAGCCTCATAAATCCTACAGTTTTATCTACCTCCGACACAACCCCAGAAATACATCCCAGACACCAACAACTCTGTTTTGTTTACTTTGAATTATTTCCTGCCCATGTCCTTTGAATGTTTTCCCCTCTCACTTTAACTGCACGCCCTCTGGTATTTGGTATGTTGATGCTCTGAGAAAGATACCGACTGTCTACTCTATTTACCACTCTATATAAAGTTTTCAGTTTCCCCTTCACTTCTGGTACTCTGGGAAGAACCACCCAAGTTTGTGCAACTCCTCCGTTTAGTTCTCTTTCTTTTCAACCTGTTCCATACCCTTTTCAAATCCTCGGCAACTTTCCTATAACGCGGCGACCGAAACTAAGTGCAATATTCCAGATGCAACCTGACCGATGCTTTCAAAGCTGCAGCACTACTTTTTTATTCTTGAACTGAAACCCTTCATTAGTAAAGGCAAGAATGTCCCGCACCTGCTTTACCACCTTATTAACTAGTGTGGTCAACCCCACGGAGCTCTGGACTGGGACCCAAGACATCTCTGTACATCAACACTGTTACAAGATTCGCCTTGCACTCTGTACTTTCCTCCGATATTTGACCTTCCAAAATACAGCATCAGACTTGTCCACGTTACACTCTGTCTGTCATTTCTCAGAATTTTGTTTTTTTGAATAAATGTGGTGTCACGTGGACTGTGTAACAGTCAATACAGTGATCGGTATTTCTCTGATTAAATAGGAGTTATTGTTAAAAAAAAACAACTCTGATGTTGACTAATGTAGAAGGCACCAGGGGTTGAATAAGAGCAAAGGCAACAGGAGCATTAGCAGTGGAAGAGAGTGACTCATCAGTGAGCGGCTGGAGACCTGCAAGGCTGTTGATGTGGTGTTTATAAATGGACGAGCACAGATTAAGTTATTACAATAAGCCATCATTACCGCAGTTCTTAGGGAATTACTGAGAAAACTCTGAGGTACACCAGGAATAATTACTGACAAAAGCACAGAATTACTATTGAGGACAGTCTCTGTGCATCTGAAGTGGATAGGATGGAAATAGTTTGATTGTTTGCCAGGAGAATTGTTGAAGAAAGTGAAATTTCATTCTGGCAAGTATGAGGTGTTGCAATTGGAAAAAGACCCTGAACAGCATGGATGTACCAAGTGACCAGCGGATGAAAGCTGTAAAGTAGTTAGACAAAGTGGTAAAGGGCATATATGGGAAGTTTGTCTTCATCGTTTAGGACACAAAGTAGTGAGAGTCAAGAAATCAAACTTAAGCCAAAGTAAAAGGGAGGGCATACAACAAAGCAACAATTAGTGCGAAGAAAGAAGATTAGGAAGCAGAGGGCAGCTGAAAGAATCGTCGTGGCTATCCCTCGGGGTTGAGGATGATGGTCTTCGTTATGTTGATCTACTTATGGGCTCTCACGTGGCTGATGAGTCCAATCTTGGCTTTGGAAGTTCTTCCGCATTCAGGACAGGTAGTTCCAGATGGCAGATCGGGTTTTTGTTGTTGTTGTCTCTCTTTCCATGTTCTTCTCTTTTCTTCTAAGTCTGAACATCTGTTGGCTTCGAAAGTTGCTGTTCCTTCACGGATGATGGGTTGCCAGAGTTTCATGTCCTTGCATTGGTTTCCCAATTGTTGATGCGATGTTACATTTCTTCATGCTGGCTTTTAAGACGTCTTTGAATCTTTTCTGTTGTCCACCACTTTTACGTTTGCCTTCTTTAAGCTGGGAGAGGAGGATTTGTTTCGGCAGACGTTCCTCTTTCATCCGAACAACATGACCGCTCCATCTTAGTTGGTTCATGATGACGTAGGTTTCAATGCTTGTTTTCATCTGTTTGTTTGTTTTTGCGTCATTTAGCACACTGACGTTGGTTCTTCTATCTTCGCAGCTGATATTTAAGATGTTTCAAAGACAGCGTTGATGGAACTTTTCAGGTGCCTTCAGATGTCGTCGGGATGTTGTCCAGGTTTCTGATGCATGCAGGCACGTTGGGATCACCACTGCTGTGTACACTAACATTTTGGTGTCTGTTCGGATGTCACGATCATGAGAGACTCTTGTTCGGAGACGTCTATAAGTTGTTCCAGCGCATTTAAGACGATGTTGGATCTCGTCATTAAGGTCGACATTGGAAGAGGGTGACTTCCAAGACACGGAAAGCGGTCCACGTTTCCCAGGGTTGTTTCGCCAAATTGAAATGATGGTTCTATCCGATTTGTCTCAATAGGTGACGGTTGATAGATGATCTGCGTCTTCTTGGAATTGATGGTAAGTCCAAGTTTCGTGTATGCACGGTTGAAGGCAGTCAGAATCTTTTGTAGGTGGTTTTCTGAAAGAGCTGCAATACTGTTGTCATCTGCGTATTGGAACGCGATGAGGGAACTCGTGGATGTTTTCGTTTTGAATTTCAGACGGGCAAGATTGAAAAGTCTGCCATCTGTTCTGTAGACAATTTCCATTTTTGGGGGTAGGTCGCCCTTCATAATGTGGATGATTGTCCCAATGAAGATGGTGAACAAAGTTGGGGCAATCACGCATCCCTACTTTAATCCTGATCCAGCTTGAAAAGGCTCACAGTTCCTGTTGCCGACCATGAGCGTGACAAGCATGCCATTATGGAGGAGTCTTAGGATTGCTTAGGAGCCTCAGGAACCCTGCAGCGGACAGCTGAAAGAATAATGAGTGGGAAAAGATGAAGTACAGCGATTTAGAACAGCAAGAAGTTTTTAAAAAGAAGACAGTTTTATAGAGCGGGTGTCAGAGGAGCGGGCGACAAAGCAGATGTAGACAGAGTAGGAGGGGTTTGACTTAACGGGGCTTAGGCGATAACAGTCGTGAAAGGTTAATTACTTGTGAAAAATACGAGCAGGAACAATGGAAATGAGGCCGATGTTCTGTACTGGGTGTCAGCTGTGGGAAATCCGGGAGACTCCCATCCTCCCAGACGACCTCATCTGCGCCAGGTGCGTCAAGTTGCAGCTCCTTATGGACCGGGATAGGGAACTGGCGATGCAGCTCGATGATCTTCTTCTGGTCAAGGAGAGTGAGGAATGGATAGTAAGGAGCTATAGGAGGTAGTCATACACGGGCCTTGGGAGACAGATAAGTGAGTAACAGTCAGGAGAGGGAAGGACAAGAGTCAAATACCAACATGTACCCCTGTGGCTGTCCCCCATAACAATAAGTACTCCTGTTTGAGTACTGCTGAGGGAAGGCCCAGCTGAGGGAACCAACAGAGTCTGGCCCTGTGGCTCAGAAGGGTAGGGGAAGGATGGCAGCAGTGACAGGGGACTCTATAGTTAGGGGGTCAGACTGGCGATTCTCTAGACGCCAGAAAGAAACACGAGTGGTAGCTTGCCTCCAAGGTGCCAGGGTCCGGGATGTTTCTGATCGTGTCCACGATATCTTCAGGTGGAAAAGAGGACAGCAAGAGGTCGTGGAACATATTGATACCAAAGACATAGGTAGGAAAAGAGAGGGTATCCTGAAAACAGATTGCAGGGGGTTAGGAAGGAAGTTGAGTAACTTCGGGATTACTGCCTGTACCACGTGATTATAGGAATAAGATGAGGTGGAAGATGAAGACGTGGCTGAAGGGTGTAGCAGGGAGCAGGGCTTCAGATTTCTGGATCATTGGTACCACTTTTGGGGCAGGCATGACCTGTATAAAAAAAGGAAGTGTTGTACTGGGTCCGAGTGGGACCAATATCCTGGCAGGCAGTTTTGCAAAGGCTATTGTGGTGCGGAAACTGAACTGAGGAGACGGAGGAAGGGGCGGTTGGCTCACAAAAGCTTGTAGACAGTGTAAAACGGAGGATAGGCAGGTGATCGAGAAGGGATGCGGTCAGACAGATCGTTTGAGTTGCATCTTTTTTAATGCAAGGAGTATTATGGAGAAAGCGGGTGAGTTTCGAACTTGGATCAGTATTTGTAATAATGATGTTGTGGCCATTACAGAGACTTGGATGGCTCAGAGGAGGGAATGGTTACATAGAGTGCCACGCTTTCTGCGACTGAATGCATTGAGAATGTGAAACATTGAACGAGAATTGGACATTTGTGAGTTCACTTGAAAAATAAGGAGAGGTAATTCTTGCCTGAATGAACGGAAGGCAGTCGTCTATTTGAGAGATTTGTATTGACAGGATGTTTGAATTAATCGTATGTTTTACAACAGGATATGACGGTTGATAATGTCTGTTTCGTTCAGTGAAATAAACTTTCAGGAACTGATGTGACATTCAGGGCTTGGGTTTCTTTCCGAAATTACATGATGCATTAGTGCATGTGGGCCGCAACCACCGGCCTCGTCCTCCCGTCTGTTCTTCAGAGTATTTGATTAGGAATTTCACTCTAGCAATAACTGTTTATTCTCTATACGCCAATAACCTGCAACGGTTTTGAACGCAGAAAAGTGTAAATTTGGATTTTTGTTTTGCCTTACCTGCGTATTTCAATTTTGTTCTTTTATTTAAGCAACATACATCAAAGTTGCTGGTGAACGCAGCAGGCCAAGCAGCATCTATATGAAGAGGTGCAGTCGACGTTTCAGGCCGAGACCCTTCGTCAGGACTAACTGAAGGAAGAGTGAGTAAGGGATTTGAAAGTTGGATGGGGAGGGGCAGATCCAAAATGATAGGAGAAGACAGGAGGGGGAGGGATAGAGCCAAGAGCTGGACAGGTGATAGGCAAAAGAGGATACGACAGGATCATGGGACAGGAGGTCCGGGAAGAAAGACAAGCGGGGGGGTGACCCAGAGGATGGGCAAGAGGTATATTCAGAGGGACAGAGGGAGAAAAAGGAGAGTGAGAGAAAGAATGTGTGCATAAAAATGAGTAACAGATGGGGTACGAGGGGGAAGTGGGGCCTTAGCGGAAGTTAGAGGAGTCGATGTTCATGCCATCAGGTTGGAGGCTACCCAGACGGAATATAAGGTGTTGTTCCTCCAACCCGAGTGTGGCTTCATCTTTACAGTAGAGGAGGCCGTGGATAGACATCTCAGAATGGGAATGGGACAGACCGTAGATGTTCAGCAAAGTGGTCTCCCACGCAGACTGGGAGACGGCTTTGCTGAACATCTACGCTCTGTCCGCCAGAGAAAGCAGGATCTCCCAGTGTCGACACATTTTAATTCCACATCCCATTCCCATTCTGACATGTCTATCCACGGCCTCCTCTACTGTAAAGATGAAGCCACACTCAGGTTGGAGGATCAACACCTTATATTCCGTCTGGGTAGCCTCCAACCTGATTGCATGAACATCGACTTCTCTAACTTCCGCTAAGGCCCCACCTCCCCCTCGTACCCCATCTGTTACTCATTTTTATGCACACATTCTTTCTCTCACTCTCCTTTTTCTCCCTCTGTCCCTCTGAATATACCTCTTGCCCATCCTCTGGGTCACCACCCCCCCCCCATTGTCTTTCTCCCGGACCTCCTGTCCCATGATTCTCTCGTATCCCCTTTTGCCTATCACCTGTCCAGCTCTCGGCTCTATCCCTCCCCCTCCTGTCTTTTCTTATCATTTTGGATCTCCCCCTCCCCTTCCAACTTTCAAATCCCTGACTCACTCTTCCTTCAGTTAGTCCTAACGAAGGGTCTCGGCCTGAAACGTCGACTGCACCTCTTCCTATAGATGCTGCTTGGCCTGCTGCGTTCACCAGCAACTTTGATGTATGTTGTTTGAATTTCCATCATCTGCAGAATTCCTGTTGTTTTTGTTCTTTTATTTGTCTGATTTGGTATCAGAAGTAGACGCGGATTTCAGAGATGCCCAGGTAAATCATGGTAAATGTATCCAGATATGAGCGTATCTATTTCGGGTACGATAAACCCGCTGTTCAAAGGTAATTTGGTATAAGGACAAATCCATGTGTACTCGAATTAGGAGTTCGATATTCTCATTTTGGAAGGCTGGTTCATTTCGAGAGCACCAACAGATGCTGCTGAAGACTTTGAAATGTTCACGTTGAGAGTATCATTGGAAAATATTGTGTCGATGTTATTGTAGCATCTGCCCCGTAATATGTCAATGGGAGTTCAGATTATATAGCGTGCCATTCCATTCTGAAATTTCGCATTTTGCGTACATCGTCTGCCCGAATTCAGTAAATTACCCGAGCGCTGCAGGGTAGTCAAATTAAAGTTTGTCTCTCAGAACACTGTAATAGCAGAGCGGAGACATACTTGTAAACTGTACTAAAGTTTATACCTTCCTTGCGGAACATCACTGGCCTCTGTCCTCAGGCAAAAATCCCTCCATCTACTACCTAATCTGCCTTCTGTTAATTAACTAGTGCCACCATGTATAACCCGATCAAACTCTTCACAAAATTAATATCGACTGCTCCGACATCATCTGTATATTATTTTTGACTTTTTGCAAATAATTCATTCAGGCTCATAGGGACGATCTGCCGACTATCCCGAACCAGAGTACGTTTCTCCAGATACGCATGAGTTCAATCTCTCAGCATCCTCTCCAATAGCTTGCCTTCTGCTGCCGGAAGATTCACTGGCCTGTAGCTCTCAGGACTATCCCCAGTACATTACTTGAACAAAGTGAAAACATTTACCATCCTCCGATCCCTTCGTACTACTCCTGCGGCCAGTGAAGACGCAAATATCATGTTCAAAACCGTAGTAATATCCACGCCCGCTTTCACTACGTACGTTGAGTGTATCCGTTCTCGCACCGGGAAAAGATCTATTTTAATGTTTTACAAGTTTCCAGCGCATATTTCGTAACGTCGGCATGTCCCAGCACATATGCGTCTTTACGCTGTATCCACTTTCATCAAAGTCTCTCACACTGTTGAATACGAAACAAGATATAATTAGCCACCTTCACTGCCTCCTTGCACTCCAGACCCATGCTTCCTCTTTCATCACTGATCCGTCCCACCCGCTCTCTCGTCATCCTCCTGTTCTTCGCGTATCTTAATGCAACTCTCCAAGTCTGTCTCATGTCCCGTTCTAACTCTTCCAATTCCATTGTTTATTTCTCTCCTGACTACATTGTGAATTTCCATAGCCTTGTCTCATCTTTACTTCTTGAGCCTTAAGTATTTTCCTTTCTTTTTTCTTGTCGAGCGGTTTCATATTTCTTGGCAACGAGGGTTACTTTACACTAACCTCTGTTCCTCGCCTCGATGAGACAATTCTATTCCGGCCCTGCAATCAAGTGTTCAATTTCACAATCACTTGTTGTGCATTTCAAGGGGCACACCAATTTCCAAACTGCTAACTAATAACACCAATTAATACATTCCATAATGTCTGCTCCCATCCCAGTGTAATGTTATGGTAAATGTCGAATAGTTGACTTGCGACGAGATCTAAAAGGTACAAATGTCCTGGCGGGATTGTTTAATATAGATATTAGGGAGGGTTTAAACTAAGTTGGCAAGGGGAAGGAAACCAAGGTGTTAGGGTCGAGGAAGAGGAAAATAGAAATAAGTCAAAAATACTGTGCAGCAAAGATGGCAAGAAGGACAGGCCGGTGAATATACAGGATAATTTGCTGCAAAATGGAAATATGGCAAAATCGGCAAACGATACTGATCTAAATGTACGGTACTTAAATGCAGACAGCATTAGAAATAAAGTGGATGACCTTGCTGCACAGCTGCAGGTCAAAAGATATGACATTATGGCCATCACCGAGTAACGCCTAAATGATGGATGTGATTGGGAGCTGAATACCCAAGGATACACAGTGTATAGGAAAGATAGGACGGTAGGCAAAGGGGGTGGCGTGGCCCTGATGGTAAGTAACGATATCAAATCAATAGAAAGAAGGGACATAGGATCAGAAGAGGTAGAATCCTTATGGGTAGAATTAAGAAATGGCAAGGGTAAAAAGACACTAATAGCAGTTATATACAGGCCTCCAAACAGCAGCTGGGATGTGGACTACAAGTTGCAGCTGTTAATAGAAAACGCGTACAGAAGGAACATGTTAAGATAATTATGGGGCATTTTAATATGAATGTGGATTGGGAAAGTCAGGAAGTTAATGGATTTCAGGAGAGGGAGTATGTAGAATGCCTACAGGATGGCTTTTTGGAACAGCTTGTCCAGAAGCCCACCAGGGGACCGGCTGTTTTGGATTGGGTGCTGTGTAAAGAACCTGAGGCGATTAGGGAGCTGGAGGTAAAGGAACCCCTTGGAAGTAATGATCATAATATGACTGAGCTCAGTTTCAAATTTGAAAAGGAGAAGCTGGTATCAGGTGTATTGATATTTCAGTGGAACAGGGGTAATTACAGTGGTATGAGAGAGGAACTGGCCCAAGTCGATTGGAAAAGTAAGCTAAATGGAGGGACGGCAGAGCAGAATAGGATGAAATTCCTACAAGAAATATGGAAAATGCAGGAAAAATATATTCCAAGAAAAAATAAAATCGTGAATGGAAAAATGGCACAAATGTGGCTAACGAGAGAGGTTAAGGCAAGAATAAAAGCAAAGGAAACAGCGTAGAAGGAATCAAAAATTAGTGCGAAAAACGAGGACTGGAAGACTTTTAAAAACTTAAAGGAGGAAACTAAGAACGTCATTAGGAAAGAAAAGAAGAATTATGAAAGGAAGTGGGCGATTAAGGATACGAAGTGTTTCTTAAATATATGAAGAGTAAAGGAGTGACAAGACTAGATGTGACGGAGGAACTGAATGAGTATTTTGCATCAGTCTTCACAGTGGAAGACATCAGCAATATACCTGATAGCCAGAGGTATCAGGGAATAATATTAGGTACAGTTAAGATTACTCGAGACAAAGTACTTGGGAAGCTAAGTGGACGAAGAATAGGTAAGTCTCCCGGTCCGAATGAGGTGCACCCAAGGGTTCTGAAGGAGGTGGCTTTGGAGATTGTGGAAGCATTGGAAATGATCTTCCAGGAATCAATAGACTCTGGCATGGTTCCGGAGGACTGGAAGGTCGCAAATGCAGTTCCGCTATTTAAGAAAGGAAGGAGGCAGCAAAAAGAAAATTAGAGACCTATTAGTCTGATATCCGTAGTTGGAAAGATATTGGAGTCAATCCTCCAGGACGAGGTTATGAAATACCTCGAGGTGCATGACAAGGTAGGCCGAAGCCAGCATGGTTTCATGAAGGGAAGATCCTGCCTCACCAAGCTATTGGAATTTTTTGAGGGAATCTCGAATAAGTTTGACAAGGGAGAGGCTGTGGATGTTGCGTATTTGGATTTTCAAAAGGCCTTCGATAAATTGCCGCATATGAGGCTGCTTAATAAGATGAGAGGCCATGGAATTATAGGAAAGATATTGAAATGGGTGGAGCATTGGCTGATAAGCAGAAAGCAAAGGGTGGGAATAAAGGGATCTTATTCTGATTGTTTGCCGGATACTAGCGGTGTTCCGCAGGGGTCGGTGTGGGGGCCGCTTCTTTTTACGATGTATATCAATGATTTGGATTATGGATTAAATGGTTTTGTGGCTAAATTTGCGGATGACACCAAGATAGGTGGAGGAACAGGAAATGTTGAAGAAACGGAAAGGTTGCAGAGAGACTTAGTCAGTTTTGGAGAGTGGGCAAATAAATGGCAGATGAGATACAACGTTGAAAATTGTACGGTTGTACATTTTGGAAGAAGAAATAATCGGGCAGATTATTATTTAGATGGGGAGAAAATGCAAAACTCGGAAGTGCAAAGGGACTTGGGCGTCCTCGTGCAGGATGCCCTAAAGGTTAACCACCAAGTTGGATCGGCGGTAAGGAAAGCGAATGCTATGTTGGCATTCATTTCAAGAGGAATAGTGTATAAGAGTAAGGAGGTGTTGATTAGGCTCTATGGGGCATTAGTGAGACCTCATTTTGAATACTGTGTGCAGTTTTGGGCCCCCTATCTTAGTAAAGATGAACTGATGTTGGAGAGAGTTCAGAGAAGCTTTACGAGGATGATTCCTGGAATGCAGGGGCTAACATATGAGGAGCGTTTTTGTCAGCTCTTGGACTGTATTCATTCGAGTATAGAAGAATGAGAGGGGATCTCAAGGAAACATTTCGAATGTTCAAAAGGTTGGACAGGGTAGATGTGGAAAGGTTGTTTCCATTGGTGTGTGAGTCCAGGACAAGTGGCTATAGACTTAGAATTAGAGGGTACCCATTTAAAACAGAGATGAGGAGAATTTTTTTTAGCCAGAGGGTCGTGGATTTGTGGAATTCGTTGCCGCATATAGCTGTGGAGGCCCGATCATTGAGGGTGTTTAAGGAGGAGATTGACAGGTATCTAATTAGTCAGGGTATCAAGGGATATGGGGAAAAAGCCGGAAATTGGTACTAGATGGGGGAATATTTTAGCTCATGGGGAGCTGCAGAGCAGACTCGATGGGGCTAACGGCCTACTTCCACTCCTTTCTCTTGTGATCTTGTGAAATATGCTATCGGATCCGCTTCATTTTCTGGTACTAGATCCTGGATGCACTGTTCTCCAGTTCCCCTGCCCGCTTATTCTGCCAGGACACTTTCGGAGACGCAACTGAGAAATGTTGTTATATTTTAACCTGAGGAAGTGCCAATGAATATTAAGGAGATTAAGTTGCCTGTGATAACAGCCGTGTTAATATGGCAGATGTCCAAAATCTATCTCACGAACAGTTCTTCTTTTCTCCGTATTGTTATTTTTTTTGGTGATAGGGTGGGGTGGGGTCGGGGGTTCGGTTGTGTTGTCTCTATAGAATACTCCCAAACGAGTGACCGATCCGTTTCTGCTTCTGAAATCTACTCACAGTCTATCCATAGACAATCTCTCCACGGTTTCTTCCCTCGCTGCTGTTGTGTTACTATCAATCACTCCGCGTGTTTCAGTGGAACTCCCTTTACTCTCGTAATCCAACTCTCTCCATTTTGAAATTTCTGAACCCGGGTATGTCTGGAAGCGAATTCCGTCCTTGTGTTTGTCAATTTTCTGTGATAGTTTGGAGTGTACTTCAACCAATGTAACAATCACGCCAGCCCATTGAATGTTTACCCAGTTTCCATGAAGAATGCAATTTCAGGAAGACCACGTAAATGATTGTTTGAATTTATGACAAATCTACTCTTGCTTAAAACTGTTTATTCGTTGACTCCGCTGAATTGCATTTGGAGGTGGACGTTATCTACACAGATGGACATTAATGTAAACACATACCTCAGTCCATTCATCAGCTCTTGTCTGAATTTCCTCTGTGTCAGTGTATAGATACACGTATTAGTGCACATACTCAGAATCTGCAGCATGAGTCCAAATTGCTGTAGTATATATACCGGGGAACTCAAGTACCTGTCCTCATAAAGAATGTTTTCCGCTTTCCATTTCAGGGTATGAACTATATAGGGCATCCAAAATAATATGAAATTAGCTGAAATTGTAAACAACAAGATCATCGATTTTCTGCGGTTTTCCGCCTCAGTGTCTTTCTGATTATCACTGCTGTTCCGAAGCCCCCTGCGGACTCTATTTGCCGCAATGATATGTCTTATTGTTAACCCATTCAACACTAGCGTTAAGCCGACTGGTAGCAACGGTGTTACAATGCTATCCATTAATTCGAATCCTTTCCACAGGGGTGAAGTAGCGAATTCATGTGTGAAGGCGCAACGCCACGGGGTGTTGTCAATGATGACATCGGGTTCAACGGCAAAGTAAAATGGGAGACATTTCCCGCAGCTCACTATAACCATGGTCACCATAACCGTCATTGCTGTTCTGTCAGTGCAGTATCGTTCCCGCAGCTTTCGACAACATATTGCAATGAAACGATCGAAGGTAAAACTGACCGTAAACCAAACAGAAAAGTCTCTCGTCACAACCAGAAATACAAGTGTCAGAGCGCATACAGGAGTGATAAGCAGGAATCTAGAATAAATGTAGATATCGTTGGTCACTTTCATTAAACAGAATACTATAACCGCCATCATATCCGCTGTTGCCATTCCAACCAGGTAACGGGTGATGCATTTGGAAAGTCCGCATTTCCCCCGAGATAAGATCACAATCGCCGTTAAATTAACTACAAGAAATATGGAGAAAAAAAAGCACAGAATTATGGTTAGCTGCACATGTCTGAATGTCCACCATTCTTTCGATGCGATGCACGGTATAGTTGTGTTTTTTTTTTTGAGAAGTGAACAGAAGCGGCAGAGTGTTGACGACTTTCTGACCATTTAAAGCCGGGCATATGATTTCCACTATTCACGTACCGGTGAACGGTCGATCGCTCCATAAACAACACCATTTCCATTATTTGAGGTGAAATAGCTGAAGGGATTATTTGTAGTGAAATCATGAGATTTAATGAATAAGTTATGATTTATTGGCTTATGGAAGAACAGACCAGAGTGTCGATATTCGACTGGCCGGTCAGTTGAAAAAGTTTCCGATCTCGCAAAGCGACCATTAACAACAGAAAAAAAAATCATAACATCGAAATCATATGGACAGTGAATAACAAAACTATCAGTTTCTCGAACCCTCCATTCTGGAAATACCTATCATCTGTGCTCAGTAGAAGTCCAAACAGCGCAGCAGAAAAAAAAAGCAAACAGGACGACGGCACCATACATACGGTGACCAGCTCCAGTGTCTTGCCAAACAGAACAGTCCCTCGTCACAACAAATACTACAAGTGTCAGAGCGCATACAGGAGTGATGAGCAGGGATCTAGAATAAATGTAGATATTGTTGGTCTGGTCCGCTAACGCGAAAACTATAACCACCATCAGATCCGCTGTTGCCATTCCAACCAGATAACAAGTGACTCATTTGGAGAGTCCGCATTTTCCCCATGATAGGATCACAATGGCCGTTAAATTAACTATAAGAAATTTGGACAGAAAAAATAAATCAACACAGAATTATCGTAACTGAAAATGTCGGAATGCCCACTATTTTTCCAATGCTATGCAGGATATGATTTTTTTTTTAGAAGTTAAAAGCATAAATTAAATTTGTGCGGACTCTGTCCGTGCTCTCCGGGTGGACAATACTGGACAGGATTAGCAGTGGGTTGGCGACTTTCCGACAGATCAGAGCCGGGCATCTGATTTCCATGTCTCGTCCCGCTGAAGGTCGATCGCTCCATAAACAACACAATTTCCACTGTTTGAGTTGAAATAGCTGAAGGGATTATTTGTGGTGAAATCATGAGATTTAACGCATAAATTATAATTTAGTGGTATATGGATATTCGACTTGCCGGCCAATTGAAATAGATTTGGATCTGGAAAAGCGACCACTGTCGGTTCAGAAAGCCAAACAAGGTGAAACTATGGAACTATGGCAATATCGGCAACAACGCAATTGACAAAAGAAATAAAAGGTATCACATAGAAAAGAAATGGAAGCTGAATAAAGAAACTATCAGATGCTTGAATCCTCAATTCTGGAAACATATTTCAGACGAAGGTAGCATCTGTGCTCAGTAAAAGTCCGAACAGTGCAACCGAACGAAAGCAAGATGACGACGGCACCGTACATAGAGTGACCAGCTCCAGTATCTTACCAGGGATACCGATCGCTACAATTGCAGGATAGAAAATGCTCACGATGTAGTAAATCGCTGGATATCCCATACTCCGGCAGAGGCAGCGTTCAGTTGCACGGGATGTTCCAACTGCTCATATGGACTGGTGGCAGGTTTTACAGAGTTATATACAGTTCAGAGTCATTCCGCTGAGGCAATTAGCGTGGTTAGGACATCTGTCACATTAGTGACAACAAGCTACACAAATACTTGCATTGAACTGTTTTCTCACTCTGTCACTATGACATGACGTCGTCTCCCCAAGGTATGTTACAAGTTATTAGCTTTCGAACAAATGATAATATGAAAATTGGCAATATAATTTCCAAGATACCTGGCTTCATTTGCTGGAATAACACATCTTCTGGTCAGTGTTGTTTCTAACATAGTCAATCATCCTGAACAATCAACATAGATAACCAACTTCAAATTGATTTATTTTGTCACATTCGGCCGAGCGAATTCACTTCTAACACTGAGGGCGAGACATCAGCTCGGCAGATGAAATGGAGTACACTTTATTGAAGGGGAAGTTAGGATCATTTTTTTCCTTTCGTTCGTTCTGGTCATTTCGAGTCATTTGAATGACGCAAATCACAGTAACCGCTGATGACATCTTTCACAATAAAACACGCTGTACGTATTTTCTTCTCCGCATACAAAAGAGATCGAAAGCTATATTGCAGAGATATTTCCTGATAAAAAGTTACGCGCCCACACGATTTTAGCTGCGGCTTGTGGCCGGGATTGATGAACGTTCGTTTCTGAATTAACAGAGAGTGGATGGCTGATTCTTTGACTCTTAACAAGTTTTTCTTGCAGGATTGGTATTAGGTCCTTTGTTATTGTCATGTATTTTAATAATTTAGATGTCGATGTAGAAAACTGATCAGAAGAATTGTGGACGTATCCTAGGCTGCGAGCGTTGTGTATAGCCAGGAACTCTATCCATGCTTGTAGCTTGATTTTCACTGGCTGGAAAATTGGTTGAAAAATGGCAGATGGAATTTAATATACAGAAGTGTGAGGTGTTCTGCGTATGAGGAAAGATACAACAAAATGAGCATATATTGAATAGACGGACTTTAGAGAGCAGAATTTAAAAAGAGACCTGGGAATGCAGATCGTTAATTCCAGGAAGGCGGCGTCATTGGCAGATCGGCTCGTATTGAGCCCTAATTACATTGGCCTTCAGAAACAGTTCTCTGAGTACAGGAGTTGGGCTGAAGTTGTACAACACGATGGTGAGGCCGTAGATGGAATATCATGGGCAGCTGTGACCACCTACCTACAGTTTTGAATTGTCAATATTTCAAAGTGTGCAGCGATAATTTGACAGGAAGGGTTCAGGAGCTGAGGACAAGAGTTAAAAGGACCTGTTGCATTAGAATTTATTTCCTTGACAGCATGAAAATGAACGTAGATCTCACAGAATCATACAAAATTGTGCGAGCTGCAGGCAGGATAAGTGCCTTCAGATTCTCCCCATCCTCTGAGTGAAACTACAACTACTTGATAGGTTTTGGTTGAATCGTGAAATATGCAAGAGCGGTATGTGTTAAAGCATATTCGCTAAGAGGGTCAAACAAGTGTGGAAAGAACTGTCACTGTAAGTGATAGATGCGGATTCAGAATCAGAATCAAAATCTGGTTTATTATCAACGACATGTGACGTGAAATTTGTTAGCTACCTGTATCATTTCAGTAAAGGTTGTCTAGGTAAGGGCATGTGAGACGGGCCGAGTGTGCAGATAAAGGGACGAGGCGAAGGGTCACAGAGGGATGTCCCAGCTGGGCGGGAGAGCCTACTTCTCTGTAGTAATAATCTCTGACTCCATGACCATCTCTGTCCCATTTCTCCATTCAGTGTCTTCTGATTTTACACTTCGTCACCAATCTCGGTCTGTGCAGAACTGTGGATGTGTTAAAATTCACATTTCATAGAAACATAGAAACTTAGAAAATAGGTGCAGGAGTAGGCCATTCGGCCCTTCGAGCCGGCACCGCCATTTATTATGATCATGGCTGATCATCCAACTCAGAACCCTGCACCAGCCTTCCCTCCATATCCCCTGATCCCCGTAGCCACAAGGGCCATATCTAACTCCCTCACTTCAACCACATTTCCTTCTGCTCTTGCAGTACATCACTCTGTGCCTATTGAGGAACTCGTAACGATGAGCAGCTCTCGCCTTATGGACAAAAATTCTCATCACTCTGTATCCATTGTGGAACAGGCATCGCTGTGCGGCCCTCTGATCACTCTGGGATGACTCACCTCTCTGTATCCATTGTGGTGCTGGTATCGATGAGCGGCTGTCGGCCATCCTGCAACCATTGTGGACCTCAGACTGATGGGTGGCACTCGACGCATTTGAGAATATCTCAGCGCTGATACTGGCTTTCCGTTCTTACACTTTGAATACCATTTGTGAGGCTGACTGCGCCAGTCTCATCGACTTACTCAACTTTTCTTGTGAATTAATTTCATCCCTCACTCGTGAAGAGCTGCTCTTTTTTTGCGACAGATGTTCACTCACTTTCTACTCTTTTTTTAATAGTCAACAGCGTCTTTAGTCCATACATGTGATTAATTGATTAATACATCCACACCAACACTGGCTGTCTTGACTTCTGCGATATATATGTTGCTACCAAGGCATCGTTTATTATCTGTCTCCAATTGCTCCTTCTGTGTGGACAGAAAGTAGGATGCTTAAAGAGGCGAGTCACAGAACAAGTCTCCACCATGAATCTGTGCCTCCTGTTGCAAGACAGTTTGAAAGTCAATTTACCAACCAGCCTGGGAATCAGTGGATTCCATGCTTATAGACCGGCCGCAAATCCATTTGGATAGGAATACTGAGAATTGTTTACACGTCCATTCGCTAATGCAAGGATTCCAGGGATTGTAGAGGGTGACTGCAAACGATGGTGTTGCACAATGCCGCAGCCCATCTACATTGGGTCTCACCACTGTGAGGGCTCCATACCGGCAGAACCCGATATAAACGTCTGACCTGGAAGGGCAGATTTCCGTGAATGGTGGCTGGTGAGGGAGGAGGTGTTGATGCTGGTCTGGCACTTGTGACGGTTTCAGGGATAAGTGCCAGGATGGAGATCAGTAGGAAGGGATGCTGAGCAAGGAATTGATGTACAAAGAAATACCTGCAGATAGCGGAGAAGGCGGTGGAGGTGGGATAAGGGATGTGAATCAACGTAAGATCCTGTTGGAGACAGAAGGAGTTACTGAGGACGAGATGCTCGTGGTGTGGTAGGTGACAGTTGGAAGAATCTTTTCCCAGTTGTGACGCGGGGGGATGGTACGAGGGCAAATTCTTTAAAAGGTGAGACATAGATATCAATAAATTCTCAACGAGCTCTGAGAGCTAATATCTTTCAACCAAGTCAAGGTCAGGCAAATTTTGGGGTGACATCCAAAACACTGGATCCTGCAAAATAATGGTGATTACTAACTGAGCAAAATGAGATTACGAAAAATCCATTCCTTAAATGGGTTTCCGAGGGATTTGGGCCGGACGCTAAATTTATCTGCGAGAAAGTATCGTTCACCCAACTCTGCAAAAATTCCAGGAGGTGTGTCTGCGTTAAATGCAATTACTGTCAATATCGGCGTGACTGTGATGATCTCCTGCTGGACCAACAAATATCGTAAACATTTATTATGCTAAATATCATCAACTACAACCTGGATTAAATATAAATGGCTCAGGGAAACGTGGGTTTCCACCTCCAGGAACAGATATAATTAATTGTACCTGAAAATAAATTCCGTTTCTTCATCAAAGAAAATTGGGAGCTGGCGAATTTTCAGTAAGAACTGACAGGTACATGAATCTAATTGCTCATGTTATAAAATTATTAATTATTAGTTAAAGAATAAACAACTGAATTTTCTTGCCAAAATAATATCTCCATGACCTTAATTTAAAATGTTTTAAACAATTATAAAATAACAAAGTTTGTGATATTTTAAGGGACAAAATTAGTTGCTAATTGATCCAGTGAATAATAATAATAATAATAATAATAATAATAACAATCATCATCATCATCATAAAATCTCTCGTGTTTTTCAGTGTATTGTAACTGATGGGCCAGAGCACGGGGTCACACGAATTGAGGCCGCTGCCGTTGCCTCTGTGTATAGAAACCCGTCAAACAAATAAATGTCGTCCGTTGGAAGATATTGAAAATTAGTAGCTGTTTCGTATGGAATCTATGATAGGCATGGATTTACTACATGGGAAATATCTCCTACACGCTATTTGTAGCCGTCTGTAACCAGGATGCAATTTTCATGCTTTCCCTTTCTTGCTATCCGCTGTATCCCAGAACAGTCGCCTTGAACCCATCACAAATGTTTCTGATGATACTTTCCAGTACTGTTCCGAATTCAAAACATTAGCTTTTGTTTTTTATTGTATCGTTGACTTTGTTTTTGTTCAGTTGTTTTGTTGAGTGCATCAATTAAGTCAATGTAGTCTGTCCTCGCTCACGGCTTTCCCCGTTTTCCTAAGATAAGAAGATAGGTAAGTTCTCGCCTCGCCGTAGTTTTATCGTTCACTAACGTGTTACAGTACCCAGGGAACTGAATAAAAAGGCATTACGTCTCGGCGTCCTCACGAAATATAGATTCATTAGAGCTCCTTCGACTTCTAACTCATAGCGACAAAAGTTAATTTAAAAATGATCTGAAAATGGACGACCTGATGCTGAAGATAATTGCTGAACAATCCGGTAATAAGTAATCAACAATAGATGTGAACCTACAAGTAAGCAGTGAGGTCCAGTAATTAAAAGTAAAATAACAAACATACCAGGAAGGACATAACAAAGAGCTAACATCAATATTCTTCCGGCGTTTTACCGTGCACCATTTTCACAAACATTGCAAATATGCATTTGTTTACTGGTTATGACTCTGCAAACGTTCCAAAGAAAACATCACCACGACTATTTCAAAGAAAGAGGTTTTCAGTTTATCACCAATGTAAGTGCGTAAATAAATAGATTGTATGGCATATAGATAGATGCTTACACAGATAGATAGACAGAAAAAAATCGATAGGTAGATAGATAGTTAGAGAGATAGATTGATAGATAGATAGATAGATAGATAGATCTAAATGTCTAAACGCCTCTTCATTTGTCCGAAAACATCTCCGTCACCTGTTTTCTCAAGCATCTTGTTAAATATGTCACACCAAATTCAACATTCTCTCTGTTTTCACTTCATTAGAGTTATCAGTGTTGATATGAGCATGTCAATGGAAAAGAAAATTTTAAGTCTGGAGTCAGAGCCAATTGACCCCTTATTGATAATTATGCCGTGGACGTGAGATGGGGGAGAGCCCGTGAAAAATGCTGGCGTGATACTGGCGCAACAGCCTCTCGGATCCGTTGTTGAACTCCAACGTGCAGACTATGGAACAGTACCAGGCCACAAAACCCTGCAGAACTCTTAATATGCTCCAAGATCAACCCAACACATCCCCTGTTTCCTTTCTTTTCATTAATGCGCCTACTACAGAGTCGCTGAAATGTAACTAATGCATCAGACTCGAACAGCACTCCGGGTAGCGAGATCCACGCCCACAGCATTCTGCTACCTTCTCCACGTAATTTTTTAATGCCCCTACTAATCAAGATCCTATCAAGTTCCGCTTTAAATACTATGTTGAATAACTTGTTTCCGTTGCCGCCTGTGGCAATGAATACCAGAGATTCACTACCGTCTGGTGAAACAAACTCCTTCTCATCTCTGTACGAAATGGACGGCCCTAGTTTGGGACTCTCTTATAATGAGGGCACCAGAACTGAACTCAATACTACAAATGTAGTCTAAGAAGGATTAATAGTTCTCGTCATTAATTCTCCACTGTTGAACGCAGTCTCCCGAATAATGAAAGGCAACACATCATACGCCTTCTGAACAACACTATTATTTTGGGCGTTATCTCTGAATTATGTATCGTGGTCAGCAAAATGGTATGCTCCTCCTCACTGATAAGAATCCTGCCAATAACCCCATAGTCTTCCTTTAATTTCAGCCACAACAGGGTGTGACTTCACACTTGTATGAAGTGAACTTCGACTTCCACTTCTCAGCTCAGTCTCTCTTCTTACTAATGTCCCGTTTTAAGTTAAGCCAACCATACACACTAACTAAACATGTCCAACCTTACAGTCACTTATAAACGGACAAACCATATTTTCCACTTTCTCATACATCGTTTATTTAATAAAATGAAAGAACAGTATACCCAGAACATATCTCCGCGAAACACCATGCAAAATATTTTCCATCTGTTACCACTCTCTTCCTTCTGTGGTCGAAACTATTCTGAATCGACGCAGGCATCTTCTCGACTATTGCTAACCTGATTTGTGCTGTGCAGTAAGTTTTTCTTGCTTTTCTACACAACTGGGTGGAAACAATGAAGGAGACACATACATCGCAATGTATTCGAAAAAATAAATTGTTTCAATTTGTTAAATGTCTGCTTAGAAAGAGATAGGATATATTGAAGAATATATTTATAACATTCTTTACAACATCAAACAGCAGACAATTTCAGCTGTGCAGTGTGAAGTTCTACACATCGTTGAACAGTCAGTGATTCTGCAACAATATTTCTGCATTCACAATTTGGACCATTACCTCCAGTCACTGAATAGAAGTGGCACATGTCTATGCAACTTCTGTTTTGTTTTCACTGATATGCACAAGTGTGTAGATTTAAATCTGAACGGATAAGTCACAGATCTGTATGTGAAAAGACATCAATATAAATGTACCGCATTCCATTTAGTCTTACAAATGAAAATATGTGTCTGGAAGCTTGGAAGTGACAGATGGAAAAAGAAGAGATGGACAATAAGGATATCGTCTCTACATGGATTTACCTATCACTTCCTTTCCCTTCCTGCATATTTTTTTTATTCTGGCATCTATCCCCCTTCTTTTCCAGTCCTAATACAGTAAGTACCTTGGCCTGAAACGTCGACTGTTTATTCACTTCCATGGAAGTTGCCGGACTTACTGCTTTTTTTTCCAGTAGTGTGTGTGTGTGTGTGTGTGTGTGTGTGTGTGTGTGTGTGTGTGTGTGTGTTGCGCCGGGTATATAGCTTCTGCGGAATCTCTTGCTTCAAGTATTTGAAAAATTGCCTGCGCTGAAACTGTAGTTGAATTGAGCAATATGTCCCAGTCGAGGTTATATTATTGCGTTGTTAAATCACCTCACTCCTTCGACCGCTCTATCATGAAACGTTATATCCATTGGTGCTATTTTAATACCATTTCCAATCTGTAATATAGTAACTTATATCCATAGATACGAGACCAGACTCATTCTGAGAAATTGGAATCTACTGACATTAGGATCATGATTGATATTTAAATTCAACGCCGATGGATGGGATATGCAGTCATCCTGCATTTAAGATAGCGCTGTGGCTGCATGTAGTAGCATCTGAACTAATTCGGCATCTGGTTTGTTTGCTCTATTGTTTTAGGGCAGTAATGTCAATATTGTCCACGTCGATAACAACTAAAAAGAGTAAGGGACAGAATACAGGCCTGCACTTAGTTGATCCCTTTGGCCTATCAGTTGACTGAAGGGATTACACAAAGACTTGGATAAATCTCCAGCTGAATTTTGTACAGAAAGGAGACATTAAAAATACATCTGTTTGAGGAATACTGTCAGTGAATGAATAGGGTACGCTGTGGCACGATCATTTTGATCAGCTGAGGCTGCAGAAGCAATAACATTACCAGTAAGGTTAACGAAAGACAGTAATCATGCCATCAGCCTGGGCAGCAGTGATATTATCATTTCAGTTCAGTGATGGTTGAAGAGATGCAGTGGTAACAGCAGCGTGGTCAGTGACATGTTTGTAATGCGCGGATCACTCTGCTTATCGAACGGATGGGTCTTTATGTACTATAAACCAATATCTGTAATTATCCTCACGTATCAGCATTACAGTCAAATGTGTCTGCTTCATAACTGCTATCGTCCAATCCAAATCCAGGTATTGGTTTCCCAGTAACTCCGACAGGGATATCCAGCGATTTACTACATCGCGGGCATTTTCTCTTCTGCAATTGAAGCGAGTGCTGTCCCCGGTAAGATACTGCAGCCAGTCACTCAATGTATAGTGCCGACCTCTTGCTTTTTTCCGCTGCACTGTTCGGAGTTTTATTCAGCACAAATGCTACCCTCGTCTGAAATGGGTTTACAGAATTGAGGATTCAAGCATCCGATAATTTTTTTATTCAGTTTCGACATTTTTTTTCGATGTGCTGTTTTTATTTTCTTTTGTCAATTACGTTGGTGCCGATATTGCAATAGTTTGTTTGACCTTGCTCGGCTTCCTGAAGGGACAATGGTTGCTATTCCAGATCGGCAGATTTTTCGAATGACCAGCCAGTCAGGACTATTTTTCCATAATTCATTAAATTATAACTTACGCTTTAAACCTCATTAATTTCAGTACAAATAATCCATTCAGTTTTCTTCCCTCTAATAATGGAAATGGCGTTGCTCATGGTGATGTTTACTGGAGCGATCGACCGCTCACCGGTGGGTGAGTCATGGAAATCTGATGCCTCGCTCTGAACTGTCGGAATGTCGCCAGTCCATTGTGGTCCTTCAGCCGGTGTGCACCGATGGAGCCGGCACACTTTGAATTTCCGCTTTTCACTTCCAAAAAATCATACCCTGCATAGCATTGAAAGAATGGTCGCATTCAGACAGTTACTGCTAACAATAATTCTGTTCTTTTTGGTTTTTTTTCTTTTTTTTTCAATTTTTTTGTAGTTAATTTAACGGCGATTGTGATCCTATCTCGGGGAAAATGCGGACTCTCTAAATGCATCACCCGTTATCTGGTTGCAATGGCAACAGCGGATCTGATGGCGGTTATAGTTTTCGGTTTAGTGGAACAGACAAACAATATCTACATTTATTCCAGATCCCTGCTCATCACTCCTGTATGGGCTCTGACACTTGTATTTAGGGTTGTGTGGGTATGATAACCGTGGTTATAGTGAGCCGTGGAGATTTGTACCGTTCTACTTTGCTATTGAACCTGACGTCATTATTGACAACATGCCGTGGCGTTTCGCCTTCTCTCATGAATACGCTACTTCATCCGTGTGGAAAGGATATGAAATGCTGGACAGCATTTAAACACCATTGCTACCAATCGGCTTAATTCTTGTGTTCAATGGGTTAACAGTAAGACATATCATTGCGGCAAATAGAGTCCGCAGAGGGCTTCGAAACAGCAGTGATTGGCAGAAGGATATCGAGGTGGAGAACAGCAGAAAACCATGCGTCTGTTCATCCTGAGATGAATAAATTCCAAATTATCGCAGAGACTTCACAATCATCCGGGAAACCAGACCACAGCATAAAAGGCATGACAGACAGGCCCGGGACAGCTTCTTCCACCAGGAAATCAGACTGATCAACTCACGCTGATATTTCTGTACAGTGGCATGCAAAGGTTTGGGCACCCCGGTCAAAATTTCTGTTACTGTGAATAGTT
This sequence comes from Mobula hypostoma, assembly GCF_963921235.1. Lineage (NCBI taxonomy): Eukaryota > Metazoa > Chordata > Chondrichthyes > Myliobatiformes > Myliobatidae > Mobula > Mobula hypostoma. The sequence continues at coordinate 592,912 of NW_026948187.1, read as the reverse complement.
AAGTGAGTAGAAGAAGAACTGATCTCCAAACGTCATAAATTTAAAGACGAAACATTCTTTTCAACATTTTAAGCAAGATTAGTGGATTATTTTTATTTTATAAATCTTAGAGTGGGAAAAAGGAAAGGAGCACCATGAAAAGGTTCGGCTACCCCAAGAGATTTGAGCTCTCAGATAACATTTACCAAGATCTCAGACCTTAATTAGCTTGTTAGGGCTATGGCTTGTTCGCAGTCATCATTAGGAAAGGCCAGGTGATGCAAATTTCAAAGCTTTCTCAATACCCTGACTCCTCAAACTTTGTCCCATCAATCAACAGGCATGGGACCCTCTAGGCTGCTGCCTAGAACTCTGAAAATTGAAATAACTGATTCCCACAAAACAGGAGAAGGCTATAAGCAGATAGCAAAACGTTTCCAGGAAGCCGTTTCCTCAGTTCGTGATGTTATTATGAAATGGAGGTGAACTGGAACGGTGAAGGTCAAGTTGAGGTCTGGAAGAGCAAGAAAACTTTCAGAGAGAACTGCTCGTAGGGTTGCTAGAAAGTCAAATCAAAACCCACGTTTGACTGCAAAAGACTGTCAGGAAGGTTTAGCAGACTCTGGAGTGGTGGTGCACTGTTCTACTGTGCAGCGACACCTGCACAAATATGACCTTCGTGGAAGAGTCATAAGAAGAAAACCTTTCTTGCGTCATCATCACAAAATTCAGCGTCAGGTGTTTGCAAAGGAATATCTAAACAAGAGCTATTTGGCCGCAATGACAAAGGCATCTTTGGAGAAAAAATGATGCAGAATTTCATGAAAGGATCCCTTCTCCAACTGTTAAACACGGGGGTGGATCGATCATGATTTCGGCTTGTTTTGCAGCAAGTGGACCATTTCACTAGTAGAGGGAAGAATGAATTCAACTAAATACCAACAATTTCTGGAAGCAAACATCACACCGTCTGTAAAAAAAGGAGCTGAATATTTAAGGAGGATGGCTGCTGCAACAGGATAATGATCCAAAACACACCTCAAAATCCGCAATGGACTACCTCAAGAGGCGCAATCTGAAGGTTTTGCCATGGCTCTCACAGTCCTCCGACCGAAGCACCATCGAAAATCCGTGGATAGACTTCAAAAGAGCAGCGCATGCATGATGGCCCAAGAATCTGACAGAACTAAAGGCCTTTTGCAAGGAAGAATGGGCGAAAATCCTTCAAACAAGAATTCAAAGACTCTTAGCTGGCTACAGAAAGTGTTTACAATCTGTGATCCTTGCCAAAGGGGGTGTTACTACGTACTGTCCATGTAGGGTGCCCAAACATTTGTTTCGGACCCTTTCCCTTCCTTGTTATTTTGAAACTGTAAAAGATGGAAATAAAAAAAAGTAATCTCGCTTGAAATATTAAAGAAATATGTCATCTTTAACTTTATGCCTTTTGGAAATCAGGTCATCTTTTACTCGCTTAGATATTTACAGTAACAGACATTTTGACCAGGCGTACCCAGACATTTGCATGCCAGTGTACCTTGGCAACAACGTATATATCGCAAAGGAATAAAAAAAAAACAGTGCGAGCGTTGATATATTAATCAATAGATCGATGTATTGATTAACGGCGCTGTTGACAATGAAGTGGCCGAACAGGAATTGAAATGAACTACTATCGCAACAAAGGGCAGCTGTTTACGAATTAGGAGTAAAAGTAATTCAGAAGAAAAGGTGAGTTAAATGATGAGACTGACGCAGTCAGCCTCACACATGGCATTCGAAGTGTGAGAAAGTGAAGCATGTTATCAGTGCTGAGATATTCTCAAATGAACCGAGGGCTACTCATCAGTGCGAGTTCCACAATGGATGCAGAGTAGTGAGTCAACCTCCAGTGAGCCGTCGCCTGAAAACCGAAACCAGTTCCACAATGGGCACAAAGAAGTGACTTATCCTACAGTGAGCTGGGGGCCGCTCATCGATACCAGATCCACAATGGAGGTAGTATGGTGAGACTTTATTTTGCTAATAAACCGAGAGCCGCTCATCGGTACAAGTTCCACAATAGGCACGGAGTGGTGTATTGCAAGAGCAGAAGGAATTGTCATGGAAAGGTGAGCTTGAACACATCCACAGTTCTGCACATACTTATATTGGTGACGAAGTGGAAAATGAGAAGACACTGAATGGGGAAATTGGGCAGATATCGTCATGGGGTCATATATTATTACTACAGAGAAATTTGCTCTCCGACCCTCCAGATCAGCCCGCTGTGATCTTCTGCCTACTCACATTTATCTGCACCCTCCGTCCGCCTGTTTATCCCCGTACCTACACAACCTTCTCAGAAATGTTACAATGCATCGGGATCTACCACTTACATGGACAGTTCTTTCCAAACTTACTCGACTATCCGAGAGAATAAGAATTCCCTCATACCCCTCTTGCATATTTCATATTTCTCCACAAACCTATGAACTGTAGATGAAGATTCTAGTTGTAGGGTATGCGGTGAAAGCAGGGGGAGGGGTGTGACTGGAAGAATGGAATCAGCCCATGACCGAATGGCAGAGCAGATTCGATGGGCCGAAAAGCCTGCTTCAGCTCCTATATCTTATGGGCTTATGGTCTTATTTATCCAGTAGACGAGGAAAATCTGCGGGCATTCACCCGGTCTGTAAGTGTCGCAATTAGTCTTAGTCATAGTCATACTTTATTGATCCCGGGGGAAATTGGTTTTCGTTACAGTTGCACCCTAAATAATGAATAGTAATAGAACCATAAATAGTTAAATAGTAATATGTAAATTACGCCAGAAATTATGAAGTAAGTCCAGGGGGTACCTGCCTATTGGCTCAGGGTGTCTGACCCTCCAAGGGAGGAGTTGTAAAGTTTGATGGCCACAGGCAGGAATGACTTCCTATGACGCTCTGTGCTGCATCTCGGTGGAATGAGTCTCTGGCTGAATGTACTCCTGTGCCCAACCAGTACATTATGTAGTGGATGGGAGACATTGTCCAAGATGGCATGCAACTCGGACAGCATCCTCTTTTCAGACACCACCGTGAGAGAGTCCAGTTCCATCCCCACAACATCACTGGCCTTACGAATGAGTTTGTTGATTCTGTTGGTGTCTGCTACACTCAGCCTGCTGCCCCAGCACACAACAGCAAACATGATAGCACTGGCCACCACATACTCGTAGAACATCCTCAGCATCGTCCGGCAGATGTTAAAGGACCTCAGTCTCCTCAGGAAATAGCTGTGACCCTTCTTGTAGACAGCCGCAGTGTTCCCTTCTCTGACCGCTCTGACCCTTCTTGTAGACAGCCGCAGTGTTCTTTGACCAGTCCAGTTTACTGTCAATACGTATGCCCAGGTATTTGTAATCCTCCACCATGTCCACACTGACCCCCTGGATGGAAACAGGGGTCACCAGTACCTTATCTCTGCTCAGGTCTACCACCAGCTCCTTAGTCTTTTTCACATTAAGCTGCAGATAATTCTGCTCACACCATGTGACAAAGTTTCCTACCGTAGCCCTGTACTCAGCCTCATCTTCCTTGCTGATACATCCAACTATGGCAGAGTCATCCGAAAACTTCTGAAGATGACAAGACTCTGTGCAGTAGTTGAAGTCCGAGGTGTAAATGGTGAACAGAAAGGGCGACAAGACAGTCCCCCGTGGAGCCCCAGTGCTGCTGATCACTCTGTTGGACACACAGTGTTGCAAGCACACGTACTGTGGTCTGCCAGTCAGGTAATCAAGAATCCATGACACCAGGGAAGCATCCACCTGCGTCGCTGTCAGCTTCTCTGCCGGATGGTGTTGAACGCACTGGAGAAGTCAAAAAACATGACCATCACAGTTGTCACTGGCTTGTCCAGGTGGGCGTAGACATGGTTCAGCAGGTAGACGATGGCATCCTCAACTCCTAGTCAGGGCTAGTGGCGAACTGGAGGGGATCTAAGTATGGCCTGACCATAGGCTGGAGCAGCTCCAGAACAAATCTCTCCATGATGTGGGAGGGCAATTTTGTATATTTCTGTAAATTCTACACTCGTTTTCCGGCTCTCCAGGGAATAAATTGCTAACCTATTCAACCTTTCCCTCTAAATCTTGTCTTCAATTCCTGATATCTTTCTCGTAAAGGATTACTGCACATTTTGTATCTTGTTATTTTTTTTTAACTGTAGGTAGGTGACCAGAGCAACAAACGATATTCCATTCCTCCCCAAGGTGTTGTACAGCTTCAACATAAGGTCCCAACTCCTGAACTCACTGAACGGATTGTGAACGCCAAAGTGATTGGAGGTAGTAATGAAGCCCGATCTGCCTCTGATATCGCTCTCCTGGAATCTCTCTCTTTTTTAATACTGTACAGCAACGTCTCACCACTCAATCTGTGCGTTTTACTCTGCTGTACTTTTGTTACACCCAGAGCAGACCACCTCACTCTTGCCTGTCTTCAATTCCATCGGTCATTTTTCAAACTATTTCCCAGCCGGTCGAGATCACGCTATAAGCTGGGATGACCTTCCTATCTGTACATAACGCTCCCAAACTTGGAGACGTCCGCACCTTTTCTGGTCCAGTTTTTTTTTTTTTATTGACATTTAAATAATTAATGTAGATGATAAATAACAACGGGCCTAACACCAATCCTTGCAGCATACTAGTCACAGTCAAAAAAAGAACCATCCACTCCCTGGCTTCTTCCGCAAGACCAGCGTTGGATCCATGTTGTTTTAGTCTGATGTGTCTGAATGAAACGTGGAAGTCAACCTGCGATTTTCACATGATGTGAAAATATGTAATGACTCAGCAGTGACTCCCGGGTCATAAGGAGCAATTCGGATTTAGAGCACACAAATTCAATAATGTGAATATAACGTATAAACGTTTGACGGCAACTTATTTTGGCGATTCCCTCAAAGTAAATCAGGAAAATACATTAAAAATATCTTTGTGGCAAATAATAGAACAGCCTAGGAACAGAATTGCTACTTTTGTTCAAACACAGAATGGGTTGAGAAATAACGTTGGAACTGTGGTACTTTGATTATTGTCTTTATTGTTAAATAGTTTGCACCGAATGTCAAAGATATGGAGTGGATAAGTCATTCACTGGGAAAGGTCAGGGTCTTCGTGACGAACGGCCATATGAGTGTGGGAAAGCATTGTTCTTCAAACTGCGCACAACCCTCGTTAATTTCGTGAAGGCGCGGACCCTTTTTTATGACAAGTCCTTGGAATATCACTGTGGCTCTTTATTAAATGTTTGGAGGAATGTCAGTACAATGTATTTCATTGTGATATAGCCCCCAGCTGTTACTGCGACTTCCATCACCCAAACCACCTCAAATGACGAGAGGGAACGAAAGGAAAGAACCAACGAATGTTCCCCTTTAACAAAGAAATATTCTCCATTTCAACTGTGAGGCTCAGCACGTTCCCTCAAAAGCGAATGTGCTACGCCAAATGATACAAAATAATTTTATTTCAAGATGACTGCCTATGTAAGAAACAACATCTGATATAAAAATGTCCTATTTAATTAGCTGAAGTCAGGTGTTATGCGATTTAAACCGACAAGATTCACATTATAGTTTGTTTTAGAGTACAGAGATTGAAATATCCCTGAGCAGTGAAATTCACGGTACGGTGACAGAGTGAGCAAAAACAGTTCAATATAGTGTTTGTGCAGTTGGTTGCACTAAAGTTACTGATGAGATAACCACACTAACAGACCCAGAGGAATTGTTCTCACTTGCATATAACTCTGTAAAACTGATGACAAGTCCAGACGAGAAGCTGGAACGTTCCGTTCAACGGAACGCTGTGTCTGACCGAGTATGGGATATCCAGCGATTTACTACATCGCGGCCATTTTCTATCCTGCCCTGGTAGCAATTGGTGTCCCCGGTAATTGAGCTGATCAATCTATGTATGGTGCTGTCGTCCTGCTTTTGTCCGAGTTTTACTCAGCACAAATTCTACCCTCGTCTTAAACGTGTTTCCCGAATGGAGTATTCCAGCATCGGACAGTTTTATTTCCATTTTCCGTATTTTAACCGATGTGATTTTTTTTAACCAGTTAAGTTGGTGACGATATTGGCATTGTTTCATAATTGCACCTTGCTCGGGTTTCTGAAGCGATTCTGACATATGTTTTCTAGGTCGGAATTTCTATCAATACAGACACCTTACAGCAACAACATAGCAGCTTATTCAAATTACTGGACAGTTTATTTTCCACACGTAGGTCTGTTCTTCCATAAAGCAGTAAATCAAAACCTGTGCTTTATGTCTTCCTCATTCCACCTTGTTACCACTGACAAAAATCCCTTCAGCTGTTTCGCCATTCCTAATGGAAATACAGTCAATCTTGCGGTCACCGGTAAGTGAATCGGCGATATTAGACGCCCCCAACAAGCTGACGGAAAATTGCTAACCCAATGTCATTCCAGTCCGTTATTCTGCCCAGCACAAATGCAGCGACACAGCTCGCACTGACTGAACTTTGTTTTGCGCTTCCAAACAAACCATACACTACCTAAGATTGGAAGAATGCGGCATTCGGGCAGGAGCAGCTAACGGTATTTTTTTTTTCCAAATTCCTTGTAGTTAATTTAACGGCGATTGTGATCCTATCTCGGGGAAAATGCGGACTCTCCAAATGTATCACCCGTTACCTGGTCGGAATGGCAACCGCGGATCTGATGGTGGTTATCGTCGTTGCTTTAGTGGAACAGACCAACAATATCTACATTTATTCCAGATACCTGCTCATCACTCCTGTATGCTCTCTGACACTTGTATTTGTGGTTGTAACGATAGAATGCTCTGTCTGGTTTACGGTCAGTTTTACCTTCGATCGTTTCATCGCAATATGTTGTGGAAAGCAGCGGGAAAGATACTGCACTGAGAGAACAGCAATGATGGTCATGGTGACGGTGGTTGTAGTGAGCTGCGGGAAAAGTGTCCCGTATTACTTTGCCCTTGAACCTAACGTCATCATTGAGAACATACCGTGGCGTTGCTCCTTCACACATGAATATGCCACCTTACCCGCGTGGAACGTATTTGAATTACTCGATAGCATTTTAACACCGTTGCTACCAATCGGGTTAATTCTAGTGTTCAATGGGTTAACAGTAAGACATATCATTGCGGCAAATAGAGTCCGCAGAGGGCTTCGGAACAGCAGTGATAATCAGAAGGATGCCGAGATGGAAAACCGCAGAAAATCGATGATTTTGTTGTTTGCTATATCAGCTAATTTCATATTATTTTGGATGCCCTATGTAGCCCATTCCCTGAAATGGCAAGTGCAAAACTATTTTTATCAGGACAAGTATTTGAGTTCCCCCGTATATATACTACAACAATTTGGGTACATGTTGCAAACTCTCAGTGTGTGCACCAATACTTGTATCTATACACTGACACAGAGGAAATTCATAAAAGAGCTGAAGAATGGACTGAAGTATGTGTTTACATTAAATGGCCATCTGTGTAGATAACGCCCAATGTTAAATGCAATTCAGCGGGGTTTTCGAGTAAAACTGTTTTAAAAACGAGTACGTTTGTCATAAATTCAAACAATCATGTACCCGGTCGCCCTGACATTGTAAAATCCACTGAAGATTGCATACCGTGCAGTTCAGGTAGGAAACTGGGCAAACATTCATTGGCTCGCGTGATTATTACATTGGTTGAAGATTGCACACCGTGCAGTTCAGGTAGGAAACTGGGCAAACATTCATTGGGCTGGCGTGATTATTTCATTGGTTGAAGATTACACACCGTGCGGTTCAGGTAGGAAACTGGGCAAACATTCATTGGGCTGGCGTGATTATTTCATTGGTTGAAGATTACACACCGTGCGGTTCAGGTAGGAAACTGGGCAAACATTCATTGTGCTCGCGTGATTATTACATTGGTTGAAGATTGCACACCGTGCAGTTAAGGTAGGAAACTAGGCAAACATTCATTGGGCTGCCGTGTTTATTAGATTGGTTGAAGTGCACTGCAAACTATCACAGAGGATTCACAATCTCAAGGGCCAGAATAACTTCTGGACTTCCCCGGGTTCAGATGTTTCAAAATGGACAGAGTTGGGTAAAAAAGAGTAATTGAAACCCAGGGAGTATGTGATAGTAGCACAGCTGCAGAAAGGGAAGAGACGGTGGAGAGATTACCCATTGATAGACGGTGAGTGGATCTCAGAAGCAGAAGTAGAGCAATCACTCGTTTGGGAGTATTCTGTAGAGACCACACTCCGTATATATGTACACGGAGCAGCGGGGAGGAACTTTCAGGAGATAGATTTTCGTCAGGTGCCATATTAACACGACTGTTGTCACAGGCAAATTAATCTTCCCTAGTATACATTGGCACTTCCTGAGGTTAAAAGGTTTACAATTTATCAGTTTCGTCTAGAAAGGAGTCCTGGCACAATAATTCGACAGGCGAACTAGAGAACGGTGCATCCTGGACCTAGTACCAGAAAGTGAACCAGGTGAGGTGACAGATCTTTTTACGGGTCACCTATTCGACATTTACTGCAACCTTAGACTGGGATAAGACCTGACAGTAGGGAATGCATTTAATTGGTGCTATTAGGTTGGAACTTTAGAGACGAATTTAGGAAATGGTGTCCTCCTTGAAATGCGCAGCAGATGATTCTTAATGAAGCACCTGCATTGGGGTTCAGTATAGAATTGGCTCAATGAGGGGAGGAACAGAAGATGGTGTGAAGTAACCCCGGTTGACAAGCGATATGGAACACCTCGTCAAGAAGATGAAAGAAAAATACTTAAGGTTCTAGAAGAAAATATCAGGCAGGGCGCTGGAAGGTCATAATGTAATCAGGCAGGAAATTAACAATGGATTTAGAAGAGTTAGAACTGGGCTTGAGAAGGCTTCAGAGAATCGCATTAAGGTACATGAAGAGCAGAATGATGACAAGAGATAGAGTGGGACTGATCAGCCATAAAAGAGAAAGCATGTGTCTGGAGTGCACGCAGGCAGTGAAGGTCCTTAATGATGCTTTACTTCGGTATTCACCAGGGAGAATGTGGATACAGCGCAAGAAGACACATGTAATGGGACATGACATTGTTAAGAATTATTTGTTGGAAACTTATAAAACATTAAAAGAAATCATTCCCCGGTGCAAGAACGGATATACACCAGGTAATTAGAGAAAGCGGGCGAAGATAAAACTGCGCTTTTGGACATGATATTTCCATCCTCACTGGCCACAGAAGTAGTACCAGGGGATTGGAGAATGGAAAATATTAATTCTTAGATCAAAAAATGTAAGTTAGTCTTGAGAATTACAGGTCTGTGAGTCTTCCGTCAATAGTGGCCAAACTATTGGAGAGGATGCTTCGCTAGGAAAATTATGAGTATCTGGAGAAACATATTCTGGATGAGGACAGTCAGCAGGGTTTTGCGTGGGCAGGTCGTCCCTTATGAGCCTAATTGAATTACTTGAAAAAGATAAATAATATAGAAATGTAGTCAGAAAAGTCGATGCGGAGTTTATTAATTTTGTAAGGTATTTGACCGGGTTATCCATAGTAGGCACAACAAGAAGCGAGACGGCTTTGAATCGACGGAAACCCAGTTGCTGGAGTCAGAATTGGCTTATTAACAGAAAGCAGATTAGGTAGTAGATGGAGGGAGTTCTTCGCGTAGGACAGTGGTCAGTGATGTTCCGTAAGGGAATTATAAACTTAGTACAGTTTACTACTATGTCTCCACTCTGCTATTACAGAGAGACCGACTTTAATTTGACCATCCTGCAACACATGGATATTTTAATTTCAATACGCTGACGATATAAGCAAGATGCTGCATTACACAATGGAACTGCACGGTATATAAACTGAGGTTCCGTTTGTATATTACAGAGCCGGTGCTACAATGACATAGAAACGACCTTTTGCAATGGAACCCTCAATGTCAGCATTTCAATGTCTTCACCAGCATCTGTTGGTGCTCTTCAAAGAATCAGCCTTCCAAAAAGTGAATATCGAATTCCTAATTCAAGTACACACGAATTTGTAGTAATTCCAATTTACCTTTGAACAGTAGAAATTTGACCTTACACGAGTGAAAAGAATGCACGACTCCGGTATTTCGTCCTAGGACCTTTATTTTACTTGGTGCCAAGGAGAGAGAGAACTGGCCTCCATCAGCATTCTTCTAAAATATCCAGTAAAATATCCAGTTATTGTACAGAAATACAACCACACTCAACAATATGTTACTGTCACAAAAAAAAAAACGACTGAAAGGAGCAGTTACAATTTAAACTATCTTGCGGAGCTCAGCACATTAGTTTCTGTTTCATTGGTCGCAGTAGATTAGACTCATACCTTATCATCCAAAAGTTAGCACGTAATGTTCGACACACAGTGCAATGCTTTGCTGTCTCCTTGACCCCAGTCACGTAGCCTATTAGACTTTTCCTCCACCGGATCCAGAATGGTTAAATCATATCTCGACACCTTTAACAATGATTCCACCTAGGCAGTATGAAATCAGCATCTCCCTCTGAAATCAATAACTAATTAGACAAATAAAAGAACACAATCTGAATGCACAGGTTCGGTAAAAAAAAAAATCAAGCTTGCAATTTGCTATCTTCAACGCCGTTGCGGGTAACGGGCATAAACAGAATAAACAGTTAATTGCCAGAGTTAAATTCCTGATCAAATATACTAAAGAGCGGCGGGACGGAGATGAGGGCAGTTTCCGCCAACATATACTAACAATTCATGTAATTTTGGAAAAAAAAAACTAGCTTCTGAAATTCACATCAGTTCCTGGAAATTTATTTCACTCAATGAAACAGACATGTTCAGAGAGAGAATTAATTCAAACATCCTGTCAATACAAATCTAGCAAACATACGCCTGCCTTCCGCTTATTCACACACGGATTACCACTATTTATCATTCAAGTGAACTAACGCATGTCTGGTCCTCGTACAATACCGTACATTATCAATGTATTCACACTTTAAAATATCGCAGAATATGGATTGATTTTAAATCTTGAACAGTGAACAAATACAGTAATCAATAATTGGAATCATACACGATTTAAGAAACCCCCTGGAATCTAAAGCAAAGGGACGCTGGAAGTTATGCATCGTCCACAAGTTAATATTCAAAAATATAAAACATGACGTCTCCGCGTCACCGAATCTCCAGGGGCGTCCACGTTTTCTGCCTCTAATCTCTGACTATGGAGAGGATTGAGAGTAAAGTAACGTTTAGTTGCATACTATCAGATATGCTAATCCGTATTTCCACCGTTGAATGAATATATTGGGAGACTGTTCTAGGATTATTTCCACACTAAATGAGGTCCGGAACTATCGCCTCACTGTAGATATATTCCTTTAGTGGTTACCTTCCTTATAATCGCACACCTGCACTTTATTATTCACAGGCGATAACTTTTTACTGAGTCTCCATGCTTCACTCTGTGTAAGGACAGAAGAATCAAACATTACCATTGACTTTCTAGATTCGTCGGTGCTGCGAGACACTAAAATTCTGAACGATATATATGTGACTTCTGGCTCTAAATTGCCTCGATATAAAGTTTGTTAATCATTGCGCCAGGAACACCATTCACAGATCTGACGTAAATGTAGTGGGTGGTTCCCGATCATCTAGTTACATTTGGTGAGCACGTCCAGCGGTATCCTCTGTTAACACCCGAAAGTAACTTAATGGATCTTTAAAATTCTTCACTTACTCCCCTATCCTTGTATATTCGGCAAAGTCGAACGTTATGAATGTAATTCTGAGGCTTTAAAAGGTTGCTAGGTGTTATGGCCTTATGATATGTTCACATCGCAGCACAGTTCAATCAATTCCCTTTCCTTTGCAGTATCTAGACAGTGCACGGCTCTCTGGTAGTCAGTTGCCTGTAACAATTCTCTACGGTTATCCGCGTGCGGTAATGTCTGTACATCATGATCAATATCTCTGAGATACTGAGGCACGAAGGATGTAGTGCATGTTATATGCTTCGTTCAGATTCCTGCCCCTGTTTCCCTCCATTGCGACTTTCTACCTGGTCGCAAATGGGGAAGCAAGTCGGAGTAGTGACAATAGTACTGGGTTGTTTGGTTGTATGCTGGCAGGAGATGTATGGACGTAGGGTACGATGTCACTACGATGTCACTACGTTCATCACGAACGTCCAGTTTCAAATCCAGCCCCTGTTTATTATTTCTCTCAGAATGGGGATGTTGGAACAGCAACTTTTTCTGTCCGCTTTAGACACTTCGTTTGATCTCCTATGTTACGTTTCTTTTCTGATAATGATTTCGGCATTGTATTCAAAATGTGTTTAAATCAGTATACATTGTACTCAATCCTTCCACATCGCTGCAAGCTAATGTGCTTCTTATCACTCACTCTTTCCTTTCACAAGCCTTCTGAAACTGATTCAAATGCATTATTTCCACTCTCCTCCAACTCACTGCACTCACTAGTATGTAGTCTTCTCATGAAAGCAGACAGTTTCTCTTCAATTCGGGTCATCACATCATGGAAAACATGATTGCTCTCCTGATCAGTCCCGCTGTAATTAACCATGCTGCTGCCATTCTGCACAATCCTCATTTAAAAATTATTTAGCTCTGCCTTCGTTTACATTCATCGCCTCACGTCGTCCCAAGTGTAACCATCCAAATATCCATCACAGCGTCTTCATTTTCCTTCATACATCCATGACCAGGGAAGTCTCCACACAGAGGAGAATTCTGAGTTATCTCCATTTCCATCAGAATATTAATAAAAAGAGAAGTTCTGAGAGTGACGTTATATTTGTCGGGGACTTTTCTTCCCAAATATTGAGTGGGGAAATACGGTAACTAATGGAATACAGGGAAGTAAATTCACTCAGTTAATGAATTATTGTTTTTTTTCACGCACTATGTTAACGCACCAGCTAGAGGTGAGGCCTGCCTAGATTTGAAATCCTGTAACAATTCAGGATAGAATTTCGAGTATGAAAGTCGTTGAACCTTTCAGAGCAAGTCATCGTAACATTCGTGTGGGGACACCCAGCTGGACTGAAAAAAAAACAGGACCTGACAAAGGGTGGGTGAGCTCCTTGTGAGCCAACGGCCATCTTCCGTGGTAGAGATTAAAGCCTCCCCACGTATCTACGAATCGTATGCTATGCACCTAGTTAGAAGAGACATGATGAACTTGGGCCCTGCACCGTGTGCCTGGACCTGCCCAAGGCCTCCGCCTGAGGAAGGGCCGAGCTCGAAGAAGCGGCCGCCACTGGAGGCCGACACGGCATCGGGCTCGAGTTCGGCGGGGGCGGCAGCGGGCTGTGCCAAGGCGGCCAGCGAGAACAAACTGGAGGACAGGCTGTACTCGGTGCTGTCGCAAGATCGAAGAGATGGAGGCACATAGCCGCTAACCCCGGATTCGGGACGGCATCCGCTGACTGACTGACCGACTGATCATAACATTGTTAGCCTCGATTTCTTTTTCTAAGAGTGTATCAATAACAGCCAAAACCATTACATTGAATTCCATAAAGGAATAGTTGTGAAGATGTAGCTCGGACTTCAGAGGTAAACTGAAAGGAACTGCTTGACGTTGAGTCAGCTGAGGAACAATAGAGTCGACTTAAAAAGGGAAGCCACCCTGTTCGGAAAACGTTAAAGGTCGTGAGAAGAAAGAAAACATTGGATCAAAGTTCAAAGTAAAATTTATTTTCAAAGTACAAATATGCCACCACATACAACCTGAGATTAATTTTTCTGCGGGCTTATTAGGCAAATCTATAGACGGTTACATGGCTGAATAAAGATATACGTAAAATATTGAAGAAAAGCCAGCTATAGAAAGAATAGAAAAACGATAGTAATGATGTTAACCGTGGGGCATATGAATATACGACATCTCTAGTCTAGTGGTAAATTCGGATTACCAAACTGCAGGATAAGAAAGATATTGCCAGTTATGCTAAAATTGAACTAATAGATTGTTCACCCAACAATTTACTAGTGAAAGAAAAGTCAAGGAGGAAGCTAAGTGTATGAGGAACAATAGTGGGGTGTTAGATTATGTACAGAAGGACATAGTGTATACTCTTAACTCATATTGTGCTACCGTATTTCTCCACGAAGATGTTAGCCCAATGCCAGTAAGTGTAGAGAATTAAAGTTGTTTGAGGTGTTGACCTGAAAAAAATACAGCCTAATCAAGGACAACAGATGCAGACAAACCAGTTGTCTTTGCTTAGTCGCATTTTGTGGACTCTGAACTGATTTTTGCTATTCGATAATCTAACCGGAGCATTTGAAAGCGGACACAGAAAACTTCAGATGATGACCTGCTAAACCTGAGCCCATTCTCAGACAAGTAATTATTTGTGAGGTAAGGAGCGTGCAATCTGAAATGATTCTGGTTCTGGAACAATCTAATCATATCAATTGAATGTGGACACAACGAGCATCAGGTTCTGCATCTGCTAAATCTGAGACGATTCTCGGATGAGTAGCTACTTATACTGTAAAATACCAGACCTACCAAAGAAGCAATCTGTAATCCCGTTAGACTCTGTCTGGATTGTCTCATTTAACTGGTCTGAGTCAAAAGACACGTGTACGCAAGCAATGGGCCGACAGAGTCTTGAATCAGTGTTGTTTGTTGTCTTGTACAATGACCCAGGTAGGTCAGGTGATCTTGGGCCAATGGGATGGAATTCAGCAGTTCAATTAATAAGGAGCACTATAAGAATCCGGAGCTCCAAATACGGAGGGGCGATAAATGTTCAGCAATCAGAGACCATCCATCGCGGACAAGGAGGGGCCCAAGGACACGTGGTCAGCGTAGAGTCCTTTCCCTGGTAATACTGTTCATCTTCTTGGACGCTGAGGGATTCTAGTAGTGGGCACACAGACAGATTGTTTGTGACCTCGCGTGCTTTTTAGTTGAAACAATAAAACGTTACTTGGTTAATACAGATTATTTGTACCTCACTGATCATTATTACAAAGGATGATTCTCGTAACATTTCCAATCGGTCCTGAATGTCTGTTTCTTCGTTCTGGGACTGTGCAATAGCATTCTCATTCAGGGGAAATATCCTCCCTGCAATCGGTCTAAATGATCTGAAATTATTCATCCGTTATCCTGTTCATTCCGGAGAGTACAGGCCCAACTCACCACCTCTTACCTCAGACATCCAGCCTGCTATCCCTGGAACCAGTCTTGTCGGTGGGAGGAATATTGTCTGCACTCTCTCTGCTGCAGGGACAACTGTCTCGAGGAAGTGTGACCGGACCTATAAATAATATTCAAAGTTTACTCTCACCAGAGCCCGACAAGACACCTCCCTGTAAGAGACTTTACCCTTCTTCGCCAATCCTTCTGCATCATAGGACAAAATACTGTCTGTCTTCCTAACTAACTGCTTTACCTGAATGTGAAATCTCAGTAATTTCTTTACCAGGAGCCCCACGTCCCTGGGAAACTTTTGCTAACCACCACGTGAAAATTAATTTTATAGTTTGTTTCTGTCGGAGTGGAATAGACTCATATTCTGCCCATCCTCAGTCATGCACTTCTGTCTGCATCCGCAAACCCTCTTTGCACCCTCTCACCATTGAGCTTCATCAAGCTCTGTAACAGCAGCAGACATGATATAATACATGTTGTTTGACATCCACATCACTGATGTAGACTGCTGGGGATTCGGACCAATCCCCGTGTCATCCTACTAGTCACAGGTACCCAAGTAGAAAACGGCCAGTTTATTCCCTCAGTCTTTGACCTGCTGATTAATTTTGACTATACACCAGTATATGACCGACAAAACCATGTGCTTATTAAATTCCAGCCACACCACATTCACCAGTACATGACCGACAAAACCATGTGCTTATTAAATTCCAGCCACACCACGTTCACCAGTTTCCAATTCTCCATCTGTTTGTCCTTTCCTGAAACCACACTGACTCTCTCAGCGATGCTTTTGCTGTCCTCCCAGCCCGGCGGTCAGTGATGTGGTGTCTGTGTCTGCGTGTCTGCCCTTGGGACACTGGAACTGAATACGATGGCTATATTGACTGTCGGTGGTTCAGTGTAACAGTAGTATTGGAAATGTATGTCTGGATCTTTGACTCATAGTGAGACTGAAAGTCTTTGCTGTCTGAGATGATTGAACTGATGAAGACATCGGTTCCTGTGCTCAGTAACACATCTTGTGTGTGAGAGATGAGCGGCTGTTCTGTCCCTTGTGTCTACGCGGGAGGAAATATCATAACTGATTGAAGAACATCTTTGTGTGTAGGAGAAGGAAACTGCGTCAGTGACGGCAAGTTAAACGTCACACGTTTGTGCGAAGCGGCCGGTGTAGCCAGTGCCAGTGCTAATCTGTCTGTCTGTGTGACTCTCTCCCTCTCTCTCTCTCTCTCTCACACACACACACACACACACACACACACACACACATCTAACATTGTACCTGACGGTTCACCTTCACGTGCAGTCATCCCGCATCTATTCATTTCCGAATTTCGATTACTGTTTTTAATACCTAAGCGGTCTGTCGATTCCTTAATATATTGAAACATTTATTCTCAATTTGCGTTTGATTTCTGGCAGATTTGATATGCTGATGAAATTATATGACATCAACAACATCATTACATTTTGGAGGTTCTCAGCAGAGTTTTTGCAGCACATTGTGCGTGTTACCTTGGATTTCCAGCACCTGCAGATTTTCTCAAGTGAGCTGACCGTCCCCATCCTGACGTTCTGTCTGTCTTTACTTGGGTGTGACGGGTGAGGGTGGGGGGTGGCGGGGTGGCGGAGGGAGTTGAGTGCTTGAAGGACAGTTCAAAATTGGAAATCGTAGGGACACAAGTTAGTGGCCAGTCAGTGTTTGTGACCTCCGATTACTGATGAATAATTAATCAACAAGGTATAAATGTGGTTGCTCCATGAGAAAGATCAGTCGTTGCCATTAGGGCTCCGACATTATTTTCACCAGATGAATCACTGCTGAGGTAATGCCCAATAATTTTGATGCATTTGTCTTTAATCGGCTCAATATTTACATCAGAGAAAATGGTGTTAAACTAATGTGTTTGTTCAAGTTACTGTAACGAAAGAAAAAGAATCAAAGGTATAACCGTATCTCTGCAGACGCATATTTTCTATTAAACAGGGTCGTTTTGAATTTATCAGCTCAGAGTGTCTGCCGGAGCTGTGAATTCGGGAGTAATACAAGTCATAGATTATAACTGAAATGGAGTACCCAGTCATTTTCCGGATACGAGAAATTTACCATCCTTTTATTTCAGCCTTTGGAATTCCCAGTAAGCCACAGTGTCAGCTGCAATTGGCGGGAAATGAAGTTTAATCCAAAGTTGTGATTGTTTCTGTCGCTGTTTTCCACTGTCTCATGTCCAGTCCCAGTGTTCCGCATTTCAGGAATGGAATGGGAATAACGGGAATGAGGACTAGAACATAGAACATAGAAAACCTACAGCAAAATACAGCAAAATGCCCTCTCCAGATTCTGGGATCTGGATCGAAATCAAACTGCTGCAGAAATTTTGCGAATTGGCCAACATCAGTGGAATTCGACGGGTCAAACAGCTGGTTTTGTTCAATAATGTGATGTTCGGGTCTCTGTGCTTCTGGTCTTGAAGCGGATGCACTGTATTTGCAAATGTTGTGCTTACACAGCCCGCTGAGTTTATACCAATTGATTGTCTGCATTTGAATGTTTGCAATTGTCCGAGTTACTTGCAACAATCAAACCATCGACTGGTTGTAACATTTTACGAAGTGTGATAAGTTGCCTGTTGCAGCACGAAACGTGTGGATTTTTAATAAATTTATGCACTGTGACTGAATGTGAAGCAGTTGATGCATAATAAAATGAAGTCGTTGCTGAGACAATCACACAGCCCAAACGTTGCTTCATCATTATCAATAGTGTGAAAAGTATTATGTTGCATCTACATCTGACACCGTTACAGACATCCGACTACGGTCCTGAGCTTGCTGCTGGACGATGAAATCCTCTTCCTGCTTCCCTGAAATACATTCAGTGGGAGCCGT
The DNA here is from genome assembly GCF_963921235.1 of Mobula hypostoma. Lineage (NCBI taxonomy): Eukaryota > Metazoa > Chordata > Chondrichthyes > Myliobatiformes > Myliobatidae > Mobula > Mobula hypostoma. The sequence continues at coordinate 574,801 of NW_026948187.1, read as the reverse complement.
CATGTCTGTCGGTGACGTTGTTTCCGATAGCGCTGTATCTGTTGGAATCAGTCAATGTTCTGTTGTAAAGTCAGTGAAGTGGCAAATGCTAGATTAGGAGCCAAGCACGGGGAATATTCAAAGCACTAAGCCCCAAGCACCTTGATGTAAATAGAAACCGGTTAATACTGGTGTCAGCGGCCTCCCCGAGAACAGTTCTGAGAAGAATCAGAATCAAAATCAGGTTTATTATCACCGGCATGTGATGTGAAATTTGTTAACATAGCAGCAGCAGTTCAATCAATGCATAATCGATCAGAGAGAGAGAGAGAGAGAGAGAGAGAGGGAAAAATAAATAAAATAAGACATAATAAGTAAACAAGTAAATCAATTACGTATATTGAAAAGATTTTTTAAAAATGTACAAAAACAGAAACACTGTATATTAAAAAGTGAGGTAGTGTCCAAAGCTTAAAGTCCATTAAGGAATCGGATGGCAGAGAGGAAGAAGCTGTTCCTGAATCGTTGAGCATGTGCCTTTAGGCTCCTGTATCTCCTAGCTGATGGTGTGTGTGGCATCTGTTGGTCTCGCAAGACCATGGATCTGCGCCTGGCTCCAGGGCAGATACTATACAGAGTAATAATAATCACCATCAGCAAAATCATCATCATCATCATCATCATAATCTAATAATGAATAAATGTTGAGAACATGAGATGAACACTCTTTGAAAGTGAATAGATAGATTGTTGGAACAGTGCAGTGATGACGGGAGTGAGGTTGAGTGAAAAACTATTCGTGAACTTGATGAAGAGAGCATGGTTTGGGTGACTGCAGTCCAATTGACTGCAATGGCACTTACATGCTGAGCCCAGACCAGATCCTCCGAAATGATAACAGTGAGGAATTTAAGCTTCTGACCCTCCCTAGTTCTGATCCCCGATGCGGACTAGCACAAGGTCCACGATTTTCTCCTCCTGCGTTCAATAATTAGCTCCTTGGTCTTTCTGACTCTGAGGGAGAGGTTTTAACGTGGCAATACGCAGCCAGTCTTTGAGAATGCCTCCTATAAGCTGATCTGGCACCATTTTTGTTTCGGCCAAAGACAGTGAACATCTCGCAAAGAGAGATGCAAATGACTGCTTTAACTGTAATGACAGTTTGGGTCCATGTACAATGGGGAGTAAAGAGCTGAGAGGAGAGGTGCTCCAGCATCCTCAGCCCCGGACGAAGTATCAGACGACGAAACCAGCAAATATTTTCATGACTGAACAAATAATATAGCAAACTGGAAGATAAACATATTCCTGAAAAATAATTAATAGGGGATTTATTTGTAGGGAAATTTTAAATAAACTGTTGGGCTTACAAGTTGGAGTTTATGCAGGAATAAATGGCGTTGTGCAGTGCACGGCTGAGAGTAAACATGCCATTGTAACAATTATTTTTTTTTTAACACAGTTTGGTGACGACAGTCAATGTAAGATAAATGCGGGTGTTAATTTTACCAGCCTTTCGTCTTCATGACCCATTCCCTCTGAGTAAGCTGTTGAGTGCCAAGGTTAGCAATTGACTCTCCAATGCAATTAACCCATTTGTTCCATTTGCTTAGAGTGTTTTTTTTTCGTCGGAACTGCGAATTTTCACCATCTACATTCCTGGGTTGATGGAATGGTGACGATTACAGTAAAGACTCTGCGCTAGTTATCTAAAATTTCAAACAAGTTCTCATATGATCGTCTCTCTGTTATTTGCAAAGCAAACCATTTAATGTCAATACATATTTCATCCCATTTTCCAGCTCCTCTCTGAACTTCCTCTGCGTCTGCCCATGTATGCAAGAGTTGGTGCAGATACTGAGAGACGTCAGCATAAAGGATGTGTATCGGTGTATTCAAGTATTTGTCTGTGAAGAAATAATTCACCGTTTGCCAGTTCATAGAATGTATTGTATCGGGCATCCACAGTAAAATGAAATTACCTGACAGAGTGAACAACAAAATAATAGACTTTCTCCGGTTCTCCACTTCTGGATCTTTTTGATTTTCACTGTTACTCCGGAGTCCCTTGCGGACTCTATTTGCCGCTATAATGTGTTTCGCTGTTAAACCGTTACACAGAAGGATTAAACAAATTGGTAATAACGGTGTTTTGATGCTGTCAATCAACTCGTAGGCCTTCCATCCTGATGAAGTGCAGTATTCAGGTATGGAGATGCAACGCCAAGGTACCCTGTTAATTATTACATGGGGCTCTACGGCAAAGTAAAGCGGGATGCACATCACAACTCCCAGAATCCCCACTGTTACTATAACTGCGGTTGCCACTCTCTCTGTACAGTATCGTTTCCGAATATTCTGACAGCAAATCGCAACGTAGCGATCGAATGTGAAAGCAACTGTTAGCCAAACGGAGCAGTCCAAACTTGCAACTCTAAGCACCCATATCAGAGCGCAAACCGGAGTGATGTGCAAGAAGCTGGCGTATAAGTACAGATTATTGATCTCCTCTACAATAATTATAATGACCACAATTAAGTTTGTTGCAGCCATTGCCACCAGGTAGCGACTGATACATTTGGAGAGTCGACAGTTACCACGGGACAGGATCACAATCGCCGTTATGTTAACTGCAATATAAAGAGAATACATTGATTAGAATTCAGAGAAATTTACACGAATCATTTCCCCCGACTGGCAAATGAAAAGGACCTTGAATGCACTGAACACACATTCGTCATTTGCTTTCACGGCATACTTGCACTTAAGAATTCGGGATGTAAATAATTAGCCTGACTAATGCTTCCTAACGTGGACATGTGAGACAACAAGAGGAATATGCAGTGGTGGGTTGGCCTCCCGAAAGCATTGCAGACGGCCAATACGAAATGAAGTGAAAAGGCGCCAAAAGCTCATCCGGTCATGCGAAAGATGTGGAGGCAAATGGTTAATCTCATGGGCCCATAACCCTTCAGAAAAATTAGAAATCTCAAACAAGAGAAAATCTGCAGATGTTGGAAAACTGAGCAACACACACAAAATGCTGGAGGAAATCCTCCGTTGCTGCAGCATTTTGTGTGTATTGCGCTTTTAATGGATTTCACCGACAATACGGTGAATACGGAGAAAAACAGACCAGTCTGATTTCCGTGAAGCCAGTGGAATGAACAGATTCATCAGGTTAAAAAGATGATGCTGGCAACTCACCTGCTGTTGGCAGACGAAGAGCGAGAGAGAGAAAAAAACTGGTTCCGTATTACGAGGTAGAACGGGCTGGTGAGTTAGACGCGGAAGTGCGAGATACCCGGAATTAGAGATTTCATATTCATTCTTTCGTATTCCTCGTGAGGAACAGTGAATTTCGCAATTGGAATAGAGAGAATGCAGCACAGGAAAAGGTGTTTCTTCTCGAAACGCCCATCCAGTTTTATTTTGTTACTACTCCACGGCGAGTTGTTACATTCTCTATCTGATGGCAATGACCAGTCCTCTATCCGTGACACTCAATAATTTATCTTCTCTTTACTGACACGGTCTGATGCGCACGTGCTGCAGCTCTGCATTTTACAAACTTTACTTTAATCTGTATGTGCTCCGGCTCTCTAATTGTACTCTGTGTGTGACATTATGCAATAAATCAAATCTTTCCTCCTCTCTCGAAGACACGATGAAAACAATCATCAGATGGCCTCAGTTATAACCGCACTGATGTTCCCTTATTCAGATAATACAGTTTGATCTGTCTTTGCCTTCTTCCTGTATAGGAAACAGGCTTCTCGTTTGTCCAGCGCCGACGAAGAGTTTAAGATCTCAACCGCCAAGTATGCTTCTCTTCTCACAAGCGTCGTGTACTCAACTTTCTGTTTACTGAACCATTCGTTTCTTCAGTTGTTTGGCATTTAACTTAGTTTGCATTTGCACTGTTTTGATTTGTCTGTGAGCACCCGGATGTGATCACTCCGATCAGCCAAAATAAGAACCAAGGTTGATTGGTCGCTTTGGCCATATTCATGCTTCTGGAAGACTGTCATTCGTGCAAGTCCAACCAACGTTTTACTGCGGCTTTTCAGTGAAGAACACTCCTGTTTTATGTCCAGAGAGCCCACATCTCATTTGTTTCATCATGAACAGAGCGGAGAGCCGGATTGTGTCTGATGAATCGACCGTGATTCCTCTGGACCCGCAGTGAAGTCGTTTGAAATAAAAGTATCAATTTAACAGATATTTAATTAGGTCTTATGCAGTTACCTGACGCCGATGAAATAAGCAATAATTCGCTGTTATGGAAGATGTATCAATGCATCCGCAATTCGCTATAAATCAATTTGAAAGAGCTGCTGCGCCTACAATGAAGGATTTGTCCCGAGAATCACAGCTGATTCGATGTTAATGCGGGCTCAGACAGAGGAAATGCAGCCAAAAATTTCTCGGATTTCCAAGTGCGGTTAACAGTCGGACACAAGAAAGTATCAGCCTTACCAGGAACAAAAATGGTAAAATTGAAGACTGGACAGCAGTCTAATCCATTTGCTCTAAGCGTCACGAGCAATAGGAAGACGAATCTGCTTAAAAAGCGATCAGATGTAGTGCCATACCTGGAATACTGACCGCTACAAGGATCGGATAGTAGATGCGTGCCACATCGTAAATAGTTACATATGGCATTTTTCGTAAGAATCTGCGATCATTTCTTCAAAGATGTTCCAAGCTCCCCCCGTACCAGGGAACTTTTCATAAAGCTTTTATATGGTAGAAGAGAGACCCACTGGGACAATCCGCCAGCGACACATTTGTCAAATCAGCTACAACCGACTGAACAAACACGATTAATTTTATTTTTTTCTTTCTCGTTGTGCCATTGTGAAACACATTTCAATCCTCGATGGGTACGTATACATGCTTTTGCAATTTGTTCAATATCGTGTGGAAACGTTTGCCTTCGACATAATTTCTGTGGCTTTTAACAGGTTTGATGAGGAAGCTTCTGTTTACCCGTCTGCAATCTATCCACACCCCCACCCCCAGCTCCACCGCCTCAAACCTTGCTCTCCGTCTCTCTGCAAGGACACTGTACAGCTGACAACCGCAGACACATGGACTGTCACTGCTGGTCATGTAAGAAGAGAGATCAGCAGAATTCACTCAGACATGTGGGTCCGGATGGCATCAGCCCAGGGAGACGCAATGGGTGAGCTCCTCAGCTGGATGCAGTCTTTCAATACATCTTTAATCTGATCCTGAGCCTGAGAGGGTCCCAATGTTGTAGAAAGCACCCTGCCTAGTCCCAGTACCGAATAAGACATGTCCTTCCACGCCCAAAGTCTATTGTCCAGCAGCACTGGAACTTTCATGTTATGAAACCATTGGAAAGACTGCTTCTGACACACCTCAGACCATGGCAAATCCAGCACTGGACCTTTTCATTTGTTTAACAACCACATATTAGAGTCCAGTACGCCATTATCTTTCTGCTTCGACGTGCTTGCACCCTTCTGAACGAGCAAAGCAGTAAGGTGAGAGTCATGTTCTTTGATTTCTCCGTCCTTTAACACCATATGGCCTGATTTACGAGGGTGTACGTTCACACAAATGCAAATACTCCACTCGTGTCCTTTATTACTGACTACCTGTTCCGATGGCCACTGTATGTGAGATTGCAGTGTTTCAGGTGTCGTGGTTAGAGACACAGAAGCACCTCAGCGGATTGTCCAGTCCCCATTCCTGTTCACCGACTACCTCGGACTTCCCGATACAACAGAGTCCTGTCACCTGTAGATTTGTCCGTTGCGGCCTGGATCAGACAGGGTCAACAGGTTGAGTACAGAGAACTTTGTTGAGTGGAGTGCGCTGAATCACCTTTTGCTCAACATCACTAAGACGAAAGAGTTGGTGTCGGACTTGAGGAAGGTGAAAACACCCTGCATTCCCATTTCCATCAAGAGAACAGATGTTGGAGTCGTGTGGCACTACAAATACCTGGGAAATCTCCTGGATAATAAACTGGACTGGACTGCAAATACGGAGGCTCCGTGCAAGAAGGGACAAAGACGGCTGAACTTCCTCAGGAGGCTCTGATCACTCAGCGTCGGCAATATTATGCTGCGGATGTTCTACGATTCAGTGGTGGCCAGCTTCTATTCTGCACTGTAATCTGGGGGTCAGGGTGAGAGCAGCTGATCCCCAAAAAATAATAAGCTCGTAAGGAATGCTGTTTATGTTCGGGGCTTATCTGGTGATTGTGTCGGAGCCGGGGATGCTGCAGAAGTTACGAAACATTATGATCAATTGATCTCACCCCCTTCATGACATACTGGAAAAATATAGTATCAGCTTTGAGAAAGGACTGATTACCGACGTGCACCACTGAACGCCACAGGAGATCCTTTCTCACTGTGGCTATACAACCCTGCAAATCCTTCTCATTAAATATATATGTGGTTCCGTTGCACATCTGTATTTTCTGTACTTTTAAATATACATGTTTTGAATTATATTCCTCTGACGGAGAAACCTTGCAACGTTAATTTCCTTCGGGATAAATAAAGCTCTATTTTAGCTAATCTTCTGCTAATAACCTTTCGTATTCAATGTGATAGCTGAACTGAACTGTATTTGTGTCACTGTTGTTATCTTACAATCATGTATTAGATAATCCTGATCACACTGTCGAAAAGATATTCATGTATATTTCGATCACTAGTCGATGTTTGAAAACTTCGGGAAAAGAAAGTATCGACGTTTTTTTTTTCTCATATTCCTACTGGAACAGGCAAAAGAAAATTGTCCTTTATGCCACTTTTTATTTTTCAATTATTTATTTCCTTTAGTCAAGTAAACAATGGCTGAAAGTTTAAATTCTTCTTTTACAAATCTTGTCCGACTTTTCGGTGAAAAGTATCTAGATGAACAATTTTAATGAAGGACATCGTTCTGTGAGAATGTAGTAGGCCGAGGATGATCAGTAGTCCTCTCCACCCAAGAAAACTATGGCAAACCACCACTGATCCGAGGCTCACTAATCTACAGCTTCCAGGATTATTCCTCTCTCACTCATTGAATAATCGAAAACATTTGTTATTCGTTAGTCCTCTAAGAGCCTGTATGGGTTAGAGATGACACCACGATATTTATCAAGGCTACAACCATCTTTACCCTTGTCTCTCTCAATGAACCCTGGAATACGCCAGAACGCTCTGCAAATATTTTTGCCATAATATTTTAAAGGTCTTCCTTCTTCGTTTCAAAATATTCTAGCAGACCAACCAGCACAGGAAATGATCTCACTATCCTTCGTGTACTTCTCCGTGAGAAATACGGATGCAATTTTTTTTTTAATTTAGTACCACTCCCACATCGTTCTCCTCTAGGTATATTTTACCTCCTTTATCCTTTTGAGATTAATTCGCATTGAAGTTAAGTCTTCGGTCTTGATATTTATATGGAATATTTCTGGATTCACGTTAATCCGACTCTCATTTCCGTTCTGGATCTTTCTTCAGGCAGGTGTGTAGTCCGCTAGGGCTGGGTTGCATACGCGTTTTTTTTTTTGCTCTTTTGACTAAATTCTTCGGCTACCTGGTAATATTGGGTTCCCTTGCCTCCCCATCGTTGTCTTTCCTGTAACACGCATTTATTTCCCTCTGTAGTTCGTGTTTAAATACCCTTCAAGCCAGAAGCACCCTTGCAAATAAATCATTCGATAACACTTTCCCATTTTGTTCTCCCTAATGCCTGCATGAGGCTTCCGTAGAACTAAGAGTGCTTTGCATAAAATTAAAATAAACAAGACAACAAGGTTACTAGATTCTGAAAAGAAAATAAGTGTAACGATGAATTATCAGAACACAAGTGGTATTCAAAAAGAAGCCAGTCAATTTGAGACATTATTCAGTAGAGGTGTATGATTGAGTCACCACAGGGAAACCCCGTTGCAGACGGGAGATGACTAGGAATTAACTCATCAAGATGTCGGGTAAATTGAATGTATAGGTTTGAAAGTAGTGGGGTGGAACACTTATTTAACGATGATTAGGATGGCAGTGAAAAATGATACGAGGACTAATGAGCAGATTGCTGAATACCTGTTAGAAGAATAGATCAGAGGTTCAAAGCTTTCATTTTCTTGTAAAATATGCTTGCGCAATAGAACTCTGATATGTACCTGCGCAGATAAACATTAAATAGCAAAGCGCCATGGGAGTTGAGAAAAGGAAAGACATCAATACCCAACCGCCCACCCCTACCCTCGGCACAAAAAGAAAAGACACAAACCTCGCAAAGCGCAAACAACGCCAGCCCAGCAGCAAAAGAGAAAAAAAAGCAACAATAACAGTACTCGTCCCAATAACTCGCAATAAAGAATAGCGATAATAACAATCACAGAACCCCTCATTCCCAGAAAAGAACAGCAACAGCAGCATCAAACCCCCAATCTCCCCTTAAACACACAACAAAATTACAGATAATCGACCTGCCAATCGGCTACAAGAAGGAAAACACAGAGAAATTGAAGAAAACTAGTCTAACTTAAAGTCCAATTATCACATAAATCTCACAATATCGGGAACATATTCTATCTGCATAGGAGGACATGAACAGCACGAACTCAGTCCTTCTGTAAAGAGTGACCACAGAGCCGTACGCGCCGATCCAGCTGCTGACCGTCACCGTTGGAAACCATTGCTGTCAGCGACTGCATTCATCTTGAGGTTTCAATCATCCTCGCTGCTTCAAGGTGGAGTCGTTTATGACACTGTACCTTGTCTCTGGTCTTTTCCACGACTCAGCAACTTACTGGCCCCTAATCCCGTCTCTTCTCTTCATGAAGCAGCTCTCCAGACACAGCATATCGCTGTCGGCCACAGTCTGGGACACGACCCACAACACAAACAAGAGAAAATAAAAGAAGCAGAAGGCGTATGAAACGTAACGTAATTGGCGAGATTTGCTATCTTCTACCTGTCGCCAGAGGAATCGTTGTTCGCTGGCACAATCTGGACCGGAACAGAAAGGGGAAAGAATCTGGTGACTGGTGGATCCTGTCCACAACCCACCGAATATTTACACTGAAATAGCACAAGTAATGTGACAAGCGACAAGTGACAAGGTCCCACACAGGAGATTAGTGTGCAAACTTAAAGCACACGGTATTGGGGGTAAGGTATTGGTGTGGGTGGAGAATTGGTTAGCAGACAGGAAGCAAAGAGTGGGAATAAACGGGACCTTTTCAGAATGGCAGGCGGTGACTAGTGGGGTACCGCAAGGCTCAGTGCTGGGACCCCAGTTGTTTACAATATATATTAATGACTTGGATGAGGGAATTAAATGCAGCATCTCCAAGTTTGCGGATGACACGAAGCTGGGTGGCAGTGTTAGCAGTGAGGAGGATGCTAAGAGGATGCAGGGTGACTTGGATAGGTTGGGTGAGTAGGCAAACTCATGGCAGATGCAAGTTAATGTGGATAAATGTGAAGTTATCCACTTTGGTGGCAAAAATAGGAAAACAGATTATTATCTGAATGGTGGCCGATTAGGAAAAGGGGAGGTGCAACGAGACCTGGGTGTCATTATACACCAGTCATTGAAAGTGGGCATGCAGGTACAGCAGGCGGTGAAAAAGGCTAATGGTATGCTGGCATTTATAGCGAGAGGATTCGAGTACAGGAGCAGGGAAGTACTACTGCAGTTGTACAAGGCCTTGGTGAGACCACACCTGGAGTATTGTGTGCAGTTTTGGTCCCCTAATCTGAGGAAAGACATCTTTGCCATAGAGGGAGTACAAAGAAGGTTCACCAGATTGATTCCTGGGATGGCAGGTCTTTCATATGAAGAAAGACTGGATGAACTGGGCTTGTACTCGTTGGAATTTAGAAGATTGAGGGGGGATCTGATTGAAACGTATAAGATCCTAAAGGGATTGGACAGGCTAGATGTGGAAGATTGTTCCCGATGTTGGGGAGGTCCAGAACGAGGGGTCACAGTTTGAGGATAGAGGGGAAGCCTTTTAGGACCGAGATTTGGAAAAACTTCTTCACACAGAGAGTGGTGAATCTGTGGAATTCTCTGCCACAGCAAACTGTTGAGGCCAGTTCATTGGCTATGTTTAAGAGGGAGTTAGATATGGCCCTTGTGGCTACAGGGGTCAGGGGGTATGAAGGGAAGGCTGGGTTCTGATTTGGATGATCAGCCATGATCATAATAAATGGCGGTGCAGGCTCGAAGGGCCGAATGGCCTACTCCTGCACCTATTTTCTATGTTTCTATGTTTCTATGTAATCAGGCAAGTCATATCTGGTACAAATGAATAAAGAACGACAATTATTATGGGTGACTTTATCTGATACATAATTTAGGCGGATCAAGTCAGTCAAGGTCCTCTTGAGGAGAGAATCATAGGATGCTTCCGTGATTGTTTTCTGCAACATCTTTGTTACTGACCTACAAGTGAAAGTGATATGGAAGCTCCGGTCCTGTGCAACCAACATGCAACAGACATGCAAATTTAATTTCTTTGTAGTTAAAGATCATCTTGATGGTGTCATCATACAAAACGGATGTGCAAACGATTGATCTAATACCAGTGTATTCTGCCTAAATAACGGAGCACACAATCGGATAAGGGAGGAATTGATTAACACAGTGTATATGGTGGGACAGCTCTGGAAGTGTGGAGGACTTTCAGACAGATACTTCACAGTGTCCAAATGAAATATCCATACTGAGTCGCCAAGTGTAATAGTACACCAGAATATTGAGGACACTTTAAACGTTAGCAAATAATAACTACGCAGGTTATATGGAACGTGACGATAGCCTGAAGAGAATCTAAAAAACGTTTTGTACATTCATCAAGATCAAAGGCCTAACTACGACGCGAATAAATTACAAAACGGACAAAGAAGGAACAATATGCTTGGAGTAGGAGGATATAGGAGCGATAGTAAATAAATACCTTGCATCAGTGTGTCCCAAAAGACGCATACAGTGGATCGTGAGATTATTTCTTGCGCGCTTTAGTAGGCGAGGGCATTTGAAAAGAAGAAAGGGGTCTCTTTAAAATATTATGGAAGATAAATCGTCAGGGTTTTCTGCAATATTCCTAGTTTTATTCAGAGAGTCAAGATAAAAGATGAGAGTGACCTTGATAAATATGATTATGGCCACTCTCATACTCACATGTAAGAAGAGGACTGGCGAACAGCAAATGGTGTTAGTTTATTCAAGGACTGAGAGAGGAATAATTCTGGAAGCTATAGATTAGTGAACCATAGATTAGAAGTGGGAGGTTACAGGAGATGATCGATTAAAATAGAATATAAAAATATTCGGAAAACTGTAGGCCAATTGGGCATTTAGCATGACTTTGTATTCGACCACTTCAGGACAACAAACCTGCATGAGGTTTTTTTTTCTCCAGAGCTGACGAAAGTGATGGTGACGATAGGTCTGCGGAAATTATTTTAAAGTATTTCAGTAATGAATTTGATAAGGTCTGTCGTGAGTGGCCTTTCGAGAACATTAATGTTGGTGGGATCTGCGGTGAAATCGGAATCGGCTTGCCAGTAGATGACAGATGGTAGTGGTCGATGGGACATTGTCATGGTTCTGTTTGGCTGTTCCCCTTTAACGTTCCTGATTATGCCCTAATTTCATCCATTAGATTTTCAATTGCTGCTAGTTTACTTAATTACAGTACACTTGGTTTACACCAGAGACTGTGAAATAAGTCCGATAGCATCACTACACTGGTTGCCAGTTTGTTGGTCTACTCTTGTGTGATACTTCGTTCTCTTGTCCGATTAGAAACGTTAGTTCTAAGTACAGCTCTAGTTTCCAGATAGTCCCTGTAGATCCCGTCTTCTTGTCAAGATTCCTCTGGGTTGCTGTTCTACGTTCACGTCTACGCCAGCATCCCCAACTCAGACGATGTGCCGGTGTCCTGCACTTGGCTTCTCCTCCGTCGCCCCGTGCAACATGCACCTGTTGAATCAGAAACGTAAAAGAAACGAATTTAAAAATACTGTCTTTACAACAGAACCAGAACACAATTCGACACCATAGTTGTAAAAATAAATGCTCCGGAGTATGGCACCTGATGCTGCTCCCTTGGATGGAAAGAACAGAACAGGTTTTATCCTGATGCATCATTCCCGTTCTTCGAACTGACCTTCTATATATTGACAAGCAAATTAAACTCAAATGTAAACATTGTGATTTTGCATAATTTAACCTCCTTGAAAGATCACAGAAATCAAACTGCTGCAAATGTCCGAAATCGGAAATGAAGAACAACTCTGGTACATAATCACAGACGATATTAATGTTCCAGTTCTTAAACGGAACAGTCTTAGTTCCCGAATGTAGAAACGGCGGCCCAAGCGGTTTGTACCATCTAAGCTATCCTCATTTACTCCATTTTGGGCCTTTCCCGTTAAAGCCTTCCTATCCATGTACTGTCCAATTACATTTTGAATGTTGTGAAAGTGTAAACCTCAAACACATACTCGGGTATCTCTTTCTATTCACTTACTCACTTCATTAATCAAAGTAGTCCCTCCACTTCCTATTAATTCTCTCTCGGCAATTTAAATCAACGTCCATTAGTAAATTATTCTAGAAACTGTTTGTGACTGGTAAGTTTGAAGAGACAACAGCATTAGTAGTCTGGCCTGGATTACCAATGTCGTCAACATCATGGTCAGCAATGACATTGTCAGTGCCTATGCAGTAATTGTTCTGGAAAAGCAGCAATTAAAAAATTCTCCGTGACAGAAAACCGCAGTAAAGTTCAGTTGTACGATATCAAGCTCTGCCCATCTTTGCACAGTGAATGATTTAATGAAGACACTTCTCGATTCCCAGACCATTACTTCTAGCCACTGAATACAAACGACATATGCTTATGCAACCTCTAATTCTGTTTTTACGTAGCTGCATAAGTGTCCAGATTTAAATTTGAACGGATAGGTCAATACAATGTTTGTGAGAGGACTTCATTATAAATGTAACAAATTCCGTTCAGTCCTACAATTGAAGATATGTGTCCGAAGCTGGGAAATGGCAGGAGGAATAGGTAAAAAGCTGAACAAGTAAGGGTATCTCCTCCACCTGTTTTCATTTCTCACCTTCTAGAGCTTGTGGATATTCATCTGGTTGTGTTTCAGATTACTGCTTATCCTGCAGAGACCAGTTTATTCTGTTCCTTGCAATCTTTTATCTCATTCGAGAAATATTTCTAAATCATTTCAAATTCTTTAAAAACGGTCTCAATTTTATTGTACGCAAACATATAACTGAGGTAGCTCGTAATGCTACAAGTGCCGAATTATAACGGGTTAGCTGCATCTCACCTTGACTGTCATTAATCTGACCAGTGATGCACAATAATTGTCTCTTGATGTTTTTTGTACACCGCCTGCCTGAAACAACAAAAGGCTTACATATTTATTCGCAGCAAACTGCACATTTGTTTTTTGAAGGTTCAGAATACCTAACGTATGGTTACACACATACAGGGTATTTTAACAATTATATTCACTATTTTATTACTGGTATGAGACATCAGAGGAAATCATACTGGTCGTGTAAAGGTTATGAAGCTCAGCATATTTATGCTCCCGGTGGTTTCCATTATCTGAACCCACTCAACACAAGCTGCATCGATTTTCGTCATTGCGCTTCCTTATCCGAGAACCCACTAAATATAAACGTGTAACAGGACTTGCAAATCAACAACACAGAATTTCGTGTAGATCTCCGAAAATAAAAATGTACGGGTGCCCGGAAATATAAACACGGTCCAATGTGATATGAGTGCAAAAATAACAACAAAAGCCGAGTTTAAATGACCTTATGTCCACTGATGTTTCGATCACTCGTTGGTACATTGACGTGCAACTCTCTCCTCTGAACGCTGAGTTGCACGGAGATTCTGTCACATCACATAGCTATCCCCTGTTGTGCAGGCACTGCAAATGTCATCAATTATGACACGTGAGGTATTGATTCTGTTCACATTACATAGCCATCTCCTGCCGTGCAGGTACTCTAAGTGTCATTAATGATTACACATGTGAGCTATTGATTCTGTTTACGTCAGATAGCCATCTCCTGCTGTGCAGGTACTATAAATGTCATCAATGATTACACATGTGAGGTATTGATTCTGTCCAAATCACTCAGCCATTTCCTGCAGTGCAGGTACTATAATTGCCATTAATGATTACACATGTGCGGTATTGATTCTTCTCATATTGCATAGCTATCTCCTGCTGTGCAGGTAATATAAATGCCATTAATAATTACATATGTGAGGTGTTGATTCAGTTCACATCTCATAGCCATCTCCTGTTATGCAGGTACTATAAATGCCGTTAATGATTGCACATTTGATGTATTAATTCTGTAGTTTGCAGTTTGTACGTTTTCAGCATTTTATTTGCTGCAATGGAGCAGTTGTTGACACATAAACATATAACCAATGTATCCTGGTATACAGCGACAGTGTAAATATTGATTGCAAGGCATCATCACTGACTGTGTCATTGTGCTGAAGAGCATTTTTTTTTATAAAGACGGATATTGATAGGGTTTTATGGTCATAAATCTTGCTTTTGCTGTGTCCATCATGATGTTGGACAAGCAATGACTTAACCAGTATACTTGAAGATGGTTCTGAATAAGCAGTGGCATTCTTTGTGTGAGCGTTGGCGAGACCGAATGAGATGAGATAATAACCTTGCAGAATTGAGGGATTTCGAGAAACAGATACATTATCCATGTGGCCGCTGGCATGTCAGATTAAGTGCTGTTAACACCCATATTGTCAGTAATGTGCCAGCAGACTTCTGACAGTCCTGTTCATTGCTGTAGTGGATCCACTGGAAGGAGGGAAATAATCCCATTTTCTCCTCACAGCCCAGAAAGCGAATCAAATTATCTGTGTCGTAAATGTAATCCTTCTCTATTTATCTATCTATCTATTTATGCAACTATCTATCTCTTTCTATGCGCCTATTGGCGATAAAATTAAAATCTGTCTTTTAAATAGCCGTGGTGACGATTTCTATGGAATATGCAGATTTATAACTAGAAAACAGATGTATACTTGAAATGGTTGTGAAAATTGTGTAAGGTAAATTCCGAGAAGAATATCAATGTATGATGTACTAGTTGATTTGGTTCGTTGATTTAATTCTAATTATTTTAAAATTATGGTTTATCGGTGTTTATTTTCCGTCATTTCTGACGATGGCGTAACTTGTAAAGGAAGAACATCATAGTGAAAAAAAAAAAATAAACCGTTGCACTGGTGGAGCTCCACTCTCTCGGCCTCAAAACCCTTGGCCCAATGGCAGGTAAGAATGTCCGGATTGGAGACTTCCTCGGCTGTAGTGAATTACAAAGACGCGTTTTGTGCCTTGCTTTGCCCTTCGCTCTCCACGAAGCATTGCTGTCCCGGCTTCTTGAGTGCTGGATCTTGTAGTTGATCTCATCTGCCGAGTCCGGGAACTGGCTTCACATGCTGGGGTAAGTAAATCCCTAACTCACGGGTGTTCGAGTTTCCCGGCTACCCACACCTGGTTTAGCCCGTCTGTCGAAGCGCCAGACCAGAGGTTGCCACTGTCCGATACAAACTGTTACTCGGAGCCACCGGTAAGAGCTGGGTGTCAGCAGGGGACTAAAAGTGGACGAGCTGCCTCTGGGTAGAGTACGACAAGCCCGCACCAGAGGAGTAAGGAATATACTGTTTACAACATTATAAAGTGAAGGGTCTTGGAGATTTTATTTTGACACGAAACTTGAATTTGGAATTTTTTTGCAGAGCTGGCAGAACAACACTGCCTAGCAGGTAAATATTACGTCGGCCTGTGGCCTTAGATACTTCCATTGAATATCCAGAAAAAAAATATCCACACATGCTTGAAATTTGGTGCAGTTCCCTGCATTCTCATTTACTTCAGATAGTAATCATCATTATTTTGCAGGGTTCACTGTGTGTTTTTGCACAATATTTGACTCACCTTCGATTTGACTTGACTTGACTGAAGGACATTATCACCCCGAAACGGGTGAGTATTTCTCGATATCTATGTCTCACCTTCTGGAGAATTTTTCCTTACCTTCTTCCAGCGACATGGAAGCATAGAAACATAGGGAAAAACTACAGCACAATACAGGTCTTTCGGTCCACAAAACTGCGCCGAAAATGTCCTTGTCTGAAAAATTACCTCTATTTACGCATAGCCCTCTATTTTATTAAGCTCCATGTACCTATCCAGGAGTCTCTTAAAAGATCCTACCCTATCCGCCTCCACCACCGTCACCGGCAGCCCATTCCATGCACTCACCACCCTCTGCGTAAAAAAAAAATACCCCTGACATCTCCTCTGAACCCACTTCCAAGCACATTATATCTGTGTCCACTCGTGTTAGCCATTTCAAACCTAGGAAAAAGCCTGTGACTATTCACACGATCAATGCCTCTCATCCTTTTATACACCTCTGTCAGGTCACTTCTCATCCTCCCTCGCTCCAAGTATAAAAGGGCAAGTTCACTCAACCTATTCTCATAAGGTATGCTCCGTAATTCAGATAAATCTTTGTAAATCACCTCTGCACCCATTCTATGGTTTCTACATCCTTCCTATAGCTGGAGAGAGAGAGAGAGAAAAAAAAAATCTTCATGTTGTTATCTAACACACCTCCAGCATTCCTCCTCGCAACTTCCTCCGTCTTCAACGGGACTCTGACGACGATACAATTCCCTGTTCAGCTCCCAGCCCCTTCTGCAGTTTCCGCGGTATCACGTCACTCCCTTGCCCACTTTCCCTCCCGACTATCTCCTTCCTGGCACTTATCACTGCAAGCGTTACAAGTACCCTAACTACATCTACACATCCTCCCTCATTCCACGTTGGTGAGACCCAATATAGATTCCTGTACCGCATTGTGGAACACTATCGCTTCGCATTAACCCTTTAAAATCCATGCATTTTGCATTAGCGAATGAACATGTAAACATTCCCAAGTGTTCCGATCCAGATGGATCTGTGGCCGTTGTATAAGAACGGAGCTCAGGGAATCGCAGGTAGATTGGCAAAATAAGTTTGTAACTGCCTTGCAACAGGATGCATAGATTCACTTTGGAAACTTGCCCTGTGACTCTCCTCGTAAAATATCCTTTTTTTTTATCGACAGATGACACTGAACAAGAGTATGATATTATATTCCACACTTAAATCTTCAGAAAGTCAATAGGAATGTCGATGCCATACAGCAAAGGACACCGCTCCATCACATTTCGTTCTGCGCTGTGTACCGTGCTCAGTGCTCGTTCAGGCAGCACCTCCACCGTCTGGATCAATGACCACAGTTGCAGGGGAACTCGCCATCTCACAGTCCCCGTGTGAGTCAGAAACCTGCTTTGCCGAGAAATACATCTCCGCTCGTCACTGTTATTCTCTATCTCTTCCCATTCTCCACTTCAAAGGCTGCAATCCTATAAAAGAGATGTTAATAATTGCCATCGGAGAAGCAATTGGAGACAGATAATAAATGATGCCTTGGTAACAACACAAATATCGCAGAAATCAATAGAACTAGTACGAGCGTTGATGTATTGATCAATCAACATGATGTATTGCTTAATGGCGCAGTGGAAAATGAAATGACGGAGTAAGAATTGAATTGAATTGCTGTCTCAACAACGGTTTCCAAGTTACTAATGGAAAGCTGAAACACACGGTGAGACTATTGCAGTCAGCCTCACAAATCGTATTCAAAGTGTGAAAGGGAAAAGTGTGTTATCAACGCTGAGGTATTTCCAAAGAATCCGAAGGCCACACATCAGTACATGTTCCAAAATGCATATAGAGTGGTGAACCAGCCCATATTGGTGATACCAGTTTCGCACATCGCGCATCGATACCGGCTCCACGATCGATACAGAGGCGAGGCATCCCTCAGTGAAACCAGATTTGCACATTGATACCAGTTCCACGGTAGATACAGACATAAGTCTCTCTCCGGGAAACTGAGGGCTGCACATTGGTACAAGTTCCTCACTGGATGCAGAATAGTGAAACTCTGTTTTTCCAACAAGCAGAGGGCGGCTCATCGGTACGAGTTCCACAATAGGCACATAGTTCGTAATAAAAACGCAAAAGGAACTGAGCTTGAAAGGTGAGCTTGAACACACCCTCTGTTCTGCACATACTTAGATTGGTGACGAAAATGAGAAGACACTGAATGGGGAAACAAGACAGAGATGATCATGACGTCACAGATTATTACTACAGAGAATTAGGCTGTTCCGTTCATCTAGGTCATCACACTATGATCATCCATATATCTGCACCCTCTGTCCTACTCTCATCCACGTACCTACACAACCTTCACTGAAATGATACAACTGAATCCGCATCTACCAGTTACGCTTGCAGTTCCTTCCACACTCGCTCGACCCTCTGATTTAATAAGTTCTAATTCACATGCTTCTTGCATATTTCAAATTTCTCCCCAAGCCTATGAACTCCAGTTGTAGATTCACTCAAAGGGTAGAACATGGAACATAGAAATCTACAGCATATTACAGGCCCTTCGGACCACAATGTTGTGCCTAATATGTAACTTACTCTAGAAACTCCTTAGACTTTTCCGAATGCATAGCCCTCTAGCTTTCTAAGCTCCATGTACTTGTCTAAAGACTCTTAAAATACCGTGTTGTATCCGCTTCCACCACCGCCGCCAGCACTGCTTTTCCATGCACACACCGCTCTCCGTGTGAAAAACTTAACCCTCGTTTCCCTTCTGTACCTATTTCCAAGCACTTTAAAACTGTGTCCTCTTGTATTAGCCATTTCGGTCCTGGGGAAAACAAAAAACAAACAAACTCGGGCTATCCACGCGATCAATGACTCTCATCATCTTATACACCTCTGTCAGGTCACGTCTCATCATCCTTCACTGCAAGGCGAAAAAGCCAAGTGAACTCAAGCTGTTCTCCTAAGTAACGACGTCTATTCTAGCCAACATCCTTGTAAATCTCCTCTGCACTCCCGCTCTAGTACCCACCCACCCTCTCTATAGTATCTATAGTATAGACCCTGGATGGGGAAAATCTGCTTGCATTTACCCTGTTCATTTCCCGAACTCTTCCTTTCAAATTATCGCTGGACAGTTAGAAGCTTATTGATATTTCAAGCTGTAAGTAGGTGGCCAGAACAGCCCACGGTATTCTATCTACGGCCTCACCGACATATTGTGTAGCTTTAACATAACGTCCTAACTTGTGTACTCGGTGATCTGATTACGAAGGCCCCGTGATCAGAGCTCAATACGAGATAAACTGCCCGTTGCGCCGAATTCCTGGAATTATCGATCTGTATCCCCAGTTCTCTTTTTAAATACTGCACACTAAAGTTCACATATTCAATATGTGTGTCGAATCCTGTTGTATCTTTCCCCACAACGCAGACCATCTCACACATGTCTGTATTAATTGCCATCGGCCATTTTTCAGCCCATTTTCTGGCCTGTCAACCTCATGCTACAAGCTTGGATAGAGTTCCTGCCTGGATTAACGCCTCCAATTTAGGAGTCGACCTCAATTCTTCTGATTCGGTTTTCTACACCGATATCTGAGTCATTAACATACATGATAAAAAAACAAAACAACAACAACAGCAACAGGCGGAACACCAATCCCTGCAGTACTCTTGTCAGAGTTAAAGAATCAACCATCCACTCTCTGCTAAACGAGAAAAGAACGCTCATCAATCCGTCCACAAGCCGCATTTAAGTTCGTATGGACGCGTAACTTTTTATTATCAAATGTCCTGAGTTACTACTCTCGATCTCCATTATATGCTCAGAAGAACATACATACAGCGTGTTTTATTATGATACATCCATCAGCTGTTACTGTGACTTTCGTCATTCAAAGGACTCGAAATGACTAAAACAAGCGACAGAAAAAAAAAGATCCTATATTCCCTCTCAACAAATTGTTCCCCATTTCACCTGCCGAGGTGATGTCCCGCGCTCAATGTCAGAAGCGAATGTCCTCCGCTGAATGGGAGAAAATAAATCTGTTTGAAGTTGATTGTTCAGGATGATTGTCCATGTTAGAAACAACACTGATCAGAAAATGTCCCATTTCAGCAGCTGACGTCAGAAGTCTTGGAAAGTATACTGGTAACGTTCGTATTATCTTTTGCTTAAACGTTAATAACTCTTAACAACCCTGGGGATACGAATTCAGGTCACGGTTACAGAGTGAGAAAACACTTTAATGTAACTGTTCGTGTAGCCGGTTGTCCCTCATGCGACAGATGTCACAACCACACTAATTACCTTAGTAGAATTACTCTGAATTGCATATATATATACCTCTATAAAAACTGTTCACCGGTCCATCTGAGCAGGTCGAACGCTGCTTCTGACGGAATATGGGATATCCAGCGATTTACTACATCGCGAGCATTTTCTATTCTGCAATTGTAGCGATCGGTATCCCTGGTAGGGTACTGGATCAAGTCACTCTATGTACGGTGCCGTCGTCATCTTGCTTTCCTTCAATTTCACTGTTCGGACTTTTACTGAGCACAGATGCTACCTTCGTCTGAAATGTGCTTCCAGAATTGAGGATTCAAGCATCTGATACTTTTGTTATTCAGCTTCGATATTGTTTCTATGTATTGCTTTTTATTTCTTTTGCCACTTACGTGCGTACCGATATTGCCGTAGTTCCATAGTTTGACCTTGCTCGGCTCTCTGAACCGACAGTGGTCGCTTTTCCAGTTCGGAAGCTGTTTCAACGAACCGGCCAGTCGAATATCGACATTCAGATCTGTTCTTCCATATAACTTTAAGTTATAATTTATGCATTAAATCTCATGATTTCACTACAAATAAACCTTTCAGCTATTTCACCTCCAATAATGGAAATGGTGTTGGTTATGGAGCGATGGAACTTCACCGGGACGTGAGTCGTGGAAATCAGATTCCCGGTCCTAATCTGTTGGAAAGTTGGCAACCCACTTCTAATTTTGTACATTATTGTCCAGCCGGTGTGCACAGACAGAGTCTGCACAAATTGCATTTCTGCTTTTCACTTGCAAAAAAAAAATAAAAAAAACACACCCTGCGTAGCATTGTAAAAATGGTGGGCATTGAGACATTTACGCTACCGATAATTCTGTGTTGATTTTTCTTTTCTCTCCAAATTTCTTGTAGTTAATTTAACGGTCATTGTGATCCTATCTCGGGGAAAATGCGGACTCTCCAAATGCATCACCCGTTACCTGGTAGGAATGGCAACAGGGGACATGATGCTGCTTGGCCTGCTGCGTTCACCAGCAACTTTGATGTATGTTACATGATGGTGGTTGTAGTTTTCGCTTTTGTGGAACAGACCAACAATATCTTCATTTATTCCAATTCCCTGCTCATCACTCCTGTATGCGCAGTGATACTTGTATTATTTGTTGTGACGAGGGACTGTTCTGTTTGGTTTATGGTCAGTTTTACCTTTGATCGTTTCATCGCAATATGTTGTCGAAAGCTCGGGGAACGATACTGCACTGAGAGAACAGCAATGGTGGTTATGGTGACCGTGGTTTTAGTGAGTTGCGGGAGAAGTGCCCCATTTTACTTTACTGTTGAAGCTTACGTCATCATTGACAACGTGCCGTGGCGTTGCGTCCTCACACATGAATACGCTACTTCACCCGTGTTGAAAGGAATCGAATTACTAGATACCATTTTAACCCCGTTGCTACCAATCGGCTTACTTCTTATCTTCAATGGGTTAACAGTAAGGCATATCATTGCGGCAAATAGAGTCCGCAGAGGGCTTCGGAACAACAGTGATAATCAAAAGGATACCGAGGTGGAAAATCGCAGAAAATCGATCATTTTATTGTTTACAATTTCAGCTAATTTCATATTATTTTGGATGTCCTATGTAGATCATTCCCTGAAATGGCAACCAGTAAATTATTTCAATCAGGACAGATATTTGAGTTCACCGATATACATCCCACAATAATTTGGGCTCATGGTGCAAATTCTGAGTATGTGCACCAATACTTGTATCTATACACTGACACAGAGGAAATTCAGACAAGAGCTGAGGAATGGAATGACGTATGTGTCTACATTAAATGGTCATCTTTGTAGATAACGACCACGTCTAATTGCAATTCAGAGGAGATTTCGAATAGAAGATTTTCAAATATGAGTAGGTTGGTCATAAATTCAAACAATCACTTGCCTGGTCATCCAGAAATTGCAAGAGATACGGAAGATTTCATACTTCCGCAGTTAAGGTAGGAAATTGGACAAACGTTCATGTAGCTGGCATGATTTTTTACATATGTTGAGATAATCTCTAAACTGTCACGGAGAATTGACAATCACAAGGGTGACAATGGTTTCTGGACTTCCCCGGGTTCGGATGTTTCAAAATGCACAGCGTCGGGTCAAAGAGGTTAAAGGAAGCACCATTGAAACACAGGAGAGTATGAGAGTTACACAGCTGTAGAAAGGGAAGAGATTGTCTATTGATAGACTGTAAATTGATCTCAGAAGCAGAAAGGGAGCAATCACTCGTTTGAGAGTATTCTGTAGAGAGCACACGCCTTCCCAACCTGTCAACCAAAGAAAAAAAAAAATCCGGAGAAGCGAGGAACTGTTCGGGAGATAGATTTTGAATGGCTGTTGTGTGAGACAACTTAATCTCCTTAATATTCATTGGAACTTCGACAAGTTAAAAAGTTTAGATATGACAGAACTTCTCAGTTGCGTCTCGGAAGGTGTCCGTGGACAATAAGCAGGCAGGAGAAATAGAGATCTGTCCATCCAGGATGTCGTACCAGAAAATGAAATGGATCCGGTGACAAATCTCTTCGCAGGTTAGCTGTTAAACTTCTCTAGAACCTTACACTGGGAAAGGAGCTAATAATATGGAATGTATTTAATTGATGCTACTAGGTAGGAACTTGGGAGCCCAATTTGGGAAACGGACAACTGTGTGGAAAACGTCCAGATCCAATTCAAATTCAGCAGAGTTTTCGAATAGAACAGTTTTAAAAATGAGTAAGTTTGGCAAATATGTCATAAGTTCAATCATCCATGTCCCTGGT
Source organism: Mobula hypostoma (assembly GCF_963921235.1). NCBI lineage: Eukaryota > Metazoa > Chordata > Chondrichthyes > Myliobatiformes > Myliobatidae > Mobula > Mobula hypostoma. Next base: position 551,675 of record NW_026948187.1, on the reverse strand, counting down.
CATCCTGAAATGAATAAATTCCAAACTATCACACAAACTTGACAATCATCCGGGAAACGGTACCAGAGCATAAAAGCCAGGGCCCACAGGCTTCGGGACAGCTTCATCCACCAGGCCGTCAGACTGATTAACTCATGCTGATTTGAGTGTATTTCTATGTTTACATTTATTGCTCTATTTATTATAAATCACTATGATTGCACATTGCACCTTGAGACGGACACGCAACGTAAAGATTTTTACTCCTCGTGTATGTGAAGATGGTAAGAAATAAAGTCAATTCAATCACAAAGGAAGGAATGACTTCCAGACTTTTCAGGGTTCAGATATTTCAAAATGGTCATAGTCGGGAGAAAGAGAGTAAAAGAAGTCTCTTTTAAACACAGAGAGAGTGTAATTGTATCACAGCTGCAGAAAGGGAGGACACTGTGGTGGGATTGTATGGTAATGGACCGTGAGTAGAACTCAAAAGTAGGATGAGAACAAACACGCGTTGCAGAGTATTCTGAACAGAGCTCAGATCACGAAAACGAAAACAACAGACATAGACAGTGACAGATCGGGAGATAGAATATGGACAGGTGCAATATTAACAGCTTTGTTGTCACAGGCAACTTAAACTTCACTAATATTCATTGGCACTTTCTGAGGTTAAAAGATTTAGATGTGACAGAATTTCTCAGTTGTGTCCAGGAAGGAGTCCGGGCACAGTAGGTGGGCAGGCCGACCAGCGAACGGTCCATCCTGGATCTAGTACTAGAAAACGAAACAGGTCAGTATTTCAGAACGATAGGGAACAACTATTCGACATTTACTGATACCTTACACTGGAATAGGAGCAGCCAGTATGGAATGCATTTAATTGATGCTATTAGGTAGGGATTTGGGAGTCCAATTTGGGAAGTTATGTGTTTCCTCAAATTCACAACCGAAATATTCAGATTGTTAATTAGCACTTGATTGGGGTTTAGTTTTCGCTTGTTTCATTCAGGCGGGGATCGGATAGCCCTGTAAAGTACCTTTGGTTCACAAGAGATATGGAACACCTCTTCAAGAAGAAGAAAGGAATATGCTTAGGTTTGTGAAGAAAGGATCAGGCAGGGATATGGAAAGTGACAATGCAGCCAGGAGGAATTTAACAATGGACTTAACAACGGACATGACAGGGCCTGAGAGCCGCATTAAGGGAGGTGAAGAACAGAAGCTGACGAGAGAGAGAGTTGGAGAGATCACCGATAAAAGAGGAAGCATATGTCTGGAGTACAACGAGGCAGTGAAGGTCCTTACTGATACTTTGCTTCGGTATTCTCCAGTGAGTGCGACATTGGTGAATGTGGATACTGCGAAGAAGGGCAAGTTTGCTGGCACATGCAGACGCTTAGTATTACGAGCTGGAAATTGGAAAAGCAGGAAATAAACCATTCCCCGTGTAATTAGGGAAAGTAAGCGAAGATTTTTGGACATCACATTTGCGTTATCACTGTCCACAGAAGTAGTACTGGAACTTGGAGAATGACATTTTTTTTTGTTCAACACAAGTAATAGAGATAGTCTTGAGAATTACAGACCAGTGAGTCTTCGGTCAGTAGTGGACAAGCCATTGGAGAGGTTTCTTAGAGGCGGAATTTATGATTTTCTAGAGAAAAATATTCTGGTTGGGTATAGTCAGCATGCTTTTGAGAGGAACCGGTCTTTCCTTCTTAGCCAGAATAAATTCCATGAAAAGGTGAAAAAAAAACAACAAAAAATAGGCAGGTGATATGAGACCAGTCGATCTGATGTACTGTATATTAGTTTGGTGAGGTGTTAGACTGGGTTCCCTTTGGTGCACGCATTCAGAAAGTCAAGTAGCCTGGGATGTAGTGAAATCTGGCTGCATAGATTCAGAACTGGCTAACTAAGGGAAGGCCGATGAGGTAGTGGATGGAGTGTACTCTGCCTGGAGGACAGTGGCTAGTGATGATCCACAGGGAAGGTATAATCGTTCGTACACTTTACAACTACATCTAGACTCTGATTTTACAGTGTTCTGAGAGACAGACATTAATTTGACCATCCTGCCGAACTTTGATAATTTACTGAGTTATGCCTGATGATGAAAGCAAAGTACTGAATAGTGACTGAAACTGCACGTCATCTAAAGTGAAATCCCGCTTATTCATTACAGGGCCGATATAACGATTACATCAAAACAATCTTTTCAACTGGAACTCTGGTACTCAAAATCAGCAGTTCAAAGTACTCAGCAGTATCCTTTGGTGCTTCCCAAATGAACCAGCCTCCCAGAATGCGAATTTCAAATTAACAATTCAATACACATGAATTTGTCTTAATGTCAATTTATCATTGAACAGCGTTTTTATCGTACCAGGAATAGGTATACTTATATCTCGGTCATGTCCGGGAAGGACTCCTGGCACAATAAGTAGGCAGGCAGTCAAGCGAACAACCCATCCTGGATGTAGAACTAGAAAATTGAAGGGATCAGGTAATCCTTCCGTGGGTCAGTATTTAATTGATACTAATAGGAAGGAACTTCGTATCCGAATTAGGGAAGTGATGTGTTCCTTCAAATGATTAAGATAAATATGGAGATTGTAATGGAGCACTTCATTGGGGTCCATTGTTAGTAGGTTTCATTGAGACGGAGATCGGATGGCCATGTACAGTAACCCTTGTTGATAAGAGATATGGAGCATCTCTTCAAGAAGAAGAAAGAAAGAAACTAAAGGATAGGGAAGAAAACATTAGGCAGATACTCTTCAAGAAGAAGAAAGGAATATACTTAGGTTTGGGAAGGAAGGATCAGGCAGGGCTATGGAAAGTCACAATGCAGCCAGGAAGAATTTAACAATGGACTTAGAAGAGGACATGAGAAGACCTGAGAGCCGCATTAAGGTAAGTGAAGAACAGAAGATGACGAGAGAGAGAGGGTGAGAGATCGGTGATAAAAGAGGAAGTATGTGTCTGCAGTGCACGGAGGCAGTGAAGCTTACTGATACTTTACTTCGGTGTTCACCAGTGACCGCGACATTGATGAATGTGGATACAGTGAAAAAGACAGATGTGCTGGGCATGCAGACGCTTAGCATCACGAGCTGGAAACTGGAAAAACATGAATATAAGCAATTTCACGGTGCTAGAAGGGATGTAATCCAGGTAATTAGAGAAAGGAAACCACAGAAGAAGTACGGAAGGATTGGAAAATGGCATTTTTTTTCTTCGTTCAAAAAATGTAATAGAGATAGTCCTGAGAATTACAGGCCAGTGAGTCTTCGGTCAGTAGTGGGCAAGGTATTGGAGAGATTCCTTAGAGAAGGAATTTACGGAGAAACGTATTCTGGTTGGGTATAGTCAGCATGTTTTTTGTCCCTTATGAGCCTGAATAAATTCCATGAAAATGTGAAAAATAGGCAGATAAGTTCAGAAGAGTCGATGTGGGATATATTAACTTTTTAAGGTTCGAGGATGGGTTTCCTATTGTTCACGCATTCAGAAAGTCAGGTGGCCTGGGATCTAGTGAAACCTGGCTGCATAGATTCGGAACTGGCTAACCTAGGGAAGACCGATGAGGTAGTCGATGGAATGTATTCTGCCTGGAGGACAGTGCCCAGTGTTGTTCCGCATGAAAGGTATAATCTTTAGTACATTTAACAACTATATCTAGACCCTGCTAGTACATTAATTAATTTGACCATCCTGCAGGACTTGGATAATTTACTGAGTTAGGGCTGATTTTGAAGGCAAAATACTGAATTCGGACTGAAACTGCACGCTATCTAAACTGAAATCAGGGCAGATGCTACGACTACATCAAAGCAGTCTTTTCCGATGGAATCCTGCAAGTCAAAGTCTGCATTTCGAAACATTCAGCGGCATCCTTTATTGCTCGCCAAATGAACCAGCTTCCCAGCATGCGAATTTCAAATTCCTAATTTAAGTACACCCGAGTTTGTCTTAATATCAATTTACCTTTCAGGAGCGGTTTTATCATAGCCGGAATAGATACATTCACATCTCAATCCCTTTACCCTTGATTTCACATGGCCAGTGTGGAATCCGTGTCTCACTCTGAAATCAATATCAAAGCAAACAAATGCAAGAACACAATCTAAATACGCAGGTAAGCCAAACAAAAATCTAAGTTCGAATGTTTCTTCCTTCAAAACTGTCGCCTGTAGCTAGCGTGTATAGAGTAAGCAGTTAATTCCGAGAGTGAAAATCCTTATCAAATATTCTAATGAACAAAGGGAAACCAGATGCGGGTGATTGCAGCCCCCATACACTGAGACTTGCTACATTTTCGGATAAAAGAAGCAGTCTCTGATATTGACATCTTCCTGCAAATTTCATTCAAGCAATGAAGCAGACATTTGCAAGGACTGAGATCCTATTGTGAAAGAAAGAATTAATTCAAACATCTTTTCAATACAATCCTAAAAATCACAGGACTAGCCTTCCGTTGATTCACGCATGCACTACCTCTGCTCCTCTTTCAACTGAACTCACAAATGCCCAGTCCGTGTGCAATATTTTGCATTCTTAAGGCGTTCACCCTTTAAACTATCGCAGAACATGACATACATTTAGGTGTTGGACAGTTAACCAAATATTCTATATTTAGAATCATACAACATTAAAAAAATTCTTTCGTGCCGAAAGCAAAGAGACGCCGGTAGTTATGTATCGTTCGCAAGTTAATATTCAACATATATTCAAAGTGGAGAGCGGCCAGTGAGTGAGTGGGCCAGTGAAGGGGTGGAGCTTTGCGGCTTTGACTCGAGAGATTCTGGCAGTTTTGGAAGTTAGTCTGTGCAATCAAGTCAATCAAGATTTGAATAGCTCAGACTCAGCAGAAAGCAGCTGATTGGGCAGTCGAAGTCAGGTGACTAAACATTTTGAAAAGCTCAAACAGATAAATAGAGGGATAGCTCAAGCGAAGCGGCCAGTGCGTGAGTGGGCCAGTGAAGGAGTGGAGCTTTGAGGCTTTGACCAGAGAGGCTTCGACGAGAAGAGGCAAAGGACAAGCTTGCTCGCAATGCTTTACAATGTCTCCTGAGACAGTGATGTGCCTCTCATGTGAGACGTAGCAGTCTTGGCGGAACGCCCCTCTCCAGCAGATTCACATCTGCCAGAAGTGCATACGGATGGGCGATCTGAAAGACCGTGTAAGGAATCTGGAGCAGCAGCTGGATGACCTTTGACTCATAAGGGAGAATGAGGCAGTCACAGATGAGAGCTACAGGGAGGTAGTCACTCCTAGGTTGTCGGAAGCAAGTCGCTGGGTGACAGTCAGAGGGGGAAAAGCCAAGGTGAGCAGATAGGTAGTACAGCGCACCCCTGTAGCCATTCCCCTGAATAATAAGTTTACAGTCCTGGATACTGTTGGCGGGTACGACCGACCAGGTGTGAGCCACGGTGGCAGGGCCTCCGGCATTGAGTCAGACCCGGTGGTACAAAAGCGTAGGATGGAAAAGAGAAGAGCTGCTGTCATTGGAGACTCTATAGTCAGGGGAGCAGACAGGAGATTTTGTGGACGTGAGAAGGACATCCGCATGGTTTGTTTCCTCCGTGGTTCCAGGGTCCGGAATGTCTCTGACCGGATGCATGACATCCTGGTTCAAGAGGGAAAGCAACCAGAAATCGTGATAAATGATTGGACCAATGTCCTGAAGTGTGAGTTTCGGGAACTAGGCAGAAGGCTGAAGAACAGGACCTCAAGGGTGGCGTTCTCAGGATTGCTGCCAGTGCCAAGTGACAGTGATGGTCAGAATTGGAGGAAATGGCAGTTGAATGCGTGGCTGAGGAGTTGGTGCAGATAGAAGTGGTTCGAATTGTTGGATCATTGGGATCTCTTCTGGGGAAGGTGGGACGTGTACAGATTGGATGGGTTGCACCTGAACTTGAGGGGGAGCAATATTCTTGCAGGTAGGTTCGCTGGTATGGTTTTGGAGGGTTAAACTAATTTGCGAGGGGGATGGAACCCAGAGCGACAGCGCAGTGAAAGAAGTGCATGGAGTAAAGCCAGAACTAACATATAGAGAGGCTTTGAGGAAAGAGAAGCAGATTAAACGGTGTAAAGACAGTAAGGTAGAAGGGCTGAAGTGTGTGTACCTCAATGCAAGAAGCATCAGGATCAAAGGTGATGAACTGAGAGCCTGGATACATACATGGAATTATGATGCAGTGGGCATTACAGAGACTTGGCTGTCCACAAGTGCAGGAATGGCTTCTCAATATTCCCGGATTTCAGTGCTTTAAAAGGGATAGGGAGGGCAGAAAAAGGGGAGGAGGAGTGGCATTATTGCTCAGGGATACTATTACAGCTACAGAAAGGGTGGGTAATGTAGCAGGATCTTCTTTTGAGTCAGTATGGCTGGCAATGACACCTGCAAGAAGTGCATCCAGCTGCAGCTCCTGACAAACCGCGTTAGGGAACTGGAGGAGGAGCTGGATGACCTGCGGATCATTCAGGAGAATGAGGAGATTATAGATCGTAGCTACACGGAGGTAGTTACGCCAGAGGAGCAGAGGACAGGAAATTGGGTCACTGTCAGACGAGGGAAGAGGAAAGGGCAGGCGGAGCAGGGTTCCCCTGTGGCCATTCCCCTCAGCAACAAGTATACCGCATTGGATACTGTTGGGGGGGATGACTTATCTGGGGCTAGCTGCAGTAGCCGGATCTCTGGCACTAAGTCTGGTTCTGCAGTGCAGAAGGGAGGGGGGGGGGGATAGGAGAGCGGTAGTGATAGGGGACTCGATAGTTAGAGATGCAGATAGGAGGTTCTGTGGTCGTGACAGAGAATCCAGGATGGTTTGTTGCCTCCCAGGTGCCAGGGTCAAGGATGTCTCTGATCGATTGCATGACATTCTGAAGTGGGAGGGTGACCTGCCAGATGTCCTGGTGCACATCGGTACCAATGACATAGCAAGGAAGAGTGAAGAGGTCCTGGACAGTGAGTATAGAGAGCTTGGTAAGAAGTTGAAAAGCAGGACCTCAAGGGTGGTAATCTGAGGATTGCTACCTGTGCTAGGTGCCAGTGAGGGTAGGAATAGGATGCTCTGGAGGAGGAACAAGTGGCTGAGGAACTGGTGTAGGGGGCAGGGTTTTCAGATTTCAGGATCATTGGGACCTCTTCTGGGGCAGATGTGACCTGTACAAGAGAGACCGGTTACACTTGAACCACAGGGGGACCAATATCCTTTCAGGGAGGTTTGTTAGTGCTATTGGGGAGGCTTTAAACTAGATTTGCAGGGGGATGGGAACCAGAGTGCCAGAGCTGACGGTGTGGCTGGGGTGAAAATAAATGATATTGAAAGTTTAAGCAAATCTGCTGATAGAAAGGTTGTGAGTGGTGGTAAAAAATCTTCTGAGGTGTATATATTTCAATGATAGGAGTAATGCCGGGAAGGCGGATGAGTTGAGGGCGTGGATTGACACGTGGAATTATGATGTTGTAGCAATTAGTGAAACTTGGCTACAGGAGGGGCAGGACTGGCAGCTTAATATTCCAGGGTTCCGATGTTTCAGATGTGATCGAGGCAGAGGAATGAAAGGTCGGGGAGTAGCATTGCTTGTTAGGGAAAATATTACAGCAGTGTTCAGGCAGGACAGATTAGAGGGCTTGTCTACTGAGTCCTTATGGGTGGAGCTGAGAAACAGGAAAGGTATGGCCACATTAGTGGGATTGTATTACAGACCACCCAATAGTCAACGAGACTTGGAAGAGCAAATCTGCAGAGAGATAGCAGACGACTGCAGGAAACATAAAGTTGTGGTGGTAGGGGATTTTAATTTTCCATACATTGATTGGGACTCCCATACAGTTAGGGGTCTTGCTGGTTTTGAGTTTGTAAAATGTGTTCAGGAAAGTTTTCTAAATCAGTATATAGAGGGACCAACTAGAGGGGATGCAATATTGGATCTCCTGTTAGGAAAAGAATTAGGGCAAGTGACGGAAGTCTGTGCAGGGGAGCACTTTGGTTCCAGTGATCATAACGCCATTAGTTTCAATTTGATCATGGGCAAGGAGAGATCTGGTCCTAGGGTTGAGGTTCTGAACTGGAAGAAGGCCAAATTTGAAGAAATAAGAAAGGATCTAAAAAGCGTGGATTGGGACAGGTTGTTTTCTGGCAAAGATGTGATTGGTAGGTGGGAAGCCTTCAAAGGGGAAATTTTGAGAGTGCAGAGTTTGTATGTTCCTGTCAGGATTAAAGGCAAATTGAATAGGAATAAGGAACCTTGGTTCTCAAGGGATATTGCAACTCTGATAAAGAAGAAGAGGGAGTTGTATGAAATGTATAGGAAACAGGGCCATAAGAAGTGCAAGAAAATACTTAAGAAAGAAATCAGGAGGGCAAAAAGAAGACATGAGGTTGCCTTGGCAGTCAAAGTGAAGGATAATCCAAAGAGCTTTTACAAGTATATTAAGAGCAAAAGGATTGTAAGGGATAAAATTGGTCCTCCTGAAGATCAGAGTGGTCGGATTTGTGCGGAACCAAAGGAAATGGGGGAGATCTTAAAGAGGTTTTTTTTTGCGTCTGTATTTACTAAGGAAGCTGGCATGAAATCTATGGAATTGAGGGAATCAAGCAGTGAGACCATGGCAACTGTACAGATAGAAAAGGAAGAGGTGCTTGTTGTCTTGAGGAAAATTAAAGTGGATAATTCCCCGGGACCTGACAGAGTGTTCCCTCGGACCTTGAAGGAGACCAGTGTTGAAATTGCTGGGGCCCTGGCAGAAATATTTAAAATGTTGCTGTCTACGGGTGAAGTGCCGGAGGATTGGAGAGTGGCTCATGTTGTTCCGTTGTTTAAAAAAGGATCGAAAAGTAATCCGGGAAATTATAGGCCGGTGAGTTTAATGTCGGTAGTAGGTAAGTTATTGGAGCGAGTACTAAGAGACAGAATCTACAAGCATTTGGATAGACAGGGCCTTATTAGGGAGAGTCAACATGGCTTTGTGCGTGGTAGGTCATGTTTGACCAATCTGTTGGAGTTTTTCGAGGAGGTTACCAGGAAAGTGGATGAAGGGAAGGCAGTGGATATTGTCTACATGGACTTCAGTAAGGCTTTTGACAAGGTCCCGCATGGGAGGTTAGTTAGGAAAATTCAGTCGCTAGGTATACATGGAGAGGTGGTAAATTGGATTGGACATTGGCTTGATGGAAGAAGCCAGAGAGTGGTGGTAGAAAATTGCTTCTCTGAGTGGAGGCCTGTCACTAGTGGTGTGCCACAGGGATCAGTGCTGGGTCCATTGTTATTTGTCATCTATATCAATGATCTGGATGATAATGTGGTAAATTGGATCAGCAATTTGCTGATGATACAAAGATTGGAGGTGTAGTAGACAGGGAGGAAGGTTTTCAGAGCCTGCAGAGGGACTTGGACCAGCTGGAAAAATGGGCTGAAAAATGGCAGTTGGAGTTTAATACTTACAACTGTGAGGTATTGCACGTTGGAAGGACAAACCAACGTAGAACATACAGGGTTAATGGTAAGGCACTGAGGAGTGCTGTGGAACAGAATGATCTGGGAATACAGATACAAAATTCCCTAAAAGTGGCGTCACAGGTAGGTAGGGTCGTAAAGAGAGCTTTTGGTACATTGGCCTTTATTCATAAAAGTATTGAGTATAAGAACTGGAATGTTATGATGAGGTTGTATAAGGGATTGGTGAGGCCGAATCTGGATTATTGTGTTCAGTTTTGGTCACCAAATTACAGGAAAGGATATAAATAAGGTTGAAAGAGTGCAGAGAAGGTTTACAAGGATGTTGCCGGGACTTGAGAAACTCAGTTACAGAGAAAGGTTGAATAGGTTAGGACTTTATTCCCTGGAGCGTAGAAGAATGAGGGGAGATTTGATAGAGGTATATAAAATTATGATGGGTATAGATAGAGTGAATGCAAGCAGGCTTTTTCCACTGAGGCAAGGGGAGAAAAAAAAACAGAGGACATGGGTTAGTGGTGAGGTGGAAAAAGTTGAAAGGGAACATTAGGGGAGTCTTCTTCACACAGAGAATAGTGGGAGTATGGAATGAGCTGCCAGACGAGGTGGTAAATGCAGGTTCTTTTTTAACATTTAAGAATAAATTGGACAGATACATGGATGGGAGGTGCATGGAGGGATATGGTCCGTGTGCAGGTCAGTGGGACTAGGCAGAAAATGGTTTGGCACAGCCAAGAAGGGCCAAAAGGCCTGTTTCTGTGCTGTAGTTTCTATGGTTCTATGGGTGACTTTAACTTCCCTAAAATTGATTGGCACCTGATTAGTTCCAAGGGTTTAGATGGGTCAGAGTTTGTTAAGTGTATCCAGGACGGAATCCTGTCACAGTATATGGACAGACCGACTAGGGGGAATGCCATACTAGACCTAGTACTAAGTAATGAACCGGGTCAGGTCACTGATCTCTCAGTGGGTGAGCATCTTGGGTACACTGACCACTGCTCCCTGGCCTTTAGCATTATCATGGAAAAGGATAGAATCGGAGAGGACAGGAATTTTTTCCATTGGAAAAGGGCAAATTATGAGGCTATAAGGCTAGAACTTGCGGGTGTGAATTGGGATTATGTATTTGCAGGGAAATGTACTATGGACATGTGGTCGATGTTTAGAGATCTCTTGTGGGATGTTCGGGATAAATTTGTCCCGGTGAGGAAGATAAATGGTAGGGTGAATGAACCATGGGTGATAAATGAGGTGGAAAATCTAGTCAGGTGGAAGAAGGCAGCATACATGAGGTTTAGGTAGCAAGGTTCAAATGGGTCTATTGAGGAATATAGGGAAGAAAGAAAGGAGCTTAAGATGGGGCTGAGGAGAGCAAGAAGGGGGCATGAGAAGGACTTGGCGAGTAGGGTAAAGGAAAACTCCAAGGCATTCTTCAATTATGTGAAGAAAAAAAGGATGACAGGAGTGAAGCAACACACGTGTGTTGCTTGAATTTCCATCATCTGTAGAATTCCTCATGTTGACAGGAGTGAAAGTAGGACCAATTAGAGATAAAGATGGGAAGATGTGCCTGGAGGCTGTGGAAGTGAGCGAGGTCCTCAATGAATTCGTCTCTTTGGTGTTCACCAATGAGAGGGATCTTGATGATGATGAGGACAATATGAGTGAGGTTGATGTTTTGGAGCATGTGGTAAATGCGGGTTCTTTTTTAACATTTAAGAATAATTTGGGCAGATACATGGATGGGAGGTGTATGGGGGGATATGGTCCGTGTGCAGGTCAGTGGGACTAGGCAGAAAATGGTTTGGCACAGCCAAGAAGGGCCAAAGGGCCTTTTTCTGTGCTGTAGTTTCTATGGTTCTATGGTTAAGTCAGGAACAGAAAGGGAGCAGTTACTGTATTGGGGGTATTCTATAGGCCCCCTGGTAGCAGCAGAGATGCAGTGGAGCAGATTCGGTGACAGATTTTGGAAAGGTGCAAAAATAACAGGGTTGTTATCATGGGTGATTTTAACTTACCTAATATGAATTGGCACCTGATTAGTTCCAAGGGCATAGGTAGGGCAGAGTTTGTTAAGTGTGTACAGGACGGATTCCTGTCTGTCACAGTATGTGGACAGGCCGACTAGGGGCAATGCCATACTAGATCTAGTACTAGGTAATGAACCGGGTCAGGTCACAGATCTATCAGTGGGTGAGCATCTGGGGGACAGTGACCACCGCTCCCTGACCTTTAGCATTATCATGGAAAAGGATAGAATCAGAGAGGACAGTTTTTTTTTAATTCGGGAAGGAAAAGTTATGACACTATGAGGCTAGAGCTTGCGGGTTTGAATTGAGATGATGTTTTTTTGCAGGGAAATGTACTATGGACATGTGGTCGATGTTTAGAGATCTCTTGCAGAATGTTAGGGATAAATTTGTCACGGTGAAGAAGATAAAGAATAGTAGGGTGAAGGAACCATGGATGACAAGTGAGGTGGAAAATCTAGTCAGGTGGAAGAAGGCAGCATACCCGAGGTTTAGGAAGCAGGGATCAGATGGGTCTATTGAGGAATATAGGGAAGCAAGAATGGAGCTTAAGAAGGGGCTGAGAAGAGCAAGAAGGGGGCATGAGAAGGCCTTGGCGAGTAGGGTAAAGGAAAACCCCAAGGCATTCTTCAATTATCTGAAGAAAAAAAAGGATGACAGGAGTGAATGTAGGACCGATTAGAGATAAAGGTGGGAAGATGTGTCTGGAGGCTGTGGAAGTGAGCGAGGTCCTCAATGAATACTTCTCTTCGGTATTCACCAATGAGAGGGATCTTGATGATGATGAGGACAATATGAGTGAGGTTGATGTTTTGGAGCATGTTGATATTAAGGGACAGGAGGTGTTGTGGTTGTTAAAATACATTAGGACGGATAAGTCCCCGGGGCCTGACGGAATATTCCCCAGGCTGCTCCACGAGCCGAGGGAAGAGATTGCTGAGCCTCTGGCTAGGATCTTTATGTCCTTGTTGTCCAGGGGAATGGTACCAGAGGATTTGAGGGAGGCGAATACTGTCCCCTTGTTCATAAAAGGTAGTAGGGATAGTCCGGGTAACAATAAACCAGTGAGCCTTACGTCTGTGGTGGGAAAGCTGTTGGAAAAGATTCTTAAAGACAGGATCTCTGGGCATTTAGAGAATCATGGTCTGATCAGGGACAGTCAACATGGCTTTGTGAAGGGCAGATCATGTCTAATAAGCCTGATAGAGTTCTTTGAGGGGATGACCAGGCATATAGGTGAGGGTAGTGCAGTGGATGCGATCTATATGGATTTAATAAGGCATTTGACAAGGTTCCACACGGTAGGTTTATTCAGAAAGTCAGAAGTCATGAGACCCAGGGAAGTTTGGCCAGGTGGATTCAGAATTGGCTTTCCTGCAGAAGGCAGAGTGTCGCGGTGGAGGGAGTGCATTAAGATTGGAAGATTGTAACTAGTGGTGTCCCACAAGGATCTGTTCCGGGACCTCTACTTTTAGTGATTTTTATTATCGACCTGGATGTGGGGGTAGAAGGGTGGGTTGGCGAGTTTGCAGACGCCACAAAGGTTGGTGGTATTGTAGATAGTGCAGAGGATTGTCAAACATTGCAGAAAGACATTGATAGGATCCAGAAGTGGGCTGAGAAGTGGCAGAAGGAGTTCAACCCGGAGAAGTGTGAGGTGGTACACTTTGGAAAGAAAAAAAATCAAAAGCAGAGTACAAAGTAAATGGCAGGATACTTGGTAGTGTTGAGGAACAGAAGGATTTGGGAGTACATGTCCACAGATTCGTGAAAGTTGCCTCACAGGTGGATAGGGTAGTTAAGAAAGCTTTTGGGGTGTTAGCTTTCATAAGTCGAGGGATAGAGTTTAAGAGTCGCGATGTAATGATGCAGCTCTATAAAACTCTGGTTAGGCCACACTTGGAGTCCTGTGTCCAGTTCTGATCGCCTCACTATAGGAAAGATGTGGAAGCATTAGCAAGGGTACAGAAGAGATTTACCAGGATTCTGCCTGGTTTAGGGAGTATGCATTATGATCAGAGATTAAGGGAGCTAGGGCTATACTCTTTGGAGAGAAGGAGGATGAGAGGAGACATGATAGAGGTGTACAAGATAATAAGAGGAATAGATAGAGTGGATAGCCAGCGCCTCTTCCCCTGGACACCACTGTTCAATACAAAAGGACATGGCTTTAAGGTAAGGTGTGGGACATTCAAGGGGGATATTAGAGGAAGGTTTTTTGCTCAGAGAGTGGTTGGTGCGTGGAATGCACTGCCTGAGTCAGTGGTGGAGGCAGATACACTAGTGAAGTTTAAGAGACTACTAGACGGGTATATGGAGGAATTTAAGGTGGGGGCTTATATGGGCGGCAGGGTTTGAGTTTTGGCACAACATTGTGGGCCGAAGGGCCGGTACTGTGCTGTACTATTTTATGTTCTATGAAATCTGGAGGTCACTCGTGACCAGATCACCAACGAATTAAATGTACTCTCGCAGCCAATCACTGACCAAAGCTAGGATTGAGAATACATGACCGATTTGTTGTTTTGTATCATGTTTAATAATCTCGATTACCACGGTTGAAATAATATATTTGCACACCTTATTGGGACCTTTTCCACACGCACCTCCTATCCGAAAGTATGATCTTTAAAGCCTCAGTGAGTGAGTGAAGGTATATTCTTTTAGTGTGATACCTCCGTTATAATCAGAGGGAGGAGCTTAGGATAATGGATCCTTACGGACACTGCTTTGTTTGCATCTTCGGAAGCAGATCTATTTCTATCTTTAATATCTCTTTTTTTTCAGGTTTGTTTTGGAGTTACACGCTATAGAAACACGTAAAACTATGAAAGGGATAGATAAGATGAGACTAGAACTTGGGGACATAGCCTCAGGATTCGGCGATGTAGAATTTGGACGGAAATGAGGAGGACCTGTTTATAGAGAGTAGTGAATCTGCGGATTTTTCTGCCCAATAAACCAATACAGGCTACCCCAGTAAATATATTTAATTCAAAACTGGATAAATATTTGCAAAGTAGGGGAATTAAGAGTTATGGGGGAAAGACAGGTCGGTGGAGATGAGTCCATGGTCAGATTAGCCATGATATTATTAAATGGCGGATCTGGCTTGATGGGCCAAATAGCCCATCACACTCCTATTTCTCAGGTTCTTCTGTTTCTTCTTCTGCCGTTCATATAGTTCCTATAGTTCCATTTGGATAGCACCTCTAGCGGTATCCTCTGCTAATACCCAAAAGTAACCTACCAGAATCTTTAATTTTTCACTTTCTCCTTATATTTTCGGCGAAGTCGAATGTTAAGAATGTAATTCTGAGGCTTCATAAAGCTGAGATGCGTTATGGTGTTTTGATATGTTCGCATAGGAACACATTCCAAACAATTTCCTTTCCTCTGCAGTACCTAGATATAACACTGCTCGACGGTGATCAGTTACTTATAACAGCTCACTATGGTTATCCGCGGCCAGGAATGTCTCAATATCATGATCAATATCTCTCAGAAGCTGAGGCAGAAGGATGTAGTACAAGTTATATTGTTCTTTAAGATTCCTGTCCCTATGCCTTCCATTGCGACTTTCTCTCTGCTCTCTAATGGGGAAGGGGTTTGGAGTAGTGACAATAGTACTGTGTCCTTTGTTTTTTATACTGGCAGGAGATGTTAGGAAATAGGCTGACTTTCATCGTTATATCCATACGGAACTGCGACACTCCGTCCAGTACCAAAGTACTGTTTCAAAATCAAGCCCCTGTTTGTTATTTCTCAGTAAATGGGGGCGTTACGTTTCTTTTCTGATAATAATTTCGACATTAGATTCAAAATATTTTTAAATTTTTATACATTTCAGTCCATCTTTCCACTTCGCTACAAGATAATGTGCTTCTTAGCACTATCTTCTCTTTCACAAGCTTTCTAAAGCTGATTCGAATCCAGTGTTCCCACGCTCCTCGCAAATATGTTGCCTTCTCGTTAAAATTGACTGCTTCTCTTCAAGAAGCCACATCACGGAAAACATGTATACAACATCCATTCCAGGCAACACCCTTATAAATCTCCTCTGCACTCTCTCTCTAGTATCCACGCACCCTCTCTATAGTGTCTATAGTATAGACGCTGGATAGGGAAATTTTGCGTGCATTCACCCTGCTCATTTCCCCAACTCTTCCGTTCAAATTATCGCTGGACATTTTGAAGCTTATTGATATTTCAAACTGGCAGTTGTTTGCCAGAACAGCCGTCGATATTCTATCTTCAGCCACATCAATATGTTGTATAGTTTCAACATAACGTCCCAACTCGTGTACTTGGTGATCTGATTGTGATGGACGCTGTGATCAGAGCTCAATACGAGCCGATCTGCCCGTGACGCCGCTTTCCTGGAATTATCGATCTGTATCGCCAGGTCTCGTTTTAAATACAGCACACTAAAGTCCGTGAATTCAGTATGTGCGTCTTAAGACGTTGTATCTTTCCTCACAACGCCGAGCACCCCGTAACTGCCTGTATTAAATTCCACCTGCTGTTTTTCAACCCATTTCTTAGCCAGTCAACATCAAGCTACAAGCTTGGATGGAGTTCCTGGCTGGAACAGCACCTCCAACCAAGGAGTCGTCCGCAATTCTTCTGATTCAGTTATCTAAATCGACATTTAAGTCATTAACATACGTGATAAATAACAACGGGTCTAACACCGATCCCTGCACTACAGTTGTCAGAGTCAAAGAATCAACCATCCACTCTCTGTTAATCGAGAAATGGACGCTCATCAATCCGTCCATAAGCCGCATCTAATGTGCGTATGGGCGCGTAACTTTTTACTATCAAAGGTCCCTGGATTATTGAACTCGACCTTTCGTATATGCTTAGAATAGCATACGTACAACGTAAACACGAGGAATTCTGCAGATGCTGGAAATTCTAGCAACACACATC
Organism: Mobula hypostoma; assembly: GCF_963921235.1. Taxonomy (NCBI): domain Eukaryota; kingdom Metazoa; phylum Chordata; class Chondrichthyes; order Myliobatiformes; family Myliobatidae; genus Mobula; species Mobula hypostoma. The sequence continues at coordinate 535,259 of NW_026948187.1, read as the reverse complement.
AAAGTTGCTGGTGAGCGCAGCAGGCCAGGCAGCATCTCTAGGAAGAGATACAGTCTACATTTCGGGCCGAGACCCTTCGTCAGGACTAACTGAAAGAAGAGTTAGTAAGAGATTTGAAAGTGGGAGGGGGAGGGGGATATCCAAAATGATAGGAGAAGGCAGGAGGGGGAGGGATGGAGTCAAGAGCTGGACAGGTGATTGGCATCATGGGACAGGAGGCCTAGGGAGAAAGAAAAGAGTTGGGTGGGGGAGAAATCTAGAGGACGGGTGTTTTATTTTGATACATATCATCAGGTGATACTGTGACTTTCGTCATTCAAATGACTCGAAATGACTAGAACAAGCGACAGAAAAAATGATCCTATCTTCTCCTTCAATAAAATGTACTCCTCTTCACCCGCCAAGCTAATGTCCCGCCGTCAATCTTAGAAGCGAATGTGCTCCGCTGAATGGGACAAAATAAATCTGTCTGAAGTTGATTGTCCTTGTTGATTGTTCAGGATTTTTGTCTCTGTTAGAAGCAATACTGCTCAGAAAATGTCCCATTTCAGCAGCTGACGTTAGCTGTCTTGGAAATTACAGTGGCAACGTTCACAATATCTTTTGTTTAAAAGTTAATAACTTGTAACATCCCTTGGAGATACGAATTCATGGCACGGTGACAGAGTAGGAAAAATACTTTAATGTAAGTGTTTGTGTAACTGGTTGTCCCTAATGTGACTGATGTGATGATAACCACACTAATTGCCTCAGTGGAATTGCTCTGAATTGTATATAACTCTGTAAAACCTGCCACCAGTCCAGATGAGCAGTTGGAACAACCCGTACAACTGAACGCTGCCTTTAACGGAGTATGGGATATCCAGCGAATTACTACATCGCAAGCATTTTCTATCCTGCAATTGTAGCGATCGGTATCCCTGGTAAGATACTGGAGCTGGTCACTCTGTGTACGGTGCTGCTGTCATCTTGTTTTAGGGTTCCTCTGCACTGTTTGGAGTTTTACTGAGCACAGATGCTACCTTCCTCTGCAATGTGTTTCCAAAATTGAGGATTCAAACATCTGATTGCTTCTTTACTCAGTTTCTATATCTTTTCAATGTGATGCTTTTTAATTTATTTTGTCAATTACAGTGGTGCCGATATTGCCATAGTTCCATAGTTTCCCCTTGCTGGGATTTCTGAACAGACAGTGGTTGCTTTTCCAGATCGGCAGCTGTTTCAACTGCCCTGGCAGTCGAATATCGATACTCAGGTGTATTCTTTCATAAACCACTAAATTATAATTTATGCAATAAATCTCATGATTTCACTATAAATAATCCCTTCGGCTCTTTCACCTCAAATAATGCAAATGGTGTTGTTTATGGAGCGATCGATCTTCATCGGTACGAGAGTCGTTGAAATCAGATACCCAGCTCTAAGTTGTCGGAAAGTCGCCAACCCTCTGCTAATTCTGTCCATTATTGTCCAGACAGAGTGCACGGACAGAGTCCGCACAAATTGAATATCTGCTTTTCACTTCCACTAAAAATCATATCCTGCATAGCATTGGAAAAATGGTGGACAATCAGACATTTGCAGCTAACGATAATTCTGTGTTGCTGTTTTTTGTTCTCCAAATTTCTTGTAGTTAATTTAACGGCCATTGTGATCCTATCTCGGGGAAAATGCGGACTCTCCAAATGCATCACCCGTTACCTGGTTGGAATGGCAACAGCGGATCTGATGGCGATTATAGTTTTCGCTTTAGTGGAACAGACCAACAATATCTACATTTATTCCAGATCGCTGCTCGTCACTCCTGTATGCGCTCTGACATTTGTATTTAAGGTTGTGACGAGGGACTGTTCTGTTTGGTTTACGGTCAGTTTTACCTTAGATCGTTTCATCGCAATATGTTGTCGAAAGCTGCGGGAACGATACTGCACTGAGAGAACAGCAACGGTGGTTATGGTGACTGTGGTTTTAGTGAGCTGCGGGCGAAGTGCCCCGTTTTATTTTGCCATCGAACCTTACGTCATTATTGACAACATGCCGTGGCGTTGCACCTTTACACGTGAATACGCTACTTTACCTGTGTGGAAAGGAGTCGAATTACTGGATAGCATTTTAACACCGTTGCTACCAATCGGCTTAATCCTTGTCTTCAATGGGTTAACAGTAAGACATATAATTGCGGCAAATAGAGTCCGCAGAGGGCTTCGGAAGAGCAGCGATAAACGGAAAGATACCGAGGTGGAAAACCGCAGAAAATCAATGATTTTATTGTTTGCAATTTCAGCTAATTTCGTATTATTTTGGATGCCCTATTTAGCTCATTCCCTGAAATGGCAAGGGGAAAATTACTTTTACCAGGACAAGTATTTGAGTTCCCCGGTATTTATACTACAGCAATTTGCGTTCATGTTGCAAACTCTCAGTACATGCACCAATACTTGTATCTATACGCTAACACAAAGGAAATTCAGGCAAGAGCTGAAGAATGCAATGCAGTATGTGTTTACTTTAAATGGCTGTCGGTGTAGATAACGCCCACTCCCATTGCAATTCAGCGGAGCTTTCGAATAAAACAGTTTAAAAATCACTAGATTTAGCAAATTTGTCAGAAATTCATGCAATCATCTGCCTGGTCATCCTAAAATTAATAAATTGCAAACTATCGCAGAGACTTGACAATCATCCGAGAAACGGTACCGCAGAATAAAAAAAGCCAGGATCAACAGACTCCGTGACAGCTTTATCCACCAGGCCATCAGACTGGTGAACTCACACTGATTTGAGGGTTTTCTATGTTACATTGCCCATTTATTATAAATTGTTATAAATTACTGGAATTGCACATTCTATATTTAGAAGGACACGTAACCTAACGATTTTTACTCCTCATGTATGTGAAGGATGCAAGAAATAAAGTCAATTCAGTCTCAAGAGGCGGAATGATGTCCGGACATCTCGGGGTTAGGATGTTTCAAAATGCTCATAGTCGGGTAAGCGAGAGTGAAGGGGAAGCCTTTTATACACAGGGAGAGCGTGGTAGTATCACAACTGTGGAAAGGGAGGACACTGTGGTGGGATTGTATGTTAATAGACTGTGAGTATCTCAGAAGTAGGAAGGGAACAAACATTAATTTGTTTGACATTTGATGTGTCACTGGCCACAGAATTAGTGCGGGAGAATTGGAGAATGGCAAGTTCTTTGATCAAGAAATGTAATGCAGTCCTGAGAATTACAGGCCAGTGAGTCTTCGGTCAGTTGTGGGCAAGCTATTGGAAAAGTTTCTTAGAGACGAAATTTATGAGTATCGGGAGAAACATATTCTGTTTCGGGATAGTCAGCATGGTTTTGTGTCCCTTCTGAGCCAGAATAAGTTCCATGAATAAGTGAAACAAATAGGCAGATGTAGTCAGAACAGTCGATCTGAGGTATATTAAGTTTGTAAGGTGTTCAATAAAGTTCCCTATGGTGCTCGCATTCAGAACATCAGATGGTCTGGGTTATAGTGAAACCTGGCTGCATAGATTCAGAACTGGCTAACCAAGGGAAAGCCGATGAAGTAGTGGATGGAGTGTACTGTGCCTGGAGGACAGTGGCCAATGGTATTCCGCAGGAAAGGTATAATCTTTAGTACACTCTACAACGATAGCTAGACTCTGCTATTACAGTTTCTGACAGACTAACTTTAATTTGACCATCCTGCAGCACTTGGATAATATACTGAGTTAAGGCTGATGATAAAAGCAAAATACTGAACCTGGTCTGAAACTTCACGCTATCTAAACTGAAATCCCGTTTACTTATTACAGGGCGGATGGTACGATTACATCAAAAAAAAAACTTTTCTAATGGAAATCTGCAACAAAAGATCGGCATTTCAAAGTACTCAGCAGCCTCCTTTGGTGCTCCCCAAATGAATCAACCTCCCAGAATGCGAGTTTCAAAATACCAATTCAAGTGCCCACGAATTTGTCTGAATGCCACTTTACCTTTGAACAGCGGGTTCATTTTACCCGGAATAGATACATTCATATCTCGATCACTTTAACCTTTTCGCATGGCTAAACTGGAACCCAAGTTTTCCTCTCAAATCAATATCAAACCAAACAAACAAAAGAACACAATGCAAATACGCAGGTAAGGCAAAACAACTATCTAAGCTCGACGTTTCTTCCTTCAAAACTGTCACTGGTAACTGGCGAATAAACGCACGCGCGCAGCTCTCCGGTGAAAATGATATCGTATCCGTTAAATGGGGCCGTGGACAGTTCTGATTCGATGGAGACAGACGTGAAAGCACAAAGGAAAACCTGGAGAAATTTCTGAAATGCCAGTTCGCTGCCATTGTTACTGTGCGATCGAGAATCTTCCGGAGGGAAAGCCTCAAAATCCCTGGCTTTGCCTGCTGCTGGCTACCGAGACTGAGGTCGAATCGTCCGGCAGAGATGGTGCTCGGTTCTCGGTGTCGGAGGGCTGATCGGAGGCTCGAAGGTTTCGGACGATTCGGAGTCGGACTGCGGTCGGGCACGGCAGGGAGAGTTTTCTTCCTTCTCCCATCTATGTGAGATGTGGGGCGTTCGAGGGACTTTGAACTCTTTTACTGTGCCATGGACTGTTCTTCATCAAGTTATGGTATTGTTGCACTGTTGTAACTATATGTTATAATTATGTGGTTTGTTAGTTTTTTCCGTCTTGGTCTGTCCTGTGTTTTGTGATATCACACCGGAGGAATATTGTATCATTTCTTAATGCATGCATTACTAAATGATAATAAAAGAGGACTGCGTGTCCTCATAATCTAAAAAAAAACAGTTCATTCCCAGAGTGAATATTCTTATGAAATATTATAAAGTACAAGGGGAAATCGCATGTGGTTGATTCCGGCCCCCATACACTAAGACTTCATACAATTTCGGAAAAGGAAGCAGTCTCTGATATTCACATGTTCCTGCAAATTTATTTCAACCAATGAAGCAGATATTTGCAGACGTATGAGTTCCTATTGTGAAAGAAAGGATTAATTCAAATATCTTTTCAATACAAACCGAACAATAACACGACTGCCTTCCGTTCTTTCACGCACGCATCGCCTCTGTTTCTCTTTCCACTGAACTCACAAAGGTCCAGTCCTCGTGCAATATTTAACATTCACAATGCGATAAAACTATCGCAGAGCATGACATACTTTTAAGTGTTGAACAGTTAATAAATAATCTACATTTAGAATCATACAACATTTAAGAAATCCTTGCGCGTCTAAAGCACAGGGATGCTGTATCGTACGCAAGTTAATATTCAACGTATTGAAATCATGACGTCACCACGTGACCAAATCTCCAAAGACTTAAACGTGCCCTCAACTCCGATCACTGACCAAAGAAAGGAATGAGACTAAATGAATGGTCAGGCTTAATATTCACCATTACTACCGTTGAAGTTACAGATTTAGACACTGCACTGGGATCTTTGCCACGCGCACTTCCAATCAGTAACGATGGTCTTTAACGCCTCAGTAATGGAGTGAAGGTATATTCCTTTAGTGTGATACCTCCCTTATAATCGGAGGGAGGAGGTTAGAATAATGGCGCCGAACGGAGACTGTTTTGCTTGCATCATCGGAAACAGCTCTATTTTTAGGGCTCTTTTAAAGACCCTGGCCTGGAATTACACGCTACAGAAACATATGGGATGGCAGGACTTTCATATGAAGAAAGACTGGATGAGCTGGGCTTGTACTCGTTGGAATTTAGAAGATTGAGGGGGGATCTGATTGAAACGTATAAAATCCTAAAGGGATTGGACAGGCTAGATGCAGGAAGATTGTTCCCGATGTTGGGGAAGTCCAGAACGAGGGGTCACAGTTTGAGCATAAAGGGGAAGCCTTTTAGGACCGAGATGAGGAAAAACTTCTTCACACAGAGAGTGGTGAATCTGTGGAATTCTCTGCCACAGGAAACAGTTGAGGCCAGTTCATTGGCTATATTTAAGAGGGAGTTAGATATGGCCCTTGTGGCTACGGGGATCGGGGGTATGGAGGGAAGGCTGGGGCGGGGTTCTGAGTTGGATGATCAGCCATGATCATAATAAATGGCGGTGCAGGCTCGAAGGGCTGAATGGCCTACTCCTGCACCTATTTTCTATGTCTCTATAAAACTATGAAGGAGACAGGTAAGATAGAGGCAGGAAAGTTGCTTCCACCAGTGGATGAGACTAGAACCAGGGGACATCGGCTCCAGATTCGGCGATGTAGATTTTGGACGGAGATTAGAAGGAACTGCTTTTCCCAGACAGTGTTGAGTCTGCGGAATGCTGTGCCCAATGAAGCAGTGAGAGGAGTCTACCCCAGTAAATATATTTAAGACAAGGCTGGATAGTTTTTTGCATAGTAGGGAAATTAACGGTTTGTGGGAAAAGACGGTTAGGTGGAGAGGAGTCCATGGTCATATTGGCCATGATCTTATTAAATGGCGGATCAGGTTTGATAGGCCCAATGGCCTACACCTGTTCATATTTCTTAAATTATTCTGTTAAAACGCGTGTCGCTCATATGGTCAGCACCTCTAGCGGTATTCTCTGCTAATGCTGAAAAGTAACTTACAAGATTCTTTAATTCTTCACTTGCTCCTTTATCGCATTTTCAGCGAAGTATGATGTTAAGAATACAATTCTGATGCTTTATAAAGCTGCTATGTTTTGTTGTCTTTTCATAAATTCGGATTGCAACACAATCCAATCATTTTTTTTTTCTTTGCTGTCCCTAGACAGTGCACAGCTCTCCGGTGATCAGTTGCCTGCAACAGCTCTCTATGGTTATCCGAGGGCGGAAATATTCCAATATCATAATCATTATCTCTCAGATCCTGAGACACCAAAGATGTAGTGCATATTATATTCCTCTTTCAGATCCCTGCCTTGTTTCCTTCCATTGCGACTAAATCGCTGATCGCAAATAGGAAACGGGGTGAGAGTTGTGACAATAGTACTGGGTTCTTTGTATGCTGGCTGGAAATGTTTGGAAATAGGCTGACTTTCATCGTCACAATCATACGGAGCTGCGTCACTACGTCCAGCACCAAAGTCCTAATTCAAATCCAGTTCCCGTTTGTTATTTCTCTCTGAATTCAAGCAACTTTTCTATCATTCGATCTCCAGTGTTACGTTTCTTTTCTGATCATAATTTTGGCATTGCATTCAAAATGTTTTTATTCCATTATATATGTTACGCAATCCTTCCACTTCGTTGCAAGTTAAAGTGCTTCTTATCACTCATTCTTTTCTTTCACAAGCACACTAAAACTGATACAAATGCATTATTTACACACTCCGCGCACCCACACTCCTCGCAAATACTTTGCCTTCTCATTAAGCTTGTTAGCTTCTCTTCAAAACAGGTTACTACATCATGGACAACATGATTGCCTCTTCTAATCGATCCCGCTGTACTTTAGCTTGCTGTCAGCATTCTACCCAATCCTAAATTAAACATCCTTTTGCTCTGTCTACTTTTAAATTCTTTATCTCACATGGGTAATGATCGAAATATAAATCACGGCGTTTTTATTTTCCTTCATACATCCATGACCAGGGAAGTCTTCAAACAGAGGAAAATTCTACTTTACTGTTTAACAACCAGGGTAGAATTTTGAGTACGAAAGTGGTTGAGCCTATCGGAGCAAGTTATCATAGCAATGTTAGTCTCGAAATTTTGTCAGCGAGTATATCTGTCAGTACCTACAGTTGAACTCTTTCTTTTTGTGTGTTTCCCTCTAGCTGTCAGTCTGTGGTTTTGTATTGCCAAATGCTCCTGTCCCCGCTGCTGCTCTACTCCGTCCCTGTATTACTGAGTGCACGATGTCTCATCTGTTTCTCATTACTACCTGTATTGCTGCCAGCTGTGTCTCATTGTTCTCCACCTATCATCTGCCTCTCTGTTTTAGTCCTTCGTTTTCACCTGTTTGTTGCCAGACTGTGCGAATGAGTTTTCCTGAGCTTTCCAGCATTCGTATCTGTACTCTGTCCGTCTGAATATCGACTCTACCTGCTTCCCGATTCTGTTTTTCCATTTCTCTGGATGATCTGATCTCTGCCTGAACTTTGACGCCGACTTTGTTTGCACCTTGGAATTTGTTACTCAATTAATATCACTGTGTGCACGAACTGGGTCGGCGATTGGGTCCCTGCTTCAGCGACGTGATAGTACAATCTGGTCAGAATGGATGCAGCAGACCCCGGTAGTCTGAGAGAGCCCTGGAACAACAGGGAGTGATGCAGAGGAAACAGCAGAACCAGCTGGACTTCGTGTTCTGGGCAGTGGAGTCGCTTTCTGCCAATGTAGCCGATCTTGTGGTCCAGACGCAGTCACTCCACCAGTCCCAGAGCGTCCATCGACATTCTGCGACTGTATCCTCCGCCCCACCCTCTGCGTTATCGGTCACTCCTACCGTCCAAGAGCCCCGTCTACCTCCTCCAGTACTCAGGTGAGCCCGGTACCTGGCGCTCTTTTCTTTCCCAATGCACCCTTATTTCTCAATTACAGACAACAACTTTTCCGAATGATGGAGCCAGGGTAGCCTACACTGTGCGGTCGGGCGAGCGAATGGGGAACGGCCATCTGTGAAGCAGTAGTTTTCAGTTACTTTCTGAGGAGAAGAGAAAAGTGTTTGATTGCTCCAAACATGGGAGAGTGGCTGCCCATGAAATACTGCACATGCATCAGGGGCGCAAAAATGTCTCCAATTACGCCATAGAGTTCGGGACCCTAGCCACCTGCAGCGGCTGGAACTCGAAGGCACAGTACGACACCGGACACTTTACTACCGTCCGAAGACATCAAAGAAGAGCTGATCACCCAGGATCTTCCTGTCACCTTTGAAGCTCTGGTGGATTTGACCATCCGTATTGACGCTCGCCTTCAGCAGAGTCACAGAGGGAGGGGTTCCAGAGAATACCCGGGAGTATTGAGTAAGTTCCAAGCTCCTTGTTCGTCTACATTGCCCTGCCATTTGCCTCCATCTACAATTCCCGTTCCAAAACTCGAAGCTATGAAGGTTGACTGTACCCGCCTGAGCCCACTGAAAGACAAAGGAGAATCAGCACCCGTTCCTGTCTGTACTGTGGCAAACCAGACCACTCATTTCCTCCTGCCCAGTAAAAAAACAAGCGCTTACCAGTAAGACGAGGAGTAC